>NC_088908.1:6136731-6461819 GCF_037157495.1 Lathamus discolor | reverse complement strand
CTTGCTCTTAGTGAGCAGTAGCAGAATATAGCACTTTACGTTTGGACTCTGCTATAACAGCAGAAGAGACAGACCAGAAAGTTCCCACTGATCATCTTCAGCGCACAGTGAGCTTTGCAAATCTGCAACACGCATTGCTTTCACTCCTACCTTTTCTGCCTGAAAGACCAACTGATTCCACATTCTCTGTGCCCGCTCTCTGCTGAGCAGCAACAGAGAGAGTATAGCAGGAATGTTTAGACTGGGCTAAAACAGCAGAAGAGCCCTGCAAAAAAGCTCTTGCTGATCATGTTTAGCACACAGTGAGCTTTGAAGCTGTGACACAAACATTGCAGTCACTCCTCACTTTATCTCCTAAAAGTGCATTTGAGTCCAACGTTTTTGTTGCCCTCTCTCGTTTCAAGAGCATATGTGACAGGGGAGGACGAGCGCTTGGACTCAAATCCCACAGCCGAAGGGCCAGCAGGGAAACTCCTGCTGGGCATCTTCAGCACACAGTGAGCTTTGCAACTCTGAAACACATATTGCTGTCACCTCTCACTTTCCTACCTGAAAGTCCAATTGAATCCTACTTCTCCTGTGCTTTGGTCCTTATGAGCAGTAGCAGAATATAGCCCATACGTTTGCACTCTGCTGAAACAGCAGAAGAGACAGTCCTGAAAGTTCCCACTGATCATCTTCAGCACACAGCGAGCTTTGCAACTCTGCAACACACATTGCTGTCACTCCTCCCTTTCCTACCTGAAAGACCAACTGATTCCACCATCTCTGTGTCCGCTCTCTGCTGAGCAGCAACAGAGAGAGTATAGCAGGAATGTTTAGACTGGGCTAAAACAGCAGAAGAGCCTTGCAAAAAAGCTCCTGCTTTTCATGTTTAGCGCACAGTGTGCTTTAAACTGTGACACAAACGTTGCTGTCACTCCTCACTTTATCTCCTAAAAGTGCATTTGAAACCATCGTTTCTGGTGCGCTCTCTCGTTTCGAGAGGAGTTGTGACAGGGGAGGACGAGCGCTTGGACTCTAATCCCACAGCCGAAGGGCCAGCAGGGAAACTCCTGATGGGTATCTTCAGCACACATTGAGCTTTGCTACTCTGAAACACACATTGCTGTCACCTCTGACTTTCCTACCTGAAAGTCCAATTGAATCCTACATCTCCTGTGCTTTGCTCCTTGTAAGCAGTAGCTGAATATAGCACTTACGTTTGGACTCTGCTGAAACAGCAGAAGAGACAGTCCAGAAATTTCCCATTGCTCATCTTCAGTGCACAGCGAGCTTTGCAACACTGCAACACACATTGCTGTCACCTCTCACTTTCCTACCTGAAAGTCCAATTGAAACCTACATCACCTGTGCTTGCTCTTAGTGAGCAGTAGCAGAATATAGCCCATACGTTTGCACTCTGCTGAAACAGCAGAAGAGACAGTCCTGAAAGTTCCCACTGATCATCTTCAGCGCACAGCGAGCTTTGCAAATCTGCAGCACACATTGCTGTCACTCCTCCCTTTCCTGCCTGAAAGACCAACTGATTCCACCATCTCTGAGCCCGCACTCTATTGAGCAGCAACAGGGAGAGTATAGCAGGAATGTTTAGACTGGGCTAAAACAGCAGAAGAGCCTTGCAAAAAAGCTCCTGCTGATCATGTTTAGCGCACAGTGAGCATTAAACTGCGACACAAACATTGCTGTCATTCACTTTATCTCCTAAAAGTGCATTTGACTCCATCGTTTCTGGTGCGCTCTCTCGTTTCGAGAGGAGTTCTGACAGGGGAGGACGAGTGCTTGGACTCTAATCCCACAGCCGAAGGGCCAGCAGGGAAACTCCTGCTGGGCATCTTCAGCACACAGTGAGCTTTGCAGCTTTGAAACACATATAGCTGTCACCTCTCACTATCCTACCTGAAAGTCCAATTGAATACTACATCTCCTGTGCTTGCTCCTTGTGAGCAGTAGCAGAATATAGCACTTACGCTTGGACTCTGCTGAAACAGCAGAAGAGACAGTCCAGAAAGTACCCACTGATCATCTTCAGCGCACAGCGAGCTTTGCAACTCTGCAACACACATTGCTGTCACTCCTCCCTTTTTGCCTTGAAGACCAGCTGAATCCATCATCTCTGTACCTGCTCTCTGCTGAGCAGCAACAGAGAGAGTTTAGCAGGAATGTTTAGACTGGGCTAAAACAGTAGAAGAGCCTTGCAAAAAAGCTCCTGCTGATCATGATTAGCAAACAGTGAGCTTTAAACTGTGACCCAAACATTGCTGTCACTCCTCACTTTATCTCCTAAAAGTGCATTTGAATCCATCGTTTCTGGTGCGCTCTCTCGTTTCGAGAGGAGTTGTGACAGGGGAGGACGAGCGCTTGGACTCTAATCCCACAGCCGAAGGGCCAGCAGGGAAACTCCTGATGGGCATCTTCAGCACACAGTGAGCTTTGCAAATCTGAAACACACATTGCTGTCACCTCTCACATTCCTACCTGAAAGTCCAATTGAATCCTACTTCTCCTGTGCTTTGCTCCTTGTGAGCAGTAGCAGAATATAGCACTTAAGTTTGCACTCTGCTGAAACAGCAGAAGAGACAGTCCAGAAAGTACCCACTGATCATCTTCAGCGCACAGCGAGCTTTGCAACTCTGAAACACACATTGCTGTCACCTCACACTTCCCTACCTGAAAGTGCAATTGAATCCTACTTCTCCTGTGCTTTGCTCCTTGTGAGCAGTAGCCGAATATAGCCCATACGTTTGCACTCTGCTGAAACAGAGGAAGAGACAGTCCTGAAAGTTCCCACTCATCATCTTCAGCGCACAGCGAGCTTTGCAACTCTGCAACACACATTGCTGTCAGTCCTCCCTTTCCTGCCTGAAAGACAAACTGATTCTACCATCTCTGTGCCCCCTCTCTGCTGAGCAGCAATAGAGAGAGTAGAGCAGGAATGTTTAGACTGGTCTAAAACAGCAGAAGATCCTTGCAAAAAAGCTCCTGCTGATCATGTTTAGCACACAGTGAGCTTTGAATCTGTGACACAACCTTTGCTGTCCCTCCTCGCTTTATCTCCTAAAAGTGCATTTGAAACCATCGTTTCTGGTGCGCTCTCTCATTTCGAGAGGAGTTGTGACAGGGGAGGACGAGCGCGTGGACTCTAATCCCACAGCCGAAGGGCCAGCAGGGAAACTCCTGCTGGGCATCTTCAGCACACAGTGAGCTTTGCAACTCTGCAACACACATTGCTGTCACCTCTCCCTTTCCTACCTGAAAGTCCAATTGAATCCCTCTTCTCCTGTGCTTTGCTCCTTGTGAGCAGTAGCAGAATATAGCCCATACGTTTGCACTCTGCTGAAACAGCAGAAGAGACAGTCCAGAAAGATCCCACTGATCATCTTCAGCGCACAGCGAGCTTTACAGCTCTGCAACACACATTGCTGTCAATCCTCCCTTTCCTGCCTGAAAGACTAACTGATTCCACCATCTCTGTGCCCGCTCTCTGCTGAGCAGCAACAGGGAGACTATAGCAGGAATGTTTAGACTGGGCTAAAACAGCAGAAGAGCCTTGCAAAAAAGCTCCTGCTGATCATTATTAGCACACAGTCAGCTATGAAACTGTGACACAAACACTGCTGTCACTCCTCACTTTATCTCCTAAAAGTGCATTTGAAACCATCGTTTCTGGTGCGCTCTCTCATTTCGAGAGTAGTTGTGACAGGGGAGGACGAGCGCTTGGACTCTAATCCCACAGCTGAAAGGCCAGCAGGGAAAATCCTGCTGGGCATCTTCAGCATACAGTGAGCTTTGCAACTCTGAAACACACATTGCTGTCACTCCTCACTTCATCTCCTAATAATCCGTTTGAATCCATGGTCTCTCCCGCCCTCTCTCGTTTGAACAGCAGCAGTGACAGGTGAACACGATCTCTTGGCCTCTGCTCCCACAGCCGAAGAGCCCGGAGTGAAAGCTCCGGCAGGGCATCTTCAGCACGCAGTCAGCTTTGCAACTGTGACACATATATTGCTCTCGCTCCGCACTTTCCTACCTCAAAGTCTAATTGAATCCAAAATCTCTGCGCCCTTTCTCTGCTGGGCAGAAGCAGAGAGAGTAGAGCAGGAACCTTTAGCCAATGCTAAAAGAGCAGAAGAGACAGTCCAGAAAGTTCCCACTTATCATCTTCAGCGCACAGCGAGCTTTGCAACTCTGCAACACACATTGCTGTCACTCCTCCCTTTTTGCCTGAAAGACCAATTGATTCCAACATCTCTGTGCCCACTCTCTGCTGAGCAGCAACAGAGAGAGTAGAGCAGGAATGTTTAGCCTGGGCTAAAAGAGCAGAAGAACCTTGCAAAAAAGCTCCTGCTAATCATGTTTAGCACACAGTGATCTTTAAACTGTGACACAAACATTGCTGTCACTCCTCACTTTATCTCCTAAAAGTGCATTTGAAGCCAACGTTTCTGGTGCGCTCTCTCGTTTCGAGAGGAGTTGTGACAGGGGAGGAGCAGCGCTTGGGCTCTAATCCCACAGACGAAGGGCCAGCAGGGAAACTCCTGCAGGGCATCTTCAGCACACAGTGAGCTTTGCAATTCTGCAACACACATTGCTGTCACTCCTCCTTTTCCTGCCTGAAAGACCAATTGATTCCAACATCTCTGTGCCCCCTCTCTGCTGAGCAGCAACAGAGAGCAGGAATGTTTAGCCTGGGCTAAAACAGCAGAAGAGCCTTGCAAAAAAGATCCTCCTGATCATGTTTAGCACACAGTGAGCTTTAAACTGTGACACAAACATTGCTGTCACTCTTCACTCTTTCTCCTAAAAGACCATTTCAATCCAAGAACTCCGTTGCCAGCACTCTGCTGAGCAGCAGAGTGAGCAGGAATGTCTGCAATCTGTAAGGCAATGGAAGAGACAGGCCTGAAGGCTGCTCTTGTGCTTCTTCAACACACTGAGCTTTACAACTTTGACACACACACTGTTGTCACTCCTCATTGTAGCTCCTAAAAGTGCATTTGAATCCAGCGTTTCTGGTCTCCACTCTCGTTTCAAGAGCAGCAGAGGAAGGTGAGCACGAGCGCTTGGAATCCGCTCCCAGTTCCGAAGGGCAGGGAGGGAAAGTCCTTGCAGATCACCTTCAGCGCACAGTGAGCTTTGCAACTCTGAAACACACATTGCTGTCACTCCTCACTTCATCTCCTAATAATCCGTTTGAATCCATGGTCTCTCCCGCCCTCTCTCGTTTGAACAGCAGCAGTGACAGGTGAACACGATCTCCTGGCCTCTGCTCCCACAGCCGAAGAGCCCGGAGTGAAAGCTCCGGCAGGGCATCTTCAGCACGCAGTCAGCTTTGCAACTGTGACTCATATATTGCTCTCGCTCCGCACTTTCCTACCTCAAAGTCCAATTGAATCCAAAATCTCTGTGCCCTTTCTCTGCTGGGCAGAAGCAGAGAGAGTAGAGCAGGAACCTTTAGCCAATGCTAAAAGAGCAGAAGAGACAGTCCAGAAAGTTCCCACTGATCATCTTCAGCGCACAGTGAGCTTTGCAACTCTGCAAAACACATTGCTGTAACTCCTCCTTTTCCTGCCTGAAAGACCAATTGATTCCAACATCTCTGTGCCCCCTCTCTGCTGAGCAGCAACAGAGAGAGTAGAGCAGGAATGTTTAGACTGGGCTAAAACAGCAGAAGAGCATTGCAAAAAAAGCTCCTCCTGATCATGTTTAGCACACAGTGAGCTTTAAACTGTGACACAAACATTGCTGTCACTCCTCACTTTATCTCCTAAAAGTGCATTTGAAGCCAACGTTTCTGGTGCGCTCTCTCGTTTCGAGAGGAGTTGTGAAAGGGAGGAGCAGTGGTTGGGCTCTAATCCCACAGACGAAGGGCCAGCAGGGAAACTCCTGCAGGGCATCTTCAGCACACAGTGAGCTTTGCAATTCTGCAACACACATTGCTGTCACTCCTCCCTTTTTGCCTGAAAGACCAATTGATTCCAACATCTCTGTGCCCACTCTCTGCTGAGCAGCAACAGAGAGAGTAGAGCAGGAATGTTTAGCCTGGGCTAAAACAGCAGAAGAGCCTTGCAAAAAAGCTCCTGCTAATCATGTTTAGCACACAGTGAGCTTTGAAACTGTGACACAAACATTGCTGTCACTCCTCACTTTATCTCCTAAAAGTGCATTTGAATCCAAAGTTTCTGGTGCTCTCTCTCGTTTCGAGAGGAGTTGTGACAGGGGAGGAGCAGCGCTTGGACTCTAATCCAGCAGACGAAGGGCCAGCAGGGAAACTCCTGCAGGGCATCTTCAGCACACAGTGAGCTTTGCAACTCTGCAAAACACATTGCTGTAACTCCTCCTTTTCCTGCCTGGAAGACCAATTGATTCCAACATTTCTGTGCCCACTCTCTGCTGAGCAGCAACAGAGAGAGTAGAGCAGGAATGTTTAGACTGGGCTAAAACAGCAGAAGAGCATTGCAAAAAAAGATCCTCCTGATCATGTTTAGCACACAGTGAGCTTTAAACTGTGACACAAACATTGCTGTCACTCCTCACTTTATCTCCTAAAAGTGCATTTGAATCCAACGTTTCTGGTGCGCTCTCTCGTTTCGAGAGGAGTTGTGACAGGGGTGGACGAGCGCTTGGACTCTAATCCCACAGCCGAAGGGCCAGCATGGAAAATCCTGCTGGGCATCTTCAGCACACAGTGAGCTTTGCAACTCTGAAACACACATTGCTGTCACCTCTCACTTTCCTACCTGAAAGTCCAATTGAATCCTACATCTCCTGTGCTTGCTCTTTATGAGCAGTAGCAGAATATAGCACTTACGTTTGGACTCTGCAGAAACAGCAGAAGAGACAGTCCAGAAAGTACCCACTGATCATCTTCAGCGCACAGCGAGCTTTGCAACTCAGCAACACGCATTGCTGTCACTCCTCCCTTTCCTGCCTGAAAGAAAGACCAACTGAATCCACCATCTCTGTGCCCGCTCTCTACTGAGCAGCAACAGAGAGAGTAGAGCAGGAATGTTTAGCCTGGGCTAAAACAGCAGAAGAGCATTGCAAAAAAAGCTCCTGCTAATCATGTTTAGCACACAGTGATCTTTAAACTGTGACACAAACATTGCTGTCACTCCTCACTTTATCTCCTAAAAGTGCATTTGAAGCCAACGTTTCTGGTGCGCTCTCTCGTTTCGAGAGGAGTTGTGAAAGGGAGGAGCAGCGCTTGGGCTCTAATCCCACAGACGAAGGGCCAGCAGGGAAACTCCTGCAGGGCATCTTCAGCACACAGTGAGCTTTGCAATTCTGCAACACACATTGCTGTCACTCCTCCTTTTCCTGCCTGAAAGACCAATTGATTCCAACATCTCTGTGCCCCCTCTCTGCTGAGCAGCAACAGAGAGAAGGAATGTTTAGACTGGGCTAAAACAGCAGAAGAGCCTTGCAAAAAAGCTCCTCCTGATCATGTTTAGCACACAGTGAGCTTTAAACTTTGACACAAACATTGCTGTCACTCTTCACTCTTTCTCCTAAAAGACCATTTCAATCCAAGAACTCCGTTGCCAGCACTCTGCTGAGCAGCAGAGTGAGCAGGAATGTCTGCAATCTGTAAGGCAGTGGAAGAGACAGGCCTGAAGGCTGCTCTTGTGCTTCTTCAACACACTGAGCTTTACAACTTTGACACACACACTGTTGTCACTCCTCATTGTAGCTCCTAAAAGTGCATTTGAATCCAGCGTTTCTGGTCTCCACTCTCGTTTCAAGAGCAGCAGAGGAAGGTGAGCACGAGCGCTTGGAATCCGCTCCCAGTTCCGAAGGGCAGGGAGGGAAAGTCCTTGCAGATCACCTTCAGCGCACAGTGAGCTTTGCAACTCTGAAACACACATTGCTGTCACTCCTCACTTCATCTCCTAATTATCCGTTTGAATCCATGGTCTCTCCCGCCCTCTCTCGTTTGAACAGCAGCAGTGACAGGTGAACACGATCTCTTGGCCTCTGCTCCCACAGCCGAAGAGCCCGGAGTGAAAGCTCCGGCAGGGCATCTTCAGCACGCAGTCAGCTTTGCAACTGTGACTCATATATTGCTCTCGCTCCGCACTTTCCTACCTCAAAGTCCAATTGAATCCAAAATCTCTGTGCCCTTTCTCTGCTGGGCAGAAGCAGAGAGAGTAGAGCAGGAACCTTTAGCCAATCCTAAAAGAGCAGAAGAGACAGTCCAGAAAGTTCCCACTGATCATCTTCAGCGCACAGCGAGCTTTGCAACTCTGCAACACACATTGCTGTCACTCCTCCCTTTTTGCCTGAAAGACCAATTGATTCCAACATCTCTGTGCCCCCTCTCTGCTGAGCAGCAACAGAGAGAGTAGAGCAGGAATGTTTAGCCTGGGCTAAAACAGCAGAAGAGCATTGCAAAAAAAGCTCCTGCTAATCATGTTTAGCACACAGTGATCTTTAAACTGTGACACAAACATTGCTGTCACTCCTCACTATATCTCCTAAAAGTGCATTTGAATCCAACGTTTCTGGTGCGCTCTCTCGTTTCGAGAGGACTTGTGACAGGGGTGGACGAGCGCTTGGATTCTAATTTCACAGCCGAAGGGCCAGCATGGAAACTCCTGCTGGGCATCTTCAGCACACATCGAGATTCGCAACTCTGAAACACATATAGCTGTCACCTCTCACTTTCCTACCTGAAAGTCCAATTGTATAATACATCTCCTGTGCTTGCTCTTTGTGAGCAGTAGCAGAATATAGCACTTACGTTTGGACTCTGCTGAAACAGCAGAAGAGACAGTCCAGAAAGTTCCCACTGATCATCTTCAGCACACACTGAGCTTTGCAACTCTGCCACACACATTGCTGTCACTTCTTTTCCTGCCTGAAAGACCAATTGATTCCAACATCTCTGTGCCCACTCTCTGCTGAGCAGCAACAGAGAGAGTAGAGCAGGAATGTTTAGCCTGGGCTAAAACAGCAGAAGAGCCTTGCAAAAAATCTCCTGCTTGATCATGTTCCAGCATGATCAGCATCCATCACATCACAAGACCGGTCTGACAACCTCATCCACTCATTACATGTGTCACAAAATTGTCATTTTTGCATTAAATATTAGCTCATTTTTAACACTGCAATTGCATCAGCATTTTCACATGGGGTCAGTTGTAAAACCTGGCTCAAGGTTTTCTTCAAAATGGTTAAGTGTTATTTTGGGGGTGGGGAAAGTTTGTACACAATGAAAAAAACAGCTCTATGCAAGCTTCAAATAAGACTTTTCTTGTCCTGCAGACTAAAATTTTTGGAGTTTAAAATACTGCCATTTCTTGGAATAGCACCTGGAATAAGGTTTAACCACCTGAACAAGCTTTACTTGAAAAAAAAAGGCAGTTTATTAGTTCTGTTCTTCAGAGGAATATAAGTCCTGTATTATCAGCATCAGGGATTATTTAAAAATGGGGAAAGCAAATTAAAATCTAATTCTGTTCTTACCATTTCCTGACCTCTTGCACTTTTCCTATCCTGGAGTGCAAGATGTTGCAAAAGACTGGAGTGATGGGACATACAATGGGATGGGGTCTCCACACCAGGTGGGGAACATGCCTTCAAGTGGCTTCACTGCCTCTGACAACAGACTTGCAGCTTCCATTTCTGCTTGTTTTCACTTCCTTGTCTGCACATGCTGGGGAGGAATCTGGGAGTTCCCAGAGCCAGAGAAAAAGGGTTTTCATTTTTCCCCCCCTCACCTCAAATTAGCCTTTGCATGAATTACAACTTTTTTCATTGCATTTTATAAAATACTTTCCATAAAATAGAAGAGAAAATCCAAGCTCTTGTTATTTAAATATAGCCATTGAGCATAAGGAAAACCGAGCACTACGAAGGGACTTGGCAAATTAACTCATTCCTATAAGACCTGTCGTTATCAGACACAGCATCATTAAATATAAGAAGCCTAACACCAAACTTTAGCAGGAGAATAATTAATACCCAGCTCCTGGCACACTTTCCCTGGTGCTTCTGTTTTACCCTGTACTTTCTGATATGGCCAAATCATGCAAATTACAACCATTCATAAACTTGTTGTGGTTTAAGCCCAGGCTGTAACTCAGAACCATGCAGCCGCACGCTCACTCCCCCACTTTTTCCTCCCCTTGCTCCCAGACAGATGGGGAGGAGAATTGAAAGAATGTGATTCCCACGGGTTGAGATAAGAACAGTCCAGTAACTAAGGTATAATACAAGGTTACCTTAACGCTTGCTGTGTAATGCCAGCCCAGTTTCATTATCAATGATTCTAATGTATTGCAAGTCATTACCATGAAGTACAGTGAAACAAGAACCTTAGCCCAAGGCCCACCAGGTGATAAACACTAAAACAGCAAATACTGGCTGCAAGTAAGGTATGACATGCTGAAACTCTGATATCAAGAGCAAAAACTCTGAGAGCAAATAAATCAACATTGTGATGAGTGACACAATACTAAAAGTACTGAATGACCAGCTGAATCCACCATCTCTGTGCCCACTCTCTGCTGAGCAGCAACAGAGAGAGTATAGCAGGAATGTTTAGACTGGGCTAAAACAGCAGAAGAGCCTTGCAAAAAAGCTCCTCCTGATCATGTTTAGCACACAGTGAGATTTAAACTGTGACACAAACATTGCTGTCACTCCTCACTTTATCTCCTAAAAGTGCATTTGAAACCATCGTTTCTGGTGCGCTCTCTTGTTTCGAGAGGAGTTGTGACAGGGGAGGACGAGCGCTTGGACTCTAATCCCACAGCCGAAGGGCCAGCAGGGAAACTCCTGATGGGCATCTTCAGCACACAGTGAGCTTTGCAACTCGGAAACACACATTGCTGTCACCTCTCACTTTCCTACCTGAAAGTCCAATTGAATCCTACATCTCCTGTGCTTTGCTCCTTGTGAGCAGTAGCTGAATATAGCACTTACGTTTCACATTGCGGGTAGTGTGTGACATGGCGTGGGAACTGCTTCAAAGAAGCAAAGGAGCCAAGGAGGATTTGCGGATAGAGATAATAAAGGAATACACTGAGGCAGATAAATTAACACACCCAAAACAAGAAAAACAAGAAACCTGTAGGAGGAAATTTAATAAAAAGGAGATTTTATGTTGACAATCTTCCTTAAAGCAAAATTAAACCAGCAATAAACTTGACCCCTTAAGAGTGGAAGTTCTTCTGTTGTTTTGGTTTTTTTATAAAATAAGAAGTTGCTAATATTTCATCTGCTGTACAAAAGCTGTGAAATAAAGAGGACTTTTCAGAATGTGCTAGCCCATCCTGATTTTGCTGGAGACGTATTTAAGGTGTCAGAGATCAGTGGCACAGGTTTTATAGAAGAGTGACTTTGTAGATCTTCAGCAAAAGCATGCAGCCCTGATTACCAGACTTTGAAATATAACAGAGGGATTTTTGTACAGATACCTTTAAGTGGATTTTTTCCTAAGTATTTACTGAATTTGCAAGCTTTGATCTTATCTCAGAATTCCATCCCCTGCACTAGGGATTGTTGGCACAGGGTATGATGGTGATTAAAAGATCTCTCTGCATCACGTGGGGCAAAGTAAATAAGAAATGACAGTGCCTCTTGCCCGAGACTCGTTCCTAACTTGGCTAACTTGTCCTTCAGACACTGTACTGGGGCCACAGTTAAATTTCCCTGATGTTGTCATGAAGAGATCTGCCAGCATCTTGTCCCTGAAAGTCTGCTCAGTCAAGATTTACTGGATCAAAATTTTGCCTGTTGCATTATTTGATTTAAATATATGGTTTGGAGAGATGTCCTGGATCTGGGTTAGCCGGAAGAACATTCAGCATAATCCATTTACCCACCGTGAGCACCAGGAGCCATGGCAGTGGCGTTGGCCATCAAAGAGCCAAGTGGCAGCCAGTTCGGATGTAGCTGACGAAGCAGGGAGCAGGGGAAGGTTATCAGGGTGACGGACAGTGCCTCAGAGAGTGGAAACAGGCAGGATGACAAGTTATTTGAGAAAAAGTAGTCTTTCTTTGTATTTAGAGCTCTTTACAACACTTCCTTTTGGAAATGATTCCCTGCCTGCCCTTTTCAGCCAGGGCTTTAAGCACTGAAATGACAAATCTCGAGGAACCTGTCCAGCTCTCCCAGAAAATCCGTGAGTTGCAATCACTTGTCACTGTGTTCTTCAGAGTTAGACCTCATTGCCAGCAGTGGCAGAGACATGCACAGGTTACAGAAGAAGCCTTGGTGGGTCAGGATGCATTTGTCCATTGCTGCCACTGAGCAGAGCATTAGAACTTCTTTATAGGTACTCTATGCATTGTACCAGGGTCTTTGCACAATTTAAAGCAAAGTTTGAACAGATTATCATCCACGGCCCCTCCAGACCTTTGAAAACGATTTTGTGCCTGGAACGGCATCAAGTTTTGAATCTTGTCGCCTCTAGAGCAGTCAACAGTATTACCACAAAAATAAGTAATCAAAATAAAAGAACAGAGATTTGTGCACACTAAATGCCATAAACAAATTTCCAGGATGTGGCAAACACATTTCAAATTAAATACAATAAACAAATTTCTAGGCTGTGGCAATCTACATGTGCAAAACCTAGAAGCATAACTACACATTGGGAACATGAGTGTTTTCTCCTCTTTGGACTAGATTTCTGGATCGCTTGGTCAATGTTTCCAAGAGACAGGTTTCTGTAAGGTCTTATCTGCTCTAACTTGCCCAGGAAAAGCACGGGCTCCACGACAAGACGTAAGCAGCATATTATGACCTTGCAAAGGAACTATGACCAGGATTGTTCAGTGCTTCAAATGGAATCAGCCAGTCCCAGGAAAAGTGGGTCTCTGGGACATTACAGTGATGTGCTCCATCCTTTGGATTAGTACGAAGCTCCAGCCTTCATCTATGCAGTGCTGAGTTACTGGAGATGCCAGCCTATTGCTCTGCTTGTGTGCCTTTACAATCTTGATATCAATATAATAGCACCGGTGTAAAACTGTACGGAAGCAGCATGGGGTAAGTTTGTGATATAAAGCTACAACTCCCGGTCACTGTCTTTCCAAGGGAATTGATTCTGAGAAAACTCCAGGAACAAACTGGCAATACCGTCCAAGTTGATTTTCCCTTCCTCTGTCAGGATTTTCCCATTAAAAGCAAATAAATTTTGTCTTTCTTTGGCAAGTGGTAAGCAAAAGAAAGCGTAACTTATATCAAATACGGCAAACCATTTCTGATTCTTATGCAATTTGGTCAAAAATCTCACTAATTAGCTGGTACTGTGTGAACATTTTCTGAAATTTTGTGGATTACTCTGAGACCTTGAATCTGTCTGCAACTTTTCCGATCATTATTCTCTACTGTCCAGATAGGAGTGTTACATTCCAATTCACATTCAATAAATAATCTATATTTTAAAATTTATCAAAGATTTTTTGTTTCCTTTTGATCTTCTAATTTTGAGGGATATTGTTTTATTCTAATTGGGCAGGTACCCCCTTTACTTTAACAGATAAAGCAGTTTTCGCCTTACCTGGAACTTCAGGTGCCCATAGTCCCAGATATAACTGATTAAAGATTTCTTCTGTTTCAGGGAGGTCATCCTGTTAGCTTTAATGCTGAATTAAAGATAAACTCAAAACTGCAATTATTTGATTGTTTTTAACTCTAAATTCCATTTTGCCTTCTTTAAATTTTGCTTCTCGACCTAATAAAGATTTTCGAGAGTATGGCGTGCCTAAAAATTTGCGCACTCGTATTTGTTTTCCCAATTTGTACTTTAAAGGTTTCAGAAAGAATGCCTCCCTTTTCTTTTCTTTTTTTTTCTCTCTTTTTCTTGGTGGCCAGTAGCTCCCACGTGTGTAATTCATTCTTTTCTTTCCGGTTTAATAGCAAATAAGTTGCTCCTGTATCCATTAAATTCAACTTTATTTCCTCTAGTCCTTTATCTTAATTTAATCAGTGGATCTCCTAGTGTAGATTCCCCAGGTCCCGTTCAGTCTAGTTCCAATTCAGTCACTGGAGCTCCCCATGTCCCTTCCTCCAGGGCAGCCTCACTTCCAAAGTTCAAACTCTCCATACCAAGAATACCAATCCAGTTCCTCAGAAGAGCACTCTCTTCCACCTCCGTCCGCCATTCCTCCTCCACCAGTTTCAATGCAAGTGCCACATCTTGCATCTGGGGAAGAACAACCCCATGTACCAGTACAGGTTGGGGGGTGACCTGCTGGAAAGTAGTGAAGGGGAAAGGGACCTGGGGGTCCTGGTGGATAGGAGGATGACCATGAGCCAGCAATGTGCTCTTGTGGCCAAGAAGGCTAAACGGCATCTTAGGGTGCATTAGAAAGGGAGTGGTTAGTAGGTCAAGAGAGGTTCTCCTCCCCCTCTACTCAGCCTTGGTGAGGCCGCATCTGGAATATTGCGTCCAGTTCTGGGCCCCTCTGTTCAAGAAGGACAGGGAATTGCTTGAAGGAGTCCAGCGCAGAGCCACAAAGATGATTAAGGGAGTGGAACATCTCCCTTATGAGGAGAGGCTGAGGGAGCTGGGTCTCTTTAGCTTGCAAAAGAGGAGACTGAGGGGTGACCTCATCAATGTTTACAAATATGTAAAGGGTAGGTGTCAGGATGATGGAGCTAGGCTTTTTTCAGTGATATCCAGTGATAGGACAAGGGGCAATGGGTGTAAACTGGAACATAGGAAGTTCCACGTTAACATCAGGAAGAACTTCTTTACTGTAAGAGTGACAGAGCACTGGAACAGGTTGCCCAGGGGGGTTGTGGAGTCTCCTACACTGGAGATATTCAAGGCCCGCCTGGACAAGTTCCTGTGTGATGTACTGTAGGTTACCCTGCTCTTGCAGGGGGGTTGGACTAGATGATCTTTTTAGGTCCCTTCCAACCCTTGGGATTCTGTGATTCTGTGATTCCGTGATCCGTGGCTATAGCACGGCTGAGCTTTTTTTCTACCTGTTCCCAATTCCTATACTCACTTCATGCTTCCTCCTTCACTCCGGTTCACATTTATTCAGCAAAACCTCAGTCATAGAATCATAGAATAGTTATGGTTGGGAAGGACCTCAAGATCATCTAGTTCCAACCCCCCCGGCATGGGCAGGGTCACCTCACACTAAACCATCCCACACAAGGCCTCATCCAACCTGGCCTTGAACACTGCCAGGGATGGAGCAATTTTTTTTTTTTTTTTTTTTTTTTTTGCACACTACTGGAATCTATACTGTGGGTTTTAAATACTAAGAGGTGGGAAGAAAAATGTAGTGGCTCTGTTCTTCCCCAAATAAGTGATGGCAAATGACTGTACAATGAGCTCCTGAGCTTGTATGTGCAGAGAGGAATTTAGCCTTGCAGAAAAGCTCCTGCTGATCATGTTTAGCTCACAGTGAGCTTTAAACTGCGACACAAACATTGCTGTCACTCCTCACTTTATCTCCTAAAAGTGCATTTGAAACCATCGTTTCTGGTGCGCTCATTCATTTCGAGAGGAATTGTGACAGGGGAGGACGAGCTCTTGGACTCTAATCCCACAGATGAAAGGCCAGCAGGGAAAATCCTGCTGGGCATCTTCAGCACACAGTGAGCTTTGCAACTCTGAAACACACATTGCTGTCACCTCTCGCTTTCCTACCTGAAAGTCTAATTGAATCCTACATCTCCTGTTCTTGCTTTGTGAGCAGTAGCAGAATATAGCACTTACGTTTGGACTCTGCTGAAACAGAGGAAGAGACAGTCCAGAAAGATCCCACTGATCATCTTCAGCGCACAGCGAGCTTTACAACTCTGCAACACACATTGCGGTCAGTCCTAACTTTCCTGCCTGAAAGACGAACTGATTCCACCATCTCTGTGCCCGCTCTCTGCTGAGCAGCAACAGGGAGAGTATAGAGGGAATGTTTAGCCTGGGGTAAAACAGCAGAAGAGCCTTGCAAAAAAGCTCCTGCTGATCATGTTTAGCACACAGTGAGCTTTGCAACTCTGAAACACATATTGCTGCCACATCTCACTTTCCTACCTGAAAGTCCAATTGAATCCTTCATCTCCTGTGCCTGCTCTTTGTGAGCAGTAGCAGAATATAGCACTTACGTTTGGACTCTGCTGAAACAGCAGAAGAGACAGTCCAGAAAGTTCCCACTGATCATCTTCAGCGCACAGCGAGCTTTGCAACACTGCAGCACACATTGCTGTCACTCCTCCCTTTCCTGCCTGAAAGACCAACTGATTCCACCATCTCTGTGCCCACTCTCTGCTGAGCAGCAACAGAGAGAGTGGAGCAGGAATGTTTAGACTGGTCTAAAACAGCAGAAGAGCCTTGCAAAAAAGCTCCTGCTGATCATGTTTAGCACACAGTGAGCTTTGAAGCTGTGACACAAACACTGCTGTCACTCCTCACTTTATCTCCTAAAAGTGCATTTGAGACCAAAGTTTTTGGTGCCCTCTCTCGTTTCAAGAGCAGATGTGACAGGGGAGGACGAGCGCTTGGACTCTAATCCCACAGCCGAAGGGGCAGCAGGGAAACTCCTGCTGGGCATCATCAGCACACAGTGAGCTTTGCAACTGTGAAACACACATTGCTGTCACCTCTCACTTTCCTACCTGAAAGTCCAATTGAATCCCACTTCTCCTGTGCTTTGCTCCTTGTGAGCAGTAGCAGAATATAGCCCATAAGTTTGCACTCTGCTGAAACAGCAGAAGAGACAGTCCAGAAAGATCCCACTGATCATCTTCAGCGCACAGCGAGCTTTACAACTCTGCAACACACAATGCTGTCAGTCCTCCCTTTCCTGCCTGAAAGACGAACTGATTCCACCATCTCTGTGCCCGCTCTCTGCTGAGCAGCAACAGGGAGACTATAGCAGGAATGTTTAGACTGGGCTAAAACAGCAGAAGAGCCTTGCAAAAAAGCTCCTGCTGATCATGTTTAGCACACAGTCAGCTTTGAAACTGTGACACAAACATTGCTGTCACTCCTCACTTTATCTCCTAAAAGTGCATTTGAAACCATCGTTTCTGGTGCGCTCTCTGATTTCGAGAGGAGTTGTGACAGGGGAGGACGAGCGCATAGACTCTAATCCCACAGCTGAAAGGCCAGCAGGGAAAATCCTGCTGGGCACCTTCAGCACACAGTGAGCTTTGCAACTCTGAAACACACATTGCTGTCACCTCTCACTTTCCTACCTGAAAGTCCAATTGAATCCTACATCACCAGTTCTTGCTTTGTGAGCAGTAGCAGAATATAGCACTTACGTTTGGACTCTGCTGAAACAGCAGAAGAGACAGTCCAGAAAGTTCCCACTGATCATCTTCAGCGCACAGTGAGCTTTGCAACTCTGAAACACACATTGCTGTCACCTCTTACTTTCCGACCTGAAAGTCCAATTGAATCCTACATCTCCTGTGCTTGCTCTTTGTGAGCAGTAGCAGAATATAGCACTTAAGTTTGGACTCTGCTGAAACAGCAGAAGAGATAGTCTAGAAAGTTCCCACTGATCATCTTCAGCGCACAGCGAGCTTTACGACTCTGCAACACACATTGCTGTCAGTCCTCCCTTTCCTGCCTGAAAGACGAACAGATTCCACCATCTCTGTGTCCGCTCTCTGCTGAGCAGCAACAGGGAGACTATAGCAGGAATGTTTAGACTGGGCTAAAACAGCAGAAGAGCCTTGCAAAAAAGCTCCTGCTGATCATGATTAGCACACAGTGAGCTTTAAACTGTGGCACAAACATTGCTGTCACTCCTCACTTTATCTCCTAAATGTATTATTCAATTGGACTTTCAGGTAGGAAAGTGAGAGGTGACAGCTATATGTGTTTCAGAGTTGCGAATCTCAATGTGTGCTGAAGATGCCCAGCAGGAGTATCCATGCTGGCCCTTCTGCTGTGAAATTAGAATCCAAGCGCTCGTCCTCCCCTGTCACAACTGCTCTCGAAGCGAGAGAACGCACCAGAAACGTTGGCTTCAAATGCACTTTTAGGAGATAAAGTGAGGAGTGACAGCAATGTTTGTGTCACAGTTTAAAGATCACTGTGTGCTAAACATGATCAGCAGGAGCTTTTTTGCAAGGCTCTTCTGCTGTTTTAGCCCAGTCTAAACATTCCTGCTCTACTCTCTCTGTTGCTGCTCAGCAGAGAGTGGGCACAGAGATGTTGGAATCAATTGGTCTTTCAGGCAGGAAAAGAAGTGACAGCAATGTGTGTTGCAGAGTTGCAAAGCTCACTGTGTGCTGTAGATGATCAGTGGCAACTTTCTGGACTGTCTCTTCTGCTGTTTCTGCAGAGTCCAAACGTAAGTGCTATATTCTGCTTCTGCTCACAAAGAGCAAGCACAGGAGATGTATTATTCAATTGGACTTTCAGGTAGGAAAGTGAGAGGTGACAGCAATATGTGTTTCAGACTTGCGAATCTCAAAATGTGCTGAAGATGCCCAGCACGAGTTTCCATGCTGGCCCTTCGGCTGTGAAATTAGAATCCAAGCGCTCGTCCTCCCCTGTCACAACTGCTCTCGAAGCGAGAGAGCGCACCAGAAACGTTGGCTTCAAATGCACTTTTAGGAGATAAAGTGAGGAGTGACAGCAATGTTTGTGTCACAGTTTCAAAGCTCACAGTGTGCTAAACATGATTAGCAGGAGATTTTTTGCAAGGCTCTTCTGCTGTTTTAGCCCAGGCTAAACATTCCTGCTCTACTCTCTCTGTTGCTGCTCAGCAGAGAGTGGGCACAGAGATGTTGGAATCAATTGGTCTTTCAGGCAGGAAAAGAAGTTACAGCAATGTGTGTTGCAGAGTTGCAAAGCTCACTGTGTGCTGTAGATGATCAGTGGGAACTTTCTGGACTGTCTCTTCTGCTGTTTCTGCAGAGTCCAAACGTAAGTGCTATATTCTGCTACTGCTCACAAAGAGCAAGCACAGGAGATGTATTATTCAATTGGACTTTCAGGTAGGAAAGTGAGAGGCGACAGCAATATGTGTTTCAGAGTTGCGAATGTCAAAGTGTGCTGAAGATGCCCAGCAGTAGTTTCCATGCTGGCCCTTCGGCTGTGAAATTAGAATCCAAGCGCTCGTCCTCCCCTGTCACAACTGCTCTCGAAGCGAGAGAACGCACCAGAAACGTTGGCTTCAAATGCACTTTTAGGAGATAAAGTGAGGAGTGACAGCAATGTTTGTGTCACAGTTTCAAAGCTCACTGTGTGCTAAACATTATTAGCAGGAGATTTTTTGCAAGGCTCTTCTGCTGTTTTAGCCCAGGCTAAACATTCCTGCTCTACTCTCTCTGTTGCTGCTCAGCAGAGAGTGGGCACAGAGATGTTGGAATCAATTGGTCTTCCAGGCAGGAAAAGGAGGAGTTACAGCAATGTGTTTTCAGAGTTGCAAAGCTCACTGTGTGCTGAAGATGCCCAGCAGGATTTTCCATGCTGGCCCTTCGTCTGTGGGATTAGAGTCCAAGCGCTCCTCTTCCCCTGTCACAACTCCTCTCGAAATGAGAGAGAGCACCAGAAACTTTGGATTCAAATGCACTTTTAGGAGATAAAGTGAGGAGTGACAGCAATGTTTGTGTCACAGTTTCAAAGCTCACTGTGTGCTAAACATGATTAGCAGGAGCTTTTTTGCAAGGCTCTTCTGCTGTTTTAGCCCAGGCTAAACATTCCTGCTATAGTCTCCCTGTTGCTGCTCAGCAGAGAGCGGGCACAGAGATGGTGGAATCAGTTCGTCTTTCAGGCAGGAAAGTTAGGACTGACAGCAATGTTTGTTGCAGAGTTGTAAAGCTCGCTGTGCACTGAAGATGATCAGTGGGAACTTTCTGGACTGTCTCTTCTGCTGTTTCAGCAGAGTCCAAACGTATGGGCTATATTCTGCTACTGCTCACAAGGAGCAAAGCACAGGAGAAGTAGGATTCAATTGGACTTTCAGGTAGGAAAGTGAGAGGTGACAGCAATGTGTGTTTCAGAGTTGCAAAGCTCAGTGTGTGCTGAAGATGCCCAGCAGGAGTTTCCCTGCTCGCCCTTCGGCTGTGGGATTAGAGTCCAAGCGCTCGTCCTCCCCTGTCACAACTCCTCTCGAAACGAGAGAGCGCACCAGAAACGATGGTTTCAAATGCACTTTTAGGAGATAAAGTGAGGAGTGACAGCAATGTTTGTGTCACAGTTTAAAGCTCACTGTGTGCAAAACATGATCAAGCAGGAGCTTTTTTGCAAGGCTCTTCTGCTGTTTTAGCCCAGTCTAAACATTCCTGCTATACTCTCTCTGTTGCTGCTCAGCAGAGAGCGGGCACAGAGATGGTGGATTCAGCTGGTCATTCAGTACTTTTAGTATTGTGTCACTCATCACAATGTTGATTTATTTGCTCTCAGAGTTTTTGCTCTTGATATCAGAGTTTCAGCATGTCATACCTTACTTGCAGCCAGTATTTGCTGTTTTAGTGTTTATCACCTGGTGGGCCTTGGGCTAAGGTTCTTGTTTCACTGTACTTCATGGTAATGACTTGCAATACATTAGAATCATTGATAATGAAACTGGGCTGGCATTACACAGCAAGCGTTAAGGTAACCTTGTATTATACCTTAGTTACTGGACTGTTCTTATCTCAACCCGTGGGAATCACATTCTTTCAATTCTCCTCCCCATCTGTCTGGGAGCAAGGGGAGGAAAAAGTGGGGGAGTGAGCGTGCGGCTGCATGGTTCTGAGTTACAGCCTGGGCTTAAACCACAACAAGTTTATGAATGGTTGTAATTTGCATGATTTGGCCATATCAGAAAGTACAGGGTAAAACAGAAGCACCAGGGAAAGTGTGCCAGGAGCTGGGTATTAATTATTCTCCTGCTAAAGTTTGGTGTTAGGCTTCTTATATTTAATGATGCTGTGTCTGATAACGACAGGTCTTATAGGAATGAGTTAATTTGCCAAGTCCCTTCGTAGTGCTCGGTTTTCCTTATGCTCAATGGCTATATTTAAATAACAAGAGCTTGGATTTTCTCTTCTATTTTATGGAAAGTATTTTATAAAATGCAATGAAAAAAGTTGTAATTCATGCAAAGGCTAATTTGAGGTGAGGGGGGGAAAAATGAAAACCCTTTTTCTCTGGCTCTGGGAACTCCCAGATTCCTCCCCAGCATGTGCAGACAAGGAAGTGAAAACAAGCAGAAATGGAAGCTGCAAGTCTGTTGTCAGAGGCAGTGAAGCCACTTGAAGGCATGTTCCCCACCTGGTGTGGAGACCCCATCCCATTGTATGTCCCATCACTCCAGTCTTTTGCAACATCTTGCACTCCAGGATAGGAAAAGTGCAAGAGGTCAGGAAATGGTAAGAACAGAATTAGATTTTAATTTGCTTTCCCCATTTTTAAATAATCCCTGATGCTGATAATACAGGACTTATATTCCTCTGAAGAACAGAACTAATAAACTGCCTTTTTTTTTCAAGTAAAGCTTGTTCAGGTGGTTAAACCTTATTCCAGGTGCTATTCCAAGAAATGGCAGTATTTTAAACTCCAAAAATTTTAGTCTGCAGGACAAGAAAAGTCTTATTTGAAGCTTGCATAGAGCTGTTTTTTTCATTGTGTACAAACTTTCCCCACCCCCAAAATAACACTTAACCATTTTGAAGAAAACCTTGAGCCAGGTTTTACAACTGACCCCATGTGAAAATGCTGATGCAATTGCAGTGTTAAAAATGAGCTAATATTTAATGCAAAAATGACAATTTTGTGACACATGTAATGAGTGGATGAGGTTGTCAGACCGGTCTTGTGATGTGATGGATGCTGATCATGCTGGAACATGATCAAGCAGGAGATTTTTTGCAAGGCTCTTCTGCTGTTTTAGCCCAGGCTAAACATTCCTGCTCTACTCTCTCTGTTGCTGCTCAGCAGAGAGTGGGCACAGAGATGTTGGAATCAAGTGGTCTTTCAGGCAGGAAAAGAAGTGACAGCAATGTGTGTGGCAGAGTTGCAAAGCTCACTGTGTGCTGAAGATGATCAGTGGGAACTTTCTGGACTGTCTCTTCTGCTGTTTCAGCAGAGTCCAAACGTAAGTGCTATATTCTGCTACTGCTCACAAAGAGCAAGCACAGGAGATGTATTATTCAATTGGACTTTCAGGTAGGAAAGTGAGAGGTGACAGCTATATGTGTTTCAGAGTTGCGAATCTCGATGTGTGCTGAAGATGCCCAGCAGGATTTTCCATGCTGGCCCTTCGGCTGTGAAATTAGAATCCAAGCGCTCGTCCACCCCTGTCACAAGTCCTCTCAAAACGAGAGAGCGCACCAGAAACGTTGGATTCAAATGCACTTTTAGGAGATATAGTGAGGAGTGACAGCAATGTTTGTGTCACAGTTTAAAGATCACTGTGTGCTAAACATGATTAGCAGGAGCTTTTTTGCAAGGCTCTTCTGCTGTTTTAGCCCAGGCTAAACATTCCTGCTCTACTCTCTCTGTTGCTGCTCAGCAGAGAGTGGGCACAGAGATGTTGGAATCAATTGGTCTTTCAGGCAGGAAAAGAAGTGACAGCAATGTGTGTTGCAGAGTTGCAAAGCTCAATGTGTGCTGAAGATGATCAGTGGGAACTTTCTGGACTGTCTCTTCTGCTGTTTCAGCAGAGTCCAAACGTAAGCGCTATATTCTGCTACTGCTCACAAAGAGCAAGCACAGGAGATGTATTATTCAATTGGACTTTCAGGTAGGAAAGTGAGAGGTGACAGCAATGTGTGTTTCAGAGTTGCGAATCTCAATGTGTGCTGAAGATGCCCAGCAGGAGTTTCCATGCTGGCCCTTCGGCTGTGGGATTAGAGTCCAAGAGCTCGTCCACACCTGTCACAAGTCCTCTCGAAACGAGAGAGCGCACCAGAAACGTTGGATTCAAATGCACTTTTAGGAGATAAAGTGAGGAGTGACAGCAATGTTTGTGTCACAGTTTAAAGATCACTGTGTGCAAAACATGATCAAGCAGGAGATTTTTTTCAAGGCTCTTCTGCTGTTTTAGGCAGGTCTAAAAATTCCTGCTCTACTCTCTCTGTTGCTGCTCAGCAGAGAGTGGGCACAGAGATGGTGGATTCAGCTGGTCTTTCAGGCAAAAAGGGAGGAGTGACAGCAATGTGTGTTGCAGAGTTGCAAAGCTCGCTGTGCGCTGAAGATGATCAGTGGGAACTTTCTGGACAGTCTCTTCTGCTCTTTTAGCATTGGCTAAAGGTTCCTGCTCTACTCTCTCTGCTTCTGCCCAGCAGAGAAAGGGCACAGAGGTTTTGGATTCAATTGGACTTTGAGGTAGGAAAGTGCGGAGCGAGAGCAATATATGTGTCACAGTTGCAAAGCTGACTGCGTGCTGAAGATGCCCTGCCGGAGCTTTCACTCCGGGCTCTTCGGCTGTGGGAGCAGAGGCCAAGAGATCGTGTTCACCTGTCACTGCTGCTGTTCAAACGAGAGAGGGCGGGAGAGACCATGGATTCAAACGGATTATTAGGAGATGAAGTGAGGAGTGACAGCAATGTGTGTTGCAGAGTTGCAAAGCTCACTGTGCGCTGAAGATGATCTGCAAGGACTTTCCCTCCCTGCCCTTCGGAACTGGGAGCGGATTCCAAGCGCTCGTGCTCACCTTCCTCTGCTGCTCTTGAAACGAGAGTGGAGACCAGAAACGCTGGATTCAAATGCACTTTTAGGAGCTACAATGAGGAGTGACAACAGTGTGTGTGTCAAAGTTGTAAAGCTCAGTGTTTTGAAGAAGCACAAGAGCAGCCTTCAGGCCTGTCTCTTCCACTGCCTTACAGATTGCAGACATTCCTGCTCACTCTGCTGCTCAGCAGAGTGCTGGCAACGGAGTTCTTGGATTGAAATGGTCTTTTAGGAGAAAGAGTGAAGAGTGACAGCAATGTTTGTGTCACAGTTTAAAGCTCACTGTGTGCTAAACATGATCAGGAGGAGCTTTTTTGCAAGGCTCTTCTGCTGTTTTAGCCAATTCTAAACATTCCTTCTCTCTGTTGCTGCTCAGCAGAGAGGGGGCACAGAGATGTTGGAATCAATTGGTCTTTCAGGCAGGAAAAGGAGGAGTGACAGCAATGTGTGTTGCAGAATTGCAAAGCTCACTGTGTGCTGAAGGTGCCCAGCAGGAGTTTCCCTGCTGGCCCTTCGTCTGTGGGATTAGAGCCCAAGCGCTGCTCCTCCCCTGTCACAACTCCTCTCGAAACGAGAGAGCGCACCAGAAACGTTGGCTTCAAATGCACTTTTAGGAGATAAAGTGAGGAGTGACAGCAATGTTTGTGTCACAGTTTAAAGATCACTGTGTGCTAAACATGATTAGCAGGAGCTTTTTTTGCAATGCTCTTCTGCTGTTTTAGCCCAGGCTAAACATTCTTGCTCTACTCTCTCTGTTGCTGCTCAGTAGAGAGCGGGCACAGAGATGGTGGATTCAGTTGGTCTTTCTTTCAGGCAGGAAAGGGAGGAGTGACAGCAATGCGTGTTGCTGAGTTGCAAAGCTCGCTGCGCGCTGAAGATGATCAGTGGGAACTTTCTGGACTGTCTCTTCTGCTGTTTCAGCAGAGTCCAAACGTAAGTGCTATATTCTGCTACTGCTCACAAAGAGCAAGCACAGGAGATGTAGGATTCAATTGGACTTTCAGGTAGGAAAGTGAGAGGTCACAGCAATATGTGTTTCAGAGTTGCGAATCTCAATGTGTGCTGAAGATGCCCAGCAGGAGTTTCCATGCTGGCCCTTCGGCTGTGAAATTAGAATCCAAGCGCTCGTCCTCCCCTGTCACAACTGCTCTCGAAGCGAGAGAGCGCACCAGAAACGTTGGCTTCAAATGCACTTTTAGGAGATAATGTGAGGCGTGACAGCAATGTTTGTGTCACAGTTTAAAGATCACTGTGTGCTAAACATGATTAGCAGGAGCTTTTTTTGCAATGCTCTTCTGCTGTTTTAGCCCAGGCTAAACATTCCTGCTCTACTCTCTCTGTTGCTGCTCAGCAGAGAGTGGGCACAGAGATGTTGGAATCAATTGGTCTTTCAGGCAAAAAGGGAGGAGTGTCAGCAATGTGTGTTGCAGAGTTGCAAAGCTCGCTGTGCGCTGAAGATGATCAGTGGGAACTTTCTGGACTGTCTCTTCTGCTCTTTTAGCATTGGCTAAAGTTTCCTGCTCTACTCTCTCTGCTTCTGCCCAGCAGAGAGAGGGCACAGAGGTTTTGGATTCAATTGGACTTTGAGGTAGGAAAGTGTGGAGCGAGAGCAATATATATGTCACAGTTGCAAAGCTGACTGCGTGCTGAAGATGCCCTGCCGGAGCTTTCACTCCGGGCTCTTCGGCTGTGGGAGCAGAGGCCAAGAGATCGTGTTCACCTGTCACTGCTGCTGTTCAAACGAGAGAATGCGGGAGAGACCATGGATTCAAAAGGATTATTAGGAGATGAAGTGAGGAGTGACAGCAATGTGTGTTTCAGAGTTGCAAAGCTCAGTGTGTGCTGAAGATGCCCAGCAGGATTTTCCCTGCTGGCCTTTCAGCTGTGGGATTAGAGTCCATGCGCTCGTCCTCCCTTGTCACAACTCCTCTCGAAATGAGAGAGCGCACCAGAAACGATGGTTTCAAATGCACTTTTAGGAGATAAAGTGAGGAGTGACAGCAATGTTTGTGTCACAGTTTCAAAGCTCACTGTGTGCTAATCATGATCAGCAGGAGCTTTTTTGCAAGGCGCTTCTGCTGTTTTAGCCCAGACTAAACATTCCTGCTATACTCTCCCCGTTGCTGCTCAGCAGAGAGCGGACACAGAGATGGTGGAATCAATTCGTCTTTAAGGCAGGAAAGGGAGGACTGACAGCAATGTGTGTTGCAGAGTTGCAAAGCTCACTGTGCGCTGAAGATGATCAGTGGGATCTTTATGGACTGTCTCTTCTGCTGTTTCAGCAGAGTGCAAACTTATGGGCTATATTCTGCTACTGCTCACAAGGAGCAAAGCACAGGAGAAGAGGGATTCAATTGGACTTTCAGGTAGGAAAGTGAGAGGTCACAGCAATATGTGTTTCAGAGTTGCGAATCTCAATGTGTGCTGAAGATGCCCAGCAGGAGTTTCCATGCTGGCCCTTCGGCTGTGAAATTAGAATCCAAGCGCTCGTCCTCCCCTGTCACAACTGCTCTCGAAGCGAGAGAGCGCACCAGAAACGTTGGCTTCAAATGCACTTTTAGGATATAATGTGAGGCGTGACAGCAATGTTTGTGTCACAGTTTAAAGATCACTGTGTGCTAAACATGATTAGCAGGAGCTTTTTTTGCAATGCTCTTCTGCTGTTTTAGCCCAGGCTAAACATTCCTGCTCTACTCTCTCTGTTGCTGCTCAGCAGAGAGTGGGCACAGAGATGTTGGAATCAATTGGTCTTTCAGGCAAAAAGGGAGGAGTGTCAGCAATGTGTGTTGCAGAGTTGCAAAGCTCGCTGTGCGCTGAAGATGATCAGTGGGAACTTTCTGGACTGTCTCTTCTGCTCTTTTAGCATTGGATAAAGTTTCCTGCTCTACTCTCTCTGCTTCTGCCCAGCAGAGAAAGGGCACAGAGGTTTTGGATTCAATTGGACTTTGAGGTAGGAAAGTGTGAGCGAGAGCAATATATGTGTCACAGTTGCAAAGCTGACTGCGTGCTGAAGATGCCCTGCCGGAGCTTTCACTCCGGGCTCTTCGGCTGTGGGAGCAGAGGCCAAGAGATCGTGTTCACCTGTCACTGCTGCTGTTCAAACGAGAGAGGGCGGGAGAGACCATGGATTCAAACGGATTATTAGGAGATGAAGTGAGGAGTGACAGCAATGTGTGTTTCAGAGTTGCAAAGCTCAGTGTGTGCTGAGGACGCCCAGCAGGAGTTTCCCTGCTACCCCTTCGGCTGTGGGATTAGAGTCCAAGCGCTCCTCCTCCCCTGTCACATCTGCTCTTGAAACGAGAGAGGGCACCAAAAACGTTGGACTCAAATGCACTTTTAGGAGATAAAGTGAGGAGTGACAGCAGTGTTTGTGTCACAGCCTCAAAGCTCACTGTGTGCTAAACATGATCAGCAGGAGCTTTTTTGCAAGGCTCTTCTGCTGTTTTAGCCCAGTCTAAACATACCTGCTATAGTCTCCCTGTTGCTGCTCAGCAGAGAGCGGGCACAGAGATGGTGGAATCAGTTCGTCATTCAGGCAGGAAAGTTAGGACTGACCGCAATGTGTGTTGCAGAGTTGTAAAGCTCGCTGTGCACTGAAGATGATCAGTGGGATCTTTCTGGACTGTCTCTTCTTCTGTTTCATCAGAGTCCAAACGTAAGTGCTATATTCTGCTACTGCTCACAAAGCAAGAACAGGAGATGTAGGATTCAATTAGACTTTCAGGTAGGAAAGTGAGAGGTGACAGCAATGTGTGTTTCAGAGTTGCAAAGCTCACTGTGTGCTGAAGATGCCCAGCAGGATTTTCCCTGCTGGCCTTTCAGCTGTGGGATTAGAGTCCAAGCGCTCGTCCTCCCCTGTCACAATTCCTCTCGAAATGAGAGAGCGCACCAGAAACGATGGTTACAAATGCACTTTTAGGAGATAAAGTGAGGAGTGACAGCAATGTTTGTGTCACAGTTTAAAGCTCACTGTGAGCTAAACATGATCAGCAGGAGCTTTTCTGCAAGGCTCTTCTGCTGTTTTAGCCCAGTCTAAACATTCCTGCTATACTCTCTCTGTTGCTGCTCAGCAGAGAGCGGGCACAGAGATGGTGGAATCAGTTCGTCTTTCAGGCAGGAAAGGGAGGAGTGACAGCAATGTGTGTTGCAGAGTTGCAAAGCTCGCTGTGCGCTGAAGATGATCAGTGGGAACTTTCAGGACTGTCTCTTCTGCTGTTTCAGCAGAGTGCAAACGTAAGTGCTATATTGTGCTACTGCTCACAAGGAGCAAAGCACAGGAGAAGTAGGATTCAATTGGACTTTCAGGTAGGAAAGTGAGAGGTGACAGCAATGTGTGTTTCACAGTTGCAAAGCTCACTGTGTGCTGAAGATGCCCAGCAGGAGTTTCCCTGCTGGCCCTTCGGCTGTGGGATTAGAGTCCAAGCGCTCGTCCTCCCCTGTCACAACTCCTCTCGAAACGAGAGAGCGCACCAGAAACGATGGACTCAAATGCACTTTTAGGAGATAAAGTGAGGAGTGACAGCAATGTTTGTGTCACAGTTTAAAGCTCACTGTTTGCTATTCATGATCAGCAGGAGCTTTTCTGCAAGGCTCTTCTGCTGTTTTAGCCCAGTCTAAACATTCCTGCTAAACTCTCTCTGTTGCTGCTCAGCAGAGAGCGGGCACTGAGATGGTGGATTCAGCTGGTCTTTCAGGCAAAAAGGGAGGAGTGACAGCAATGTGTGTTGCAGAGTTGCTAAGCTCACTGTGTGCTGAAGATGCCCAGCAGGAATTTCCTTGCTGGCTCTTCGGCTGTGGGATTCGAGTCCAAGCGCTCGTCCTCCCCTGTCACAACTGCTCTCGAAACGAGAGAGCGCACCAAAAACGATGGTTTCAAATGCACTTTAAGGAGATAAAGTGAGGAGGGACAGCAATGGTTGTGTCACAGATTCAAAGCTCACTGTGTGCTAATCATGATCAGCAGGAGCTTTTTTGCATGGCGCTTCTGCTGTTTTAGCCCAGACTAAACATTCCTGCTATACTCTCCCCGTTGCTGCTCAGCAGAGAGCGGACACAGAGATGGTGGAATCAGTTGGTCTTTCAGGCAGGAAAGGGAGGAGTGACAGCAATGTGTGTTGCAGAGTTGCAAAGCTCGCTGTGCGCTGAAGATGATCAGTGGGAACTTTCTAGACTATCTCTTCTGCTGTTTCAGCAGAGTCCAAACGTAAGTGCTATATTCTGCTACTGCTCACAAAGAGCAAGCACAGGAGATGTAGGATTCAATTGGACTTTCAGGTAGGAAAGTGAGAGGTGGCAGCAATATGTGTTTCAGAGTTGCAAAGCTCACTGTGCGCTGAAGATGATCAGTGGGAACTTTCTGGACTGTCTCTTCTGCTGTTTCAGCAGAGTCCAAACGTAAGTGCTATATTCTGCTACTGCTCACAAAGCAAGAACAGGAGATGTAGGATTCAATTAGACTTTCAGGTAGGAAAGTGAGAGGTGACAGCAATGTGTGTTTCAGAGTTGCAAAGCTCACTGTGTGCTGAAGATGCCCAGCAGGATTTTCCCTGCTGGCCTTTCAGCTGTGGGATTAGAGTCCAAGCGCTCGTCCTCCCCTGTCACAATTCCTCTCGAAATGAGAGAGCGCACCAGAAACGATGGTTTCAAATGCACTTTTAGGAGATAAAGTGAGGAGTGACAGCAATGTTTGTGTCACAGTTTAAAGCTCACTGTGAGCTAAACATGATCAGCAGGAGCTTTTCTGCAAGGCTCTTCTGCTGTTTTAGCCCAGTCTAAACATTCCTGCTATACTCTCTCTGTTGCTGCTCAGCAGAGAGCGGGCACAGAGATGGTGGAATCAGTTCGTCTTTCAGGCAGGAAAGGGAGGAGTGACAGCAATGTGTGTTGCAGAGTTGCAAAGCTCGCTGTGCGCTGAAGATGATCAGTGGGAACTTTCAGGACTGTCTCTTCTGCTGTTTCAGCAGAGTGCAAACGTAAGTGCTATATTGTGCTACTGCTCACAAGGAGCAAAGCACAGGAGAAGTAGGATTCAATTGGACTTTCAGGTAGGAAAGTGAGAGGTGACAGCAATGTGTGTTTCACAGTTGCAAAGCTCACTGTGTGCTGAAGATGCCCAGCAGGAGTTTCCCTGCTGGCCCTTCGGCTGTGGGATTAGAGTCCAAGCGCTCGTCCTCCCCTGTCACAACTCCTCTCGAAACGAGAGAGCGCACCAGAAACGATGGATTCAAATGCACTTTTAGGAGATAAAGTGAGGAGTGACAGCAATGTTTGTGTCACAGTTTAAAGCTCACTGTTTGCTATTCATGATCAGCAGGAGCTTTTCTGCAAGGCTCTTCTGCTGTTTTAGCCCAGTCTAAACATTCCTGCTAAACTCTCTCTGTTGCTGCTCAGCAGAGAGCGGGCACTGAGATGGTGGATTCAGCTGGTCTTTCAGGCAAAAAGGGAGGAGTGACAGCAATGTGTGTTGCAGAGTTGCTAAGCTCACTGTGTGCTGAAGATGCCCAGCAGGAATTTCCTTGCTGGCTCTTCGGCTGTGGGATTCGAGTCCAAGCGCTCGTCCTCCCCTGTCACAACTGCTCTCGAAACGAGAGAGCGCACCAAAAACGATGGTTTCAAATGCACTTTAAGGAGATAAAGTGAGGAGGGACAGCAATGGTTGTGTCACAGATTCAAAGCTCACTGTGTGCTAATCATGATCAGCAGGAGCTTTTTTGCATGGCGCTTCTGCTGTTTTAGCCCAGACTAAACATTCCTGCTATACTCTCCCCGTTGCTGCTCAGCAGAGAGCGGACACAGAGATGGTGGAATCAGTTGGTCTTTCAGGCAGGAAAGGGAGGAGTGACAGCAATGTGTGTTGCAGAGTTGCAAAGCTCGCTGTGCGCTGAAGATGATCAGTGGGAACTTTCTAGACTATCTCTTCTGCTGTTTCAGCAGAGTCCAAACGTAAGTGCTATATTCTGCTACTGCTCACAAAGAGCAAGCACAGGAGATGTAGGATTCAATTGGACTTTCAGGTAGGAAAGTGAGAGGTGGCAGCAATATGTGTTTCAGAGTTGCAAAGCTCACTGTGCGCTGAAGATGATCAGTGGGAACTTTCTGGACTGTCTCTTCTGCTGTTTCAGCAGAGTCCAAACGTAAGTGCTATATTCTGCTACTGCTCACAAAGCAAGAACAGGAGATGTAGGATTCAATTAGACTTTCAGGTAGGAAAGTGAGAGGTGACAGCAATGTGTGTTTCAGAGTTGCAAAGCTCACTGTGTGCTGAAGATGCCCAGCAGGATTTTCCCTGCTGGCCTTTCAGCTGTGGGATTAGAGTCCAAGCGCTCGTCCTCCCCTGTCACAATTCCTCTCGAAATGAGAGAGCGCACCAGAAACGATGGTTTCAAATGCACTTTTAGGAGATAAAGTGAGGAGTGACAGCAATGTTTGTGTCACAGTTTAAAGCTCACTGTGAGCTAAACATGATCAGCAGGAGCTTTTCTGCAAGGCTCTTCTGCTGTTTTAGCCCAGACTAAACATTCCTGCTATAGTCTCCCTGTTGCTGCTCAGCAGAGAGCGGGCACAGAGATGGTTGAATCAGTTCGTCTTTCAGGCAGGAAAGGGAGGACTGACAGCAATGTGTGTTGCAGAGTTGTAAAGCTCGCTGTGCACTGAAGATGATCAGTGGGATCTTTCTGGACTGTCTCTTCTGCTGTTTCAGCAGAGTGCAAACTTATGGGCTATATTCTGCTACTGCTCACAAGGAGCAAAGCACAGGAGAAGAGGGATTCAATTGGACTTTCAGGTAGGAAAGTGAGAGGTGACAGCAATGTGTGTTTCAGAGTTGCAAAGCTCACTGTGTGCTGAAGCGTATGCACAAAAACCCAGTATTATTCTGATCCATCTGCTACCATCCTGTTCACCATGGGACTAAATTCCCTCAGCTTTTGGAGTCGGGGATACAAAGGATCAGAGGCAGGCTACACCCCAACTGAGAAAGAGATACTGGCAGCCTATGAAGAGGTTTGAGCTGCTTCGGAAGTGATTGGCACTGAAGCACAGCAGTGTGAATCTTCCGAGACCAGGGTTTGCATGGTCCTCCGGGACCCTCACTCCTGGAGCTCAGCTCTCTCTAATAAGTTGCTTTTGCCACTTATTCCTTGTATTTGTGGCAAAGGCCATCAGATCAGGACCCTTTCTAACAGGGGAGCCCAGAAAGACCAATGCTTTGCTCAGGCTTTTGAAATGTGCATATAGGAGGGGAGCTTGTCTGTGAACAGCTCCAACAAATGTTAACTGAATGAGGAACAGGAGGAAAGTCACTGACCCACTGCCCTGAGCCACCTGAAGGTGTAGATTATTTGGAGGTCATTCAGTGACTGGCTACACACATGCTTACAAATCTGCACCCACAAGCCTTCAATGCTGCTCAGCATCGCACCTGCAATCTAAGACACAGAAAGCATTAGGGGACTCATAAACCAGATTTCCAGAAATAAGCAAATGCTTCTTTGTCCACATCTCTACTCCTGTGTTTCAATCTGCTCCGAGTTACTAGAGCCAAGAAATTAAAACACCCTGGGTCTGGGCCTTGGGATGAAACTACTGATCTCTCCATCCCAGGGCACATGGAAAATCAAATCAGAAGCTGCAGGGACTTGAGGAGAGCAGGCAGTCTTTTTCCTTCCTCCCAGCAAAAGTTCCCCATGATATCACACTAATTTCACTACTTCATTTAAATCTGAAGTCCTAAAGGGCTCCTGTTTCCTCACTGCAGCTAGTGACCTCAGGCCTAGGAAAAGACAAGAGACTGCAGTTTGGAGAAGAGAGCAGAGTTTGCATTCCATCCTACTTCTCTACAACTGGGACAAAGTCCCTGCCTCCTGTTAAGAGAGCAGAGCGACCAGCAGAGAGCCAAAGAGCTCCACCAGGTGCTGGTCAGACTATTACTGACATTACCCCCATCTCTAAACACAGCATGCCGCTGTAATATCTCTCCAGTCCAGATGATGCTAATTAAGCAGTACTACCTAGATGTAATACGCTTCCTTACGTCCGAGGCACTAATGGTGCTCACCAAAGCCATGCAGCAATTAATCCATCTTCAGGTATAGCCCCCACAATAAATCAATAGCTATTAAGGATAATTAATCTCATTTTGAACAGTCACACAGCTTTCCCCATTCTGAATCTTGATTTTAAATTACCAGCCTACAGTGGGGATTGTTAAAACACAAGTCTTTTGAACTCGGAAGAGAAAGAAGGTGGGTCCTCTGATACCTTTCACAGCCACCCACATTAAGTTGTTGTGTGCACATCTGCAAACGTCCACTGAGAATCAGGCTTGGAGAGCTTGGAGCATCACACACCCCTTGTGCCATGCCAGGATGTATTTGATCATGGGGGAGCAGTCAAGTGAAAAGGGTGGCAGGATCACAGAGGAGAGCTGTAAGAGCCCTCCACTTGCCTACTCCATCCCTTGAGCCAACACAGAGGAGGCTCAGCCAGAGATCAGTGTTAATGGCACAAGCATAGGCAAGTGGAGTCTCAAGATACAGATCTGTCACAGATTGTGTGCTCTGTTGCAGCAAATCCCATAATAGCTCCATCCCCGCCTGCCCCTGGAGACAGCGGCATACCTGCGGTCTCCAGGGGATGAGCACATTTGAAGGGCTGTGAGGTGTAACACCACTATCGTGATAGCACTGGCAGTTTCAACAGGAGGCAAGTGAATGTGGGAATTGTCAAAGGACAGAAAGAGCAGGAGCAGACTCCCAAGGGATGCCCCTGGTAGCACTGAGCAGAACATGGGGCTGCTTTGGACCAGCCTCTGACAACCTTTTCTAAGTGTCTTCAGGCATACGGATCACTCTGTGCAGGGAAGGAAGACCCACACAGGTAAAATCCAGTTGCCCCCAGAAACAAAAAAAGAAACAAGAATAAATAGACTTTGAAATGTCTCTAGTACCTTTACCTGCAGAGGGTTCTTTGTGCTTATGGCAATGACGTGATACTTGTAGTAACACAGCTCACAGCTCCAGCAGCCTCTCTCGCTAATCCATTTGATCAGACATGGCTGGTGCGTGCACTTCACCGATCCATCACATCGACATCAGCAACTCCCCCTGGAAAAAACAAACAGCATCAGCGAGGCACCCCTCCTCCCACAGGCACGGCATGACTTGGCATAGCAGAAACTCCATCATCTCATTTGCTTTTTGTCCATTTTTACTTGTTTGGCTTTTGTAACTGTGCTGCCTCCACCTGCTTTCCCTCAAATACTTCTTGTCTGATGTGAACAAAGTTTGACAGGGATGTAACAGTTCCAAATACTTGGGTCCTACTTTTTTATTTTTTTTTTTTTTTTTTTTTTTTTTTGTGGAAAGAGACAGCTGTGTAGATAAGAGATGCCCAATATCACTGACGAAGGAAAAACTAGGTAAGCACAGCTCTTACTAGACACCTGAGGACCCACACTAGACCACAACCAGTGGACACAGCTCTGTTGGAGACCAGATGCCACTGTTTCACTGCTCAGGTTTGTCTCTCTGCTCCCTATTTCAGAAAGCATGGTTGGTGTGGGGATAGCTGTGGGACAGCCTCTGCTGCAGACTGCTGTCCTGCTTAGCCCAGGGCAGCTTCCTCGAGCCCAGCCAGGCACAGCCACAGCAGCTCTTGGACTCTCTGTGCAAGTTAGCTCGTGCCAGCCATGGAGGTGCCGCTCCACCCCAGGAGCTGGACTGAGCCCAGCGCTATGCGGTACCTCGCAGCACTTGCCAGGCAGTGAGCATTTGCAGTGTGAGACACAGGAGTGTGCCTTCTAATGTTCCTGGACTGAGAGGGATGAACCTGACTGTGAGTGGCAGGTGTGTGCTTTGGGTCCCGGTCTTTGTGTACCCATAGCCCAGCAGGGAAAAGGTCCTCAAATTTCACACATCCCCTACTTCCCCCAGACAGTCTGTCCCAAAGGTGAGTCATAGTGATGTATAGCCAACAGGGCTGCCTATTTCCACCCTAGAAGCAAATGAGATGAAGAACAAGCTGAGCCCTGGCTTGTGAGATACAGATATTTATGAATGGTGGCCAAAACACTGAACCTCCTGACTCGCTCCCTTGTTTCTGGTGTAACTTTAAACAGCGTATGCACAAAAACCCAGTATTATTCTGATCCATCTGCTACCATCCTGTTCACCATGGGACTAAATTCCTCTCTGCACATACAAGCACAGGAGCTCATTGTACAGTCATTTGCCATCACTTATTTAGGGAAGAACAGAGCCACTACATTTTTCTTCCCACCTCTTAGTATTTAAAACCCACAGTATAGATTCCAGTAGTGTGCAAAAAAAAAAAAAAAAAAAAAAAATTGCTCCATCCCTGGCAGTGTTCAAGGCCAGGTTGGATGAGGCCTTGTGTGGGATGGTTTAGTGTGAGGTGACCCTGCCCATGCCGGGGGGGTTGGAACTAGATGATCTTGAGGTCCTTCCCAACCATAACTATTCTATGATTCTATGACTGAGGTTTTGCTGAATAAATGTGAACCGGAGTGAAGGAGGAAGCATGAAGTGAGTATAGGATTTGGGAACAGGTAGAAAAAAAGCTCAGCCGTGCTATAGATTAGAGTCCAAGCGCTCGTCCTCCCCTGTCACAACTCCTCTCGAAACGAGAGAGAGCACCAGAAACTTTGGATTCAAATGCACTTTTAGGAGATAAAGTGAGGAGTGACAGCAATGTTTGTGTCACAGTTTCAAAGCTCACTGTGTGCTAAACATGATTAGCAGGAGCTTTTTTGCAAGGCTCTTCTGCTGTTTTAGCCCAGGCTAAACATTCCTTCTCTCTGTTGCTGCTCAGCAGAGAGGGGGCACAGAGATGTTGGAATCAATTGGTCTTTCAGGCAGGAAAAGGAGGAGTGACAGCAATGTGTGTTGCAGAATTGCAAAGCTCACTGTGTGCTGAAGATGCCCTGCAGGAGTTTCCCTGCTGGCCCTTCGTCTGTGGGATTAGAGTCCAAGCGCTCCTCCTCCCCTGTCACAACTCCTCTCGAAACGAGAGAGAGCACCAGAAACTTTGGATTCAAATGCACTTTTAGGAGATAAAGTGAGGAGTGACAGCAATGTTTGTGTCACAGTTTAAAGCTCACTGTGTGCTAAACATGATTAGCAGGAGCTTTTTTTGCAATGCTCTTCTGCTGTTTTAGCCCAGGCTAAACATTCCTGCTCTACTCTCTCTGTTGCTGCTCAGCAGAGAGTGGGCACAGAGATGTTGGAATCAATTGGTCTTTCAGGCAAAAAGGGAGGAGTGACAGCAATGTGTGTTGCAGAGTTGCAAAGCTCGCTGTGCGCTGAAGATGATCAGTGGGAACTTTCTGGACTGTCTCTTCTGCTCTTTTAGCATTGGATAAAGGTTCCTGCTCTACTCTCTCTGCTTCTGCCCAGCAGAGAAACGGCACAGAGATTTTGGATTCAATTGGAAATTTGAGGTAGGAAAGTGCGGAGCGAGAGCAATATATGTGTCACAGTTGCAAAGCTGACTGCGTGCTGAAGATGCCCTGCCGGAGCTTTCACTCCGGGCTCTTCGGCTGTGGGAGCAGAGGCCAAGAGATCGTGTTCACCTGTCACTGCTGCTGTTCAAACGAGAGAGGGCGGGAGAGACCATGGATTCAAACGGATTATTAGGAGATGAAGTGAGGAGTGACAGCAATGTGTGTTTCAGAGTTGCAAAGCTCACTGTGCGCTGAAGATGATCTGCAAGGACTTTCCCTCCCTGCCCTTCGGAACTGGGAGCGGATTCCAAGCGCTCGTGCTCACCTTCCTCTGCTGCTCTTGAAACGAGAGTGGAGACCAGAAACGCTGGATTCAAATGCACTTTTAGGAGCTACAATGAGGAGTGACAACAGTGTGTGTGTCAAAGTTGTAAAGCTCAGTGTGTTGAAGAAGCACAAGAGCAGCCTTCAGGCCTGTCTCTTCCACTGCCTTACAGATTGCAGACATTCCTGCTCACTCTGCTGCTCAGCAGAGTGCTGGCAACGGAGTTCTTGGATTGAAATGGTCTTTTAGGAGAAAGAGTGAAGAGTGACAGCAATGTTTGTGTCACAGTTTAAAGCTCACTGTGTGCTAAACATGATTAGCAGGAGATTTTTTGCAAGGCTCTTCTGCTGTTTTAGCCCAGGCTAAACATTCCTTCTCTCTGTTGCTGCTCAACAGAGAGGGGGCACAGAGATGTTGGAATCAATTGGTCTTTCAGGCAGGAAAAGGAGGAGTGACAGCAATGTGTGTTGCAGAATTGCAAAGCTCACTGTGTGCTGAAGGTGCCCTGCAGGAGTTTCCCTGCTGGCCCTTCGTCTGTGGGATTAGAGTCCAAGCGCTGCTCCTCCCCTGTCACAACTCCTCTCGAAACGAGAGAGCGCACCAGAAACATGGGATTCAAACGCACTTTTAGGAGATAAAGTGAGGAGTGACAGCAATGTTTGTGTCACAGTTTAAAGCTCACTGTGTGCAAAACATGATCAAGCAGGAGATTTTTTGCAAGGCTCTTCTGCTGTTTTAGCCCAGGCTAAACATTCCTGCTCTACTCTCTCTGTTGCTGCTCAGCAGAGAGTGGGCACAGAGATGTTGGAATCAATTGGTCTTTCAGGCAGGAAAAGAATTGACAGCAATGTGTGTTGCAGAGTTGCAAAGCTCACTGTGTGCTGAATATATCAGTGGGAACTTTCTGGACTGTCTCTTCTGCTGTTTCAGCAGAGACCAAACGTAAGTGCTATATTCTGCTACTGCTCACAAAGAGCAAGCACAGGAGATGTATTATTCAATTGGACTTTCAGGTAGGAAAGTGAGAGGTGACAGCAATATGTGTTTCAGAGTTGCGAATCTCGATGTGTGCTGAAGATGCCCAGCAGGAGTTTCCATGCTGGCCCTTCGGCTGTGAAATTAGAATCCAAGCGCTCGTCCACCCCTGTCACAAGTCCTCTCGAAACGAGAGAGCGCACCAGAAACGTTGGCTTCAAATGCACTTTTAGGAGATAAAGTGAGGAGGGACAGCAATGTTTGTGTCACAGTTTAAAGATCACTGTGTGCTAAACATGATTAGCAGGAGCTTTTTTTGCAATGCTCTTCTGCTGTTTTAGCGCAGGCTAAACATTCCTGCTCTACTCTCTCTGATGCTGCTCAGTAGAGAGCGGGCACAGAGATGGTGGATTCAGTTGGTCTTTCTTTCAGGCAGGAAAGGGAGGAGTGACAGCAATGCGTGTTGCTGAGTTGCAAAGCTCGCTGTGCGCTGAAGATGATCAGTGGGTTCTTTCTGGACTGTCTCTTCTGCTGTTTCTGCAGAGTCCAAACCTAAGTGCTATATTCTGCTACTGCTCATAAAGAGCAAGCACAGGAGATATAGGATTCAATTGGACTTTCAGGTAGGAAAGTGAGAGGTGACAGCAATGTGTGTTTCAGAGTTGCAAAGCTCACTGTGTGCTGAAGATGCCCAGCAGGATTTTCCATGCTGGCCCTTCGGCTGTGGGATTAGAGTCCAAGCGCTCGTCCACCCCTGTCACAACTCCTCTCGAAACTAGAGGTCGCACCAGAAACGTTGGATTCAAATGCACTTTTAGGAGATAAAGTGAGGAGTGACAGCAATGTTTGTGTCACAGTTTAAAGATCACTGTGTGCTAAACATGATCAGGAGGAGCTTTTTTGCAAGGCTCTTCTGCTGTTTTAGCCCAGTCTAAACATTCCTGCTCTACTCTCTCTGTTGCTGCTCAGCAGAGAGTGGGCACAGAGTTGTTGGAATCAATTGGAATTCCAGGCAGGAAAAGGAGGAGTTACAGCAATGTGTTTTGCAGAGTTGCAAAGCTCACTGTGTGCTGAAGATGCCCTGCAGGAGTTTCCCTGCTGGCCCTTCATCTGCGGGATTAGAGTCCAAGCGCTCCTCCTCCCCTGTCACAACTCCTCTCGAAACGAGAGAGAGCACCAGAAACTTTGGATTCAAATGCACTTTTAGGAGATAAAGTGAGGAGGGACAGCAATGGTTGTGTCACAGTTTCAAAGCTCACTGTGTGCTAAACATGATTAGCAGGAGCTTTTTTGCAAGGCTCTTCTGCTGTTTTAGCCCAGGCTAAACATTCCTGCTCTACTCTCTCTGTTGCTGCTCAGCAGAGAGTGGGCACAGAGATGTTGGAATCAATTGGTCTTTCAGGCAAAAAGGGAGGAGTGACAGCAATGTGTGTTGCAGAGTTGCAAAGCTCGCTGTGCGCTGAAGATGATCAGTGGGAACTTTCTGGACTGTCTCTTCTGCTTTTTTAGCATTGGCTAAAGGTTCCTGCTCTACTCTCTCTGCTTCTGCCCAGCAGAGAAAGGGCGCAGAGATTTTGGATTCAATTAGACTTTGAGGTAGGAAAGTGCGGAGCGAGAGCAATATATGTGTCACAGTTGCAAAGCTGACTGCGTGCTGAAGATGCCCTGCCGGAGCTTTCACTCCGGGCTCTTCGGCTGTGGGAGCAGAGGCCAAGAGATCGTGTTCACCTGTCACTGCTGCTGTTCAAACGAGAGAGGGCGGGAGAGACCATGGATTCAAACGGATTATTAGGAGATGAAGTGAGGAGTGACAGCAATGTGTGTTTCAGAGTTGCAAAGCTCACTGTGCGCTGAAGATGATCTGCAAGGACTTTCCCTCCCTGCCCTTCGGAACTGGGAGCGGATTCCAAGCGCTCGTGCTCACCTTCCTCTGCTGCTCTTGAAACGAGAGTGGAGACCAGAAACGCTGGATTCAAATGCACTTTTAGGAGCTACAATGAGGAGTGACAACAGTGTGTGTGTCACAGTTGTAAAGCTCAGTGTGTTCAAGAAGCACAAGAGCAGCCTTCAGGCCTGTCTCTTCCACTGCCTTACAGATTGCAGACATCCCTGCTCACTCTGCTGATCAGCAGAGTGCTGACAACGGAGTTCTTGGATTGAAATGGTCTTTTAGGAGAAAGAGTGAAGAGTGACAGCAATGTTTGTGTCACAGTTTAAAGCTCACTGTGTGCTAAACATGATCAGGAGGAGCTTTTTTGCAAGGCTCTTCTGCTGTTTTAGCCCAGTCTAAACATTCCTGCTCTACTCTCTCTGTTGCTGCTCAGCAGAGAGTGGGCACAGAGATGTTGGAATCAATTGGACTTTCAGGCAAGAAAAGGAGGAGTGACAGCAATGTGTGTTGCAGAATTGTAAAGCTCACTGTGTGCTGAAGATGCCCTGCAGGAGTTTCCCTGCTGGCCCTTCGTCTGTGGGATTAGAGTCCAAGCGCTGCTCCTCCCCTGTCACAACTCCTCTCCAAACGAGAGAGCGCACCAGAAACTTTGGATTCAAATGCACTTTTAGGAGATAAAGTGAGGAGTGACAGCAACGTTTGTGTCACAGTTTAAAGCTCACTGTGTGCAAAACATGATCAAGCAGGAGATTTTTTGCAAGGCTCTTCTGCTGTTTTAGCCCTGGCTAAACATTCCTGCTCAACTCTCTGTTGCTGCTCAGCAGAGAGCGGGCACAGAGGTGTTGGAATCAATTGGTCTTTCAGGCAGGAAAAGAAGAGACAGCAATGTGTGTTGCAGAGTTGCAAAGCTCACTGTGTGCTGAAGATGATCAGTGGGAACTTTCTGGACTGTCTCTTCTGCTGTTTCAGCAGAGTCCAAACGTAAGTGCTATATTCTGCTACTGCTCACAAAGAGCAAGCACAGGAGATGTATTATTCAATTGGACTTTCAGGTAGGAAAGTGAGAGGTGACAGCAATGTGTGTTTCAGAGTTGCAAAGCTCACTGGGTGCTGAAGATGCCCAGCAGGATTATCCATGCTGGCAATTCGTCTGTGAAATTAGAGTCCAAACGCTCGTCCTCCCCTGTGACATCTGCTCTCGAAACGAGAGAGCGCACCAGAAACTTTGGATTCAAATGCACTTTTAGGAGATAAAGTGAGGAGTGACAGCAATGTTTGTGTCACAGTTTAAAGCTCACTGAGTGCAAAACATGATCAAGCAGGAGATTTTTTGCAAGGCTCTTCTGCTGTTTTAGCCCAGGCTAAACATTCCTGCTCTACTCTCTCTGTTGCTGCTCAGCAGAGAGCGGGCGCAGAGGTGTTGGAATCAATTGGTCTTTCAGGCAGGAAAAGAAGAGACAGCAATGTGTGTTGCAGAGTTGCAAAGCTCACTGTGTGCTGAAGATGATCAGTGGGAACTTTCTGGACTGTCTCTTCTGCTGTTTCAGCAGAGTCCAAACGTAAGTGCTATATTCTGCTACTGCACACAAAGAGCAAGCACAGGAGATGTATTATTCAATTGGACTTTCAGGTAGGAAAGTGAGAGGTGACAGCAATATGTGTTTCAGAGTTGTGAATCTCAATGTGTGCTGAAGATGCCCAGCAGTAGTTTCCATGCTGGCCCTTCGGCTTTGAAATTAGAATCCAATTGCTCGTCCTCCCCTGTCACAACTGCTCTCGAAGCGAGAGAGCGCACCAGAAACGTTGGCTTGAAATGCACTTTTAGGAGATAAAGTGAGGAGTGACAGCAATGGGTGTTTCAGAGTTGCAAAGCTCACTGTGCGCTGAAGATGATCTGCAAGGACTTTCCCTCCCTGCCCTTCGGAACTGGGAGCGGATTCCAAGCGCTCGTGCTCACCTGCCTCTGCTGCACTGGAAACGAGAGTGGAGACCAGAAACGCTGGATTCAAATGCACTTTTAGGAGCTACAATGAGGAGTGACAACAGTGTGTGTGTCACAGTTGTAAAGCTCAGTGTGTTGAAGAAGCACAAGAGCAGCCTTCAGGCCTGTCTCTTCCACTGCCTTACAGATTGCAGACATCCCTGCTCACTCTGCTGCTCAGCAGAGTGCTGGCAACGGAGTTCTTGGATTGAAATGGTCTTTTAGGAGAAAGAGTGAAGAGTGACAGCAATGTTTGTGTCACAGTTTAAAGCACACTGTGTGCTAAACATGATCAGGAGGAGCTTTTTTGCAAGGCTCTTCTGCTGTTTTAGCCCAGTCTAAACATTCCTGCTCTACTCTCTCTGTTGCTGCTCAGCAGAGAGTGGGCACAGAGATGTTGGAATCAATTGGACTTTCAGGCAAGAAAAGGAGGAGTGACAGCAATGTGTGTTGCAGAATTGTAAAGCTCACTGTGTGCTGAAGATGCCCTGCAGGAGTTTCCCTGCTGGCCCTTCGTCTGTGGGATTAGAGTCCAAGCGCTGCTCCTCCCCTGTCACAACTCCTCTCCAAACGAGAGAGCGCACCAGAAACTTTGGATTCAAATGCACTTTTAGGAGATAAAGTGAGGAGTGACAGCAACGTTTGTGTCACAGTTTAAAGCTCACTGTGTGCAAAACATGATCAAGCAGGAGATTTTTTGCAAGGCTCTTCTGCTGTTTTAGCCCTGGCTAAACATTCCTGCTCAACTCTCTGTTGCTGCTCAGCAGAGAGCGGGCACAGAGGTGTTGGAATCAATTGGTCTTTCAGGCAGGAAAAGAAGAGACAGCAATGTGTGTTGCAGAGTTGCAAAGCTCACTGTGTGCTGAAGATGATCAGTGGGAACTTTCTGGACTGTCTCTTCTGCTGTTTCAGCAGAGTCCAAACGTAAGTGCTATATTCTGCTACTGCTCACAAAGAGCAAGCACAGGAGATGTATTATTCAATTGGACTTTCAGGTAGGAAAGTGAGAGGTGACAGCAATGTGTGTTTCAGAGTTGCAAAGCTCACTGGGTGCTGAAGATGCCCAGCAGGATTTTCCCTGCTGGCCCTTCGTCTGTGGGATTAGAGTCCAAACGCTCGTCCTCCCCTGTGACATCTGCTCTCGAAACGAGAGAGCGCACCAGAAACTTTGGATTCAAATGCACTTTTAGGAGATAAAGTGAGGAGTGACAGCAATGTTTGTGTCACAGTTTAAAGCTCACTGAGTGCAAAACATGATCAAGCAGGAGATTTTTTGCAAGGCTCTTCTGCTGTTTTAGCCCAGGCTAAACATTCCTGCTCTACTCTCTCTGTTGCTGCTCAGCAGAGAGCGGGCGCAGAGGTGTTGGAATCAATTGGTCTTTCAGGCAGGAAAAGAAGAGACAGCAATGTGTGTTGCAGAGTTGCAAAGCTCACTGTGTGCTGAAGATGATCAGTGGGAACTTTCTGGACTGTCTCTTCTGCTGTTTCAGCAGAGTCCAAACGTAAGTGCTATATTCTGCTACTGCTCACAAAGAGCAAGCACAGGAGATGTATTATTCAATTGGACTTTCAGGTAGGAAAGTGAGAGGTGACAGCAATATGTGTTTCAGAGTTGTGAATCTCAATGTGTGCTGAAGATGCCCAGCAGTAGTTTCCATGCTGGCCCTTCGGCTTTGAAATTAGAATCCAATTGCTCGTCCTCCCCTGTCACAACTGCTCTCGAAGCGAGAGAGCGCACCAGAAACGTTGGCTTGAAATGCACTTTTAGGAGATAAAGTGAGGAGTGACAGCAATGTGTGTTTCAGAGTTGCAAAGCTCACTGTGCGCTGAAGATGATCTGCAAGGACTTTCCCTCCCTGCCCTTCGGAACTGGGAGCGGATTCCAAGCGCTCGTGCTCACCTGCCTCTGCTGCACTGGAAACGAGAGTGGAGACCAGAAACGCTGGATTCAAATGCACTTTTAGGAGCTACAATGAGGAGTGACAACAGTGTGTGTGTCACAGTTGTAAAGCTCAGTGTGTTGAAGAAGCACAAGAGCAGCCTTCAGGCCTGTCTCTTCCACTGCCTTACAGATTGCAGACATCCCTGCTCACTCTGCTGCTCAGCAGAGTGCTGGCAACGGAGTTCTTGGATTGAAATGGTCTTTTAGGAGAAAGAGTGAAGAGTGACAGCAATGTTTGTGTCACAGTTTAAAGCACACTGTGTGCTAAACATGATCAGGAGGAGCTTTTTTGCAAGGCTCTTCTGCTGTTTTAGCCCAGTCTAAACATTCCTGCTCTACTCTCTCTGTTGCTGCTCAGCAGAGAGTGGGCACAGAGATGTTGGAATCAATTGGACTTTCAGGCAAGAAAAGGAGGAGTGACAGCAATGTGTGTTGCAGAATTGTAAAGCTCACTGTGTGCTGAAGATGCCCTGCAGGAGTTTCCCTGCTGGCCCTTCGTCTGTGGGATTAGAGTCCAAGCGCTGCTCCTCCCCTGTCACAACTCCTCTCCAAACGAGAGTGCGTACCAGAAACTTTGGATTCAAATGCACTTTTAGGAGATAAAGTGAGGAGTGACAGCAATGTTTGTGTCACAGTTTAAAGCTCACTGTGTGCAAAACATGATCAAGCAGGAGATTTTTTTCAAGGCTCTTCTGCTGTTTTAGGCAGGTCTAAAAATTCCTGCTCTACTCTCTCTGTTGCTGCTCAGCAGAGAGCGGGCACAGAGATGGTGGATTCAGCTGGTCTTTCAGGCAAAAAGGGAGGAGTGACAGCAATGTGTGTTGCAGTGTTGCAAAGCTCGCTGTGCGCTGAAGATGATCAGTGGGAACTTTCTGGACTGTCTCTTCAGCTCTTTTAGCATTGGCTAATGGTTCCTGCTCTACTCTGCTTCTGCCCAGCAGAGAAAGGGCACAGAGATTTTGGATTCAATTGGACTTTGAGGTAGGAAAGTGCGGAGCGAGAGCAATATATGTGTCACAGTTGCAAAGCTGACTGCGTGCTGAAGATGCCCTGCCGGAGCTTTCACTCCGGGCTCTTCGGCTGTGGGAGCAGAGGCCAAGAGATCGTGTTCACCTGTCACTGCTGCTGTTCAAACGAGAGAGGGCGGGAGAGTCCATGGATTCAAACGGATTATTAGGAGATAAAGTGAGGAGTGACAGCAATGTGTGTTTCAGAGTTGCAAAGCTCACTGTGCGCTGAAGATGATCTGCAAGGACTTTCCCTCCCTGCCCTTCGGAACTGGGAGCGGATTCCAAGCGCTCGTGCTCACCTTCCTCTGCTGCTCTTGAAACGAGAGTGGAGACCAGAAACGCTGGATTCAAATGCACTTTTAGGAGCTACAATGAGGAGTGACAACAGTGTGTGTGTCACAGTTGTAAAGCTCAGTGTGTTGAAGAAGCACAAGAGCAGCCTTCAGGCCTGTCTCTTCCACTGCCTTACAGATTGCAGACATCCCTGCTCACTCTGCTGATCAGCAGAGTGCTGACAACGGAGTTCTTGGATTGAAATGGTCTTTTAGGAAAAAGAGTGAAGAGTGACAGCAATGTTTGTGTCACAGTTTAAAGCTCACTGTGTGCTAAACATGATCAGGAGGAGCTTTTTTGCAAGGCTCTTCTGCTGTTTTAGCCCAGTCTAAACATTCCTGCTCTACTCTCTCTGTTGCTGCTCAGCAGAGAGTGGGCACAGAGATGTTGGAATCAATTGGACTTTCAGGCAAGAAAAGGAGGAGTGACAGCAATGTGTGTTGCAGAATTGTAAAGCTCACTGTGTGCTGAAGATGCCCTGCAGGAGTTTCCCTGCTGGCCCTTCGTCTGTGGGATTAGAGTCCAAGCGCTCGTCCTCCCCTGTCACAACTCCTCTCCAAACGAGAGGGCGCACCAGAAACTTTGGATTCAAATGCACTTTTAGGAGATAAAGTGAGGAGTGACAGCAATGTTTGTGTCACAGTTTAAAGCTCACTGTGTGCAAAACATGATCAAGCAGGAGATTTTTTTCAAGGCTCTTCTGCTGTTTTAGCCCTGGCTAAAAATTCCTGCTCTACTCTCTCTGTTGCTGCTCAGCAGAGAGCGGGCACAGAGTTGGTGGATTCAGCTGGTCTTTCAGGCAAAAAGGGAGGAGTGACAGCAATGTGTGTTGCAGTGTTGCAAAGCTCGCTGTGCGCTGAAGATGATCAGTGGGAACTTTCTGGACTGTCTCTTCAGCTATTTTAGCATTGGCTAAAGGTTCCTGCTCTACTCTGCTTCTGCCCAGCAGAGAAAGGGCACAGAGATTTTGGATTCAATTGGACTTTGAGGTAGGAAAGTGCGGAGCGAGAGCAATATATGTGTCACAGTTGCAAAGCTGACTGCGTGCTGAAGATGCCCTGCCGGAGCTTTCACTCCGGGCTCTTCGGCTGTGGGAGCAGAGGCCAAGAGATCGTGTTCACCTGTCACTGCTGCTGTTCAAACGAGAGAGGGCGGGAGAGTCCATGGATTCAAACGGATTATTAGGAGATGAAGTGAGGAGTGACAGCAATGTGTGTTTCAGAGTTGCAAAGCTCACTGTGCGCTGAAGATGATCTGCAAGGACTTTCCCTCCCTGCCCTTCGGAACTGGGAGCGGATTCCAAGCGCTCGTGCTCACCTGCCTCTGCTGCACTGGAAACGAGAGTGGAGACCAGAAACGCTGGATTCAAATGCACTTTTAGGAGCTACAATGAGGAGTGACAACAGTGTGTGTGTCACAGTTGTAAAGCTCAGTGTGTTCAAGAAGCACAAGAGCAGCCTTCAGGCCTGTCTCTTCCACTGCCTTACAGATTGCAGACATCCCTGCTCACTCTGCTGATCAGCAGAGTGCTGGCAACGGAGTTCTTGGATTGAAATGGTCTTTTAGGAGAAAGAGTGAAGAGTGACAGCAATGTTTGTGTCACAGTTTAAAGCTCACTGTGTGCTAAACATGATCAGGAGGAGCTTTTTTGCAAGGCTTTTCTGCTGTTTTAGCCCAGTCTAAACATTCCTGCTCTACTCTCTCTGTTGCTGCTCAGCAGAGAGTGGGCACAGAGATGTTGGAATCAATTGGACTTTCAGGCAAGAAAAGGAGGAGTGACAGCAATGTGTGTTGCAGAATTGTAAAGCTCACTGTGTGCTGAAGATGCCCTGCAGGAGTTTCCCTGCTGGCCCTTCGTCTGTGGGATTAGAGTCCAAGCGCTGCTCCTCCCCTGTCACAACTCCTCTCCAAACGAGAGAGCGCACCAGAAACTTTGGATTCAAATGCACTTTTAGGAGATAAAGTGAGGAGTGACAGCAACGTTTGTGTCACAGTTTAAAGCTCACTGTGTGCAAAACATGATCAAGCAGGAGATTTTTTGCAAGGCTCTTCTGCTGTTTTAGCCCTGGCTAAACATTCCTGCTCAACTCTCTGTTGCTGCTCAGCAGAGAGCGGGCACAGAGGTGTTGGAATCAATTGGTCTTTCAGGCAGGAAAAGAAGAGACAGCAATGTGTGTTGCAGAGTTGCAAAGCTCACTGTGTGCTGAAGATGATCAGTGGGAACTTTCTGGACTGTCTCTTCTGCTGTTTCAGCAGAGTCCAAACGTAAGTGCTATATTCTGCTACTGCTCACAAAGAGCAAGCACAGGAGATGTATTATTCAATTGGACTTTCAGGTAGGAAAGTGAGAGGTGACAGCAATGTGTGTTTCAGAGTTGCAAAGCTCACTGGGTGCTGAAGATGCCCAGCAGGATTTTCCCTGCTGGCCCTTCGTCTGTGGGATTAGAGTCCAAACGCTCGTCCTCCCCTGTGACATCTGCTCTCGAAACGAGAGAGCGCACCAGAAACTTTGGATTCAAATGCACTTTTAGGAGATAAAGTGAGGAGTGACAGCAATGTTTGTGTCACAGTTTAAAGCTCACTGAGTGCAAAACATGATCAAGCAGGAGATTTTTTGCAAGGCTCTTCTGCTGTTTTAGCCCAGGCTAAACATTCCTGCTCTACTCTCTCTGTTGCTGCTCAGCAGAGAGCGGGCGCAGAGGTGTTGGAATCAATTGGTCTTTCAGGCAGGAAAAGAAGAGACAGCAATGTGTGTTGCAGAGTTGCAAAGCTCACTGTGTGCTGAAGATGATCAGTGGGAACTTTCTGGACTGTCTCTTCTGCTGTTTCAGCAGAGTCCAAACGTAAGTGCTATATTCTGCTACTGCTCACAAAGAGCAAGCACAGGAGATGTATTATTCAATTGGACTTTCAGGTAGGAAAGTGAGAGGTGACAGCAATATGTGTTTCAGAGTTGTGAATCTCAATGTGTGCTGAAGATGCCCAGCAGTAGTTTCCATGCTGGCCCTTCGGCTTTGAAATTAGAATCCAATTGCTCGTCCTCCCCTGTCACAACTGCTCTCGAAGCGAGAGAGCGCACCAGAAACGTTGGCTTGAAATGCACTTTTAGGAGATAAAGTGAGGAGTGACAGCAATGTGTGTTTCAGAGTTGCAAAGCTCACTGTGCGCTGAAGATGATCTGCAAGGACTTTCCCTCCCTGCCCTTCGGAACTGGGAGCGGATTCCAAGCGCTCGTGCTCACCTGCCTCTGCTGCACTGGAAACGAGAGTGGAGACCAGAAACGCTGGATTCAAATGCACTTTTAGGAGCTACAATGAGGAGTGACAACAGTGTGTGTGTCACAGTTGTAAAGCTCAGTGTGTTGAAGAAGCACAAGAGCAGCCTTCAGGCCTGTCTCTTCCACTGCCTTACAGATTGCAGACATCCCTGCTCACTCTGCTGCTCAGCAGAGTGCTGGCAACGGAGTTCTTGGATTGAAATGGTCTTTTAGGAGAAAGAGTGAAGAGTGACAGCAATGTTTGTGTCACAGTTTAAAGCACACTGTGTGCTAAACATGATCAGGAGGAGCTTTTTTGCAAGGCTCTTCTGCTGTTTTAGCCCAGTCTAAACATTCCTGCTCTACTCTCTCTGTTGCTGCTCAGCAGAGAGTGGGCACAGAGATGTTGGAATCAATTGGACTTTCAGGCAAGAAAAGGAGGAGTGACAGCAATGTGTGTTGCAGAATTGTAAAGCTCACTGTGTGCTGAAGATGCCCTGCAGGAGTTTCCCTGCTGGCCCTTCGTCTGTGGGATTAGAGTCCAAGCGCTGCTCCTCCCCTGTCACAACTCCTCTCCAAACGAGAGTGCGTACCAGAAACTTTGGATTCAAATGCACTTTTAGGAGATAAAGTGAGGAGTGACAGCAATGTTTGTGTCACAGTTTAAAGCTCACTGTGTGCAAAACATGATCAAGCAGGAGATTTTTTTCAAGGCTCTTCTGCTGTTTTAGGCAGGTCTAAAAATTCCTGCTCTACTCTCTCTGTTGCTGCTCAGCAGAGAGCGGGCACAGAGATGGTGGATTCAGCTGGTCTTTCAGGCAAAAAGGGAGGAGTGACAGCAATGTGTGTTGCAGTGTTGCAAAGCTCGCTGTGCGCTGAAGATGATCAGTGGGAACTTTCTGGACTGTCTCTTCAGCTCTTTTAGCATTGGCTAATGGTTCCTGCTCTACTCTGCTTCTGCCCAGCAGAGAAAGGGCACAGAGATTTTGGATTCAATTGGACTTTGAGGTAGGAAAGTGCGGAGCGAGAGCAATATATGTGTCACAGTTGCAAAGCTGACTGCGTGCTGAAGATGCCCTGCCGGAGCTTTCACTCCGGGCTCTTCGGCTGTGGGAGCAGAGGCCAAGAGATCGTGTTCACCTGTCACTGCTGCTGTTCAAACGAGAGAGGGCGGGAGAGTCCATGGATTCAAACGGATTATTAGGAGATGAAGTGAGGAGTGACAGCAATGTGTGTTTCAGAGTTGCAAAGCTCACTGTGCGCTGAAGATGATCTGCAAGGACTTTCCCTCCCTGCCCTTCGGAACTGGGAGCGGATTCCAAGCGCTCGTGCTCACCTGCCTCTGCTGCACTGGAAACGAGAGTGGAGACCAGAAACGCTGGATTCAAATGCACTTTTAGGAGCTACAATGAGGAGTGACAACAGTGTGTGTGTCACAGTTGTAAAGCTCAGTGTGTTGAAGAAGCACAAGAGCAGCCTTCAGGCCTGTCTCTTCCACTGCCTTACAGATTGCAGACATCCCTGCTCACTCTGCTGATCAGCAGAGTGCTGACAACGGAGTTCTTGGATTGAAATGGTCTTTTAGGAGAAAGAGTGAAGAGTGACAGCAATGTTTGTGTCACAGTTTAAAGCTCACTGTGTGCTAAACATGATCAGGAGGAGCTTTTTTGCAAGGCTCTTCTGCTGTTTTAGCCCAGTCTAAACATTCCTGCTCTACTCTCTCTGTTGCTGCTCAGCAGAGAGTGGGCACAGAGATGTTGGAATCAATTGGACTTTCAGGCAAGAAAAGGAGGAGTGACAGCAATGTGTGTTGCAGAATTGTAAAGCTCACTGTGTGCTGAAGATGCCCTGCAGGAGTTTCCCTGCTGGCCCTTCGTCTGTGGGATTAGAGTCCAAGCGCTGCTCCTCCCCTGTCACAACTCCTCTCCAAACGAGAGAGCGCACCAGAAACTTTGGATTCAAATGCACTTTTAGGAGATAAAGTGAGGAGTGACAGCAATGTTTGTGTCACAGTTTAAAGCTCACTGTGTGCAAAACATGATCAAGCAGGAGATTTTTTGCAAGGCTCTTCTGCTGTTTTAGCCCTGGCTAAACATTCCTGCTCAACTCTCTGTTGCTGCTCAGCAGAGAGTGGGCACAGAGATGTTGGAATCAATTGGTCTTTCAGGCAGGAAAAGAAGTGACAGCAATGTGTGTTGCAGAGTTGCAAAGCCCGCTGTTCGCTGAAGATGATCAGTGGGAATTTTCTGGACTGTCTCTTCTGCTGTTTCTTCAGAGTCCAAACGTAAGTGCTATATTCTGCTACTGCTCACAAAGAGCAAGCACAGGAGATGTATTATTCAATTGGACTTTCAGGTAGGAAAGTGAGAGGTGACAGCAATGTGTGTTTCAGAGTTGCAAAGCTCACTGGGTGCTGAAGATGCCCAGCAGGATTTTCCATGCTGGCAATTCGTCTGTGAAATTAGAGTCCAAACGCTCGTCCTCCCCTGTGACATCTGCTCTCGAAACGAGAGAGCGCACCAGAAACTTTGGATTCAAATGCACTTTTAGGAGATAAAGTGAGGAGTGACAGCAATGTTTGTGTCACAGTTTAAAGCTCACTGAGTGCAAAACATGATCAAGCAGGAGATTTTTTGCAAGGCTCTTCTGCTGTTTTAGCCCAGGCTAAACATTCCTGCTCTACTCTCTCTGTTGCTGCTCAGCAGAGAGCGGGCGCAGAGGTGTTGGAATCAATTGGTCTTTCAGGCAGGAAAAGAAGAGACAGCAATGTGTGTTGCAGAGTTGCAAAGCTCACTGTGTGCTGAAGATGATCAGTGGGAACTTTCTGGACTGTCTCTTCTGCTGTTTCAGCAGAGTCCAAACGTAAGTGCTATATTCTGCTACTGCTCACAAAGAGCAAGCACAGGAGATGTATTATTCAATTGGACTTTCAGGTAGGAAAGTGAGAGGTGACAGCAATATGTGTTTCAGAGTTGTGAATCTCAATGTGTGCTGAAGATGCCCAGCAGTAGTTTCCATGCTGGCCCTTCGGCTGTGAAATTAGAATCCAAGCGCTCGTCCTCCCCTGTCACAACTGCTCTCGAAGCGAGAGAGCGCACCAGAAACGTTGGCTTGAAATGCACTTTTAGGAGATAAAGTGAGGAGTGACAGCAATGTGTGTTTCAGAGTTGCAAAGCTCACTGTGCGCTGAAGATGATCTGCAAGGACTTTCCCTCCCTGCCCTTCGGAACTGGGAGCGGATTCCAAGCGCTCGTGCTCACCTGCCTCTGCTGCACTGGAAACGAGAGTGGAGACCAGAAACGCTGGATTCAAATGCACTTTTAGGAGCTACAATGAGGAGTGACAACAGTGTGTGTGTCACAGTTGTAAAGCTCAGTGTGTTGAAGAAGCACAAGAGCAGCCTTCAGGCCTGTCTCTTCCACTGCCTTACAGATTGCAGACATTCCTGCTCACTCTGCTGATCAGCAGAGTGCTGACAACGGAGTTCTTGGATTGAAATGGTCTTTTAGGAGAAAGAGTGAAGAGTGACAGCAATGTTTGTGTCACAGTTTAAAGCTCACTGTGTGCTAAACATGATCAGGAGGAGCTTTTTTGCAAGGCTCTTCTGCTGTTTTAGCCCAGTCTAAACATTCCTGCTCTACTCTCTCTGTTGCTGCTCAGCAGAGAGTGGGCACAGAGATGTTGGAATCAATTGGACTTTCAGGCAAGAAAAGGAGGAGTGACAGCAATGTGTGTTGCAGAATTGTAAAGCTCACTGTGTGCTGAAGATGCCCTGCAGGAGTTTCCCTGCTGGCCCTTCGTCTGTGGGATTAGAGTCCAAGCGCTGCTCCTCCCCTGTCACAACTGCTCTCGAAGCGAGAGAGCGCACCAGAAACGTTGGCTTGAAATGCACTTTTAGGAGATAAAGTGAGGAGTGACAGCAATGTTTGTGTCACAGTTTAAAGCTCACTGTGTGCAAAACATGATCAAGCAGGAGATTTTTTTCAAGGCTCTTCTGCTGTTTTAGGCAGGTCTAAAAATTCCTGCTCTACTCTCTCTGTTGCTGCTCAGCAGAGAGCGGGCACAGAGATGGTGGATTCAGCTGGTCTTTCAGGCAAAAAGGGAGGAGTGACAGCAATGTGTGTTGCAGAGTTGCAAAGCTCGCTGTGCGCTGAAGATGATCAGTGGGAACTTTCTGGACTGTCTCTTCTGCTCTTTTAGCATTGGCTAAAGGTTCCTGCTCTACTCTCTCTGCTTCTGCCCAGCAGAGAAAGGGCACAGAGATTTTGGATTCAATTTGACTTTGACGTAGGAAAGTGCGGAGAGAGAGCAATATATGTGTTACAGTTGCAAAGCTGACTGCGTGCTGAAGATGCCCTGCCGGAGCTTTCACTCCGGGCTCTTCGGCTGTGGGAGCAGAGGCCAAGAGATCGTGTTCACCTGTCACTGCTGCTGTTCAAACGAGAGAGGGCGGGAGAGACCATGGATTCAAACGGATTATTAGGAGATGAAGTGAGGAGTGACAGCAATGTGTGTTTCAGAGTTGCAAAGCTCACTGTGCGCTGAAGATGATCTGCAAGGACTTTCCCTCCCTGCCCTTCGGAACTGGGAGCGGATTCCAAGCGCTCGTGCTCACCTGCCTCTGCTGCTCTTGAAACGAGAGTGGAGACCAGAAACGCTGGATTCAAATGCACTTTTAGGAGCTACAATGAGGAGTGACAACAGTGTGTGTGTCACAGTTGTAAAGCTCAGTGTGTTGAAGAAGCACAAGAGCAGCCTTCAGGCCTGTCTCTTCCACTGCCTTACAGATTGCAGACATTCCTGCTCACTCTGCTGCTCAGCAGAGTGCTGGCAACGGAGTTCTTGGATTGAAATGGTCTTTTAGGAGAAAGAGTGAAGAGTGACAGCAATGTTTGTGTCACAGTTTAAAGCACACTGTGTGCTAAACATGATCAGGAGGAGCTTTTTTGCAAGGCTCTTCTGCTGTTTTAGCCCAGTCTAAACATTCCTGCTCTACTCTCTCTGTTGCTGCTCAGCAGAGAGTGGGCACAGAGATGTTGGAATCAATTGGTCTTCCAGGCAGGAGAAGGAGGAGTTACAGCAATGTGTGTTGCAGAATTGTAAAGCTGAATTGTGTAAACATTGTGTAAACAATTCTGTAAAGCAGAATTGTGTGCTGAAGATGCCCTGCAGGAGTTTCCCTGCTGGCCCTTCGTCTGTGGGATTAGAGTCCAAGCGCTGCTCCTCCCCTGTCACAACTCCTCTCGAAACGTGAGAGCGCACCAGAAACTTTGGATTCAAATGCACTTTTAGGAGATAAAGTGAGGAGTGACAGCAATGTTTGTGTCACAGTTTAAAGCTCACTGTGTGCAAAACATGATCAAGCAGGAGATTTTTTGCAAGGCTCTTCTGCTGTTTTAGCCCAGGCTAAACATTCCTGCTCTACTCTCTCTGTTGCTGCTCAGCAGAGAGCGGGCACAGAGGTGTTGGAATCAATTGGTCTTTCAGGCAGGAAAAGAAGAGACAGCAATGTGTGTTGCAGAGTTGCAAAGCTCACTGTGTGCTGAAGATGATCAGTGGGAACTTTCTGGACTGTCTCTTCTGCTGTTTCAGCAGAGTCCAAACGTAAGTGCTATATTCTGCTACTGCTCACAAAGAGCAAGCACAGGAGATGTATTATTCAATTGGACTTTCAGGTAGGAAAGTGAGAGGTGACAGCAATATGTGTTTCAGAGTTGTGAATCTCAATGTGTGCTGAAGATGCCCAGCAGTAGTTTCCATGCTGGCCCTTCGGCTGTGAAATTAGAATCCAAGCGCTCGTCCTCCCCTGTCACAACTGCTCTCGAAGCGAGAGAGCGCACCAGAAACGTTGGCTTGAAATGCACTTTTAGGAGATAAAGTGAGGAGTGACAGCAATGTGTGTTTCAGAGTTGCAAAGCTCACTGTGCGCTGAAGATGATCTGCAAGGACTTTCCCTCCCTGCCCTTCGGAACTGGGAGCGGATTCCAAGCGCTCGTGCTCACCTGCCTCTGCTGCACTGGAAACGAGAGTGGAGACCAGAAACGCTGGATTCAAATGCACTTTTAGGAGCTACAATGAGGAGTGACAACAGTGTGTGTGTCACAGTTGTAAAGCTCAGTGTGTTGAAGAAGCACAAGAGCAGCCTTCAGGCCTGTCTCTTCCACTGCCTTACAGATTGCAGACATTCCTGCTCACTCTGCTGATCAGCAGAGTGCTGACAACGGAGTTCTTGGATTGAAATGGTCTTTTAGGAGAAAGAGTGAAGAGTGACAGCAATGTTTGTGTCACAGTTTAAAGCTCACTGTGTGCTAAACATGATCAGGAGGAGCTTTTTTGCAAGGCTCTTCTGCTGTTTTAGCCCAGTCTAAACATTCCTGCTCTACTCTCTCTGTTGCTGCTCAGCAGAGAGTGGGCACAGAGATGTTGGAATCAATTGGACTTTCAGGCAAGAAAAGGAGGAGTGACAGCAATGTGTGTTGCAGAATTGTAAAGCTCACTGTGTGCTGAAGATGCCCTGCAGGAGTTTCCCTGCTGGCCCTTCGTCTGTGGGATTAGAGTCCAAGCGCTGCTCCTCCCCTGTCACAACTGCTCTCGAAGCGAGAGAGCGCACCAGAAACGTTGGCTTGAAATGCACTTTTAGGAGATAAAGTGAGGAGTGACAGCAATGTTTGTGTCACAGTTTAAAGCTCACTGTGTGCAAAACATGATCAAGCAGGAGATTTTTTTCAAGGCTCTTCTGCTGTTTTAGGCAGGTCTAAAAATTCCTGCTCTACTCTCTCTGTTGCTGCTCAGCAGAGAGCGGGCACAGAGATGGTGGATTCAGCTGGTCTTTCAGGCAAAAAGGGAGGAGTGACAGCAATGTGTGTTGCAGAGTTGCAAAGCTCGCTGTGCGCTGAAGATGATCAGTGGGAACTTTCTGGACTGTCTCTTCTGCTCTTTTAGCATTGGCTAAAGGTTCCTGCTCTACTCTCTCTGCTTCTGCCCAGCAGAGAAAGGGCACAGAGATTTTGGATTCAATTTGACTTTGACGTAGGAAAGTGCGGAGAGAGAGCAATATATGTGTTACAGTTGCAAAGCTGACTGCGTGCTGAAGATGCCCTGCCGGAGCTTTCACTCCGGGCTCTTCGGCTGTGGGAGCAGAGGCCAAGAGATCGTGTTCACCTGTCACTGCTGCTGTTCAAACGAGAGAGGGCGGGAGAGACCATGGATTCAAACGGATTATTAGGAGATGAAGTGAGGAGTGACAGCAATGTGTGTTTCAGAGTTGCAAAGCTCACTGTGCGCTGAAGATGATCTGCAAGGACTTTCCCTCCCTGCCCTTCGGAACTGGGAGCGGATTCCAAGCGCTCGTGCTCACCTGCCTCTGCTGCTCTTGAAACGAGAGTGGAGACCAGAAACGCTGGATTCAAATGCACTTTTAGGAGCTACAATGAGGAGTGACAACAGTGTGTGTGTCACAGTTGTAAAGCTCAGTGTGTTGAAGAAGCACAAGAGCAGCCTTCAGGCCTGTCTCTTCCACTGCCTTACAGATTGCAGACATTCCTGCTCACTCTGCTGCTCAGCAGAGTGCTGGCAACGGAGTTCTTGGATTGAAATGGTCTTTTAGGAGAAAGAGTGAAGAGTGACAGCAATGTTTGTGTCACAGTTTAAAGCACACTGTGTGCTAAACATGATCAGGAGGAGCTTTTTTGCAAGGCTCTTCTGCTGTTTTAGCCCAGTCTAAACATTCCTGCTCTACTCTCTCTGTTGCTGCTCAGCAGAGAGTGGGCACAGAGATGTTGGAATCAATTGGTCTTCCAGGCAGGAGAAGGAGGAGTTACAGCAATGTGTGTTGCAGAATTGTAAAGCTGAATTGTGTAAACATTGTGTAAACAATTCTGTAAAGCAGAATTGTGTGCTGAAGATGCCCTGCAGGAGTTTCCCTGCTGGCCCTTCGTCTGTGGGATTAGAGTCCAAGCGCTGCTCCTCCCCTGTCACAACTCCTCTCGAAACGTGAGAGCGCACCAGAAACTTTGGATTCAAATGCACTTTTAGGAGATAAAGTGAGGAGTGACAGCAATGTTTGTGTCACAGTTTAAAGCTCACTGTGTGCAAAACATGATCAAGCAGGAGATTTTTTGCAAGGCTCTTCTGCTGTTTTAGCCCAGGCTAAACATTCCTGCTCTACTCTCTCTGTTGCTGCTCAGCAGAGAGCGGGCACAGAGGTGTTGGAATCAATTGGTCTTTCAGGCAGGAAAAGAAGAGACAGCAATGTGTGTTGCAGAGTTGCAAAGCTCACTGTGTGCTGAAGATGATCAGTGGGAACTTTCTGGACTGTCTCTTCTGCTGTTTCAGCAGAGTCCAAACGTAAGTGCTATATTCTGCTACTGCTCACAAAGAGCAAGCACAGGAGATGTATTATTCAATTGGACTTTCAGGTAGGAAAGTGAGAGGTGACAGCAATATGTGTTTCAGAGTTGTGAATCTCAATGTGTGCTGATGATGCCCAGCAGTAGTTTCCATGCTGGCCCTTCGGCTGTGAAATTAGAATCCAAGCGCTCATCCTCCCCTGTCACAACTGCTCTCGAAGCGAGAGAGCGCACCAGAAACGTTGGCTTGAAATGCACTTTTAGGAGATAAAGTGAGGAGTGACAGCAATGTGTGTTTCAGAGTTGCAAAGCTCACTGTGCGCTGAAGATGATCTGCAAGGACTTTCCCTCCCTGCCCTTCGGAACTGGGAGCGGATTCCAAGCGCTCGTGCTCACCTGCCTCTGCTGCACTGGAAACGAGAGTGGAGACCAGAAACGCTGGATTCAAATGCACTTTTAGGAGCTACAATGAGGAGTGACAACAGTGTGTGTGTCAAAGTTGTAAAGCTCAGTGTGTTGAAGAAGCACAAGAGCAGCCTTCAGGCCTGTCTCTTCCACTGCCTTACAGATTGCAGACATCCCTGCTCACTCTGCTGCTCAGCAGAGTGCTGGCAACGGAGTTCTGGGATTGAAATGGTCTTTTAGGAGAAAGAGTGAAGAGTGACACCAATGTTTGTGTCACAGTTTAAAGCTCACTGTGTGCTAAACATGATCAGGAGGAGCTTTTTTGCAAGGCTCTTCTGCTGTTTTAGCCCAGTCTAAACATTCCTGCTCTACTCTCTCTGTTGCTGCTCAGCAGAGAGTGGGCACAGAGATGTTGGAATCAATTGGTCTTTCAGGCAAGAAAAGGAGGAGTGACAGCAATGTGTGTTGCAGAATTGTAAAGCTCACTGTGTGCTGAAGATGCCCTGCAGGAGTTTCCCTGCTGGCCCTTCGTCTGTGGGATTAGAGTCCAAGCGCTGCTCCTCCCCTGTCACAACTCCTCTCGAAACGAGAGAGCGCACCAGAAACTTTGGATTCAAATGCACTTTTAGGAGATAAAGTGAGGAGTGACAGCAATGTTTGTGTCACAGTTTAAAGCTCACTGTGTGCAAAACATGATCAAGCAGGAGATTTTTTTCAAGGCTCTTCTGCTGTTTTAGGCAGGTCTAAAAATTCCTGCTCTACTCTCTCTGTTGCTGCTCAGCAGAGAGCGGGCACAGAGGTGTTGGAATCAATTGGTCTTTCAGGCAAAAAGGGAGGAGTGACAGCAATGTGTGTTGCAGAGTTGCAAAGCTCGCTGTGCGCTGAAGATGATCAGTGGGAACTTTCTGGACTGTCTCTTCTGCTCTTTTAGCATTGGCTAAAGGTTCCTGCTCTACTCTCTCTGCTTCTGCCCAGCAGAGAAAGGGCACAGAGATTTTGGATTCAATTGGACTTTGAGGTAGGAAAGTGCGGAGCGAGAGCAATATATGTGTCACAGTTGCAAAGCTGACTGCGTGCTGAAGATGCCCTGCCGGAGCTTTCACTCCGGGCTCTTCGGCTGTGGGAGCAGAGGCCAAGAGATCGTGTTCACCTGTCACTGCTGCTGTTCAAACGAGAGAGGGCGGGAGAGACCATGGATTCAAACGGATTATTAGGAGATGAAGTGAGGAGTGACAGCAATGTGTGTTTCAGAGTTGCAAAGCTCACTGTGCGCTGAAGATGATCTGCAAGGACTTTCCCTCCCTGCCCTTCGGAACTGGGAGCGGATTCCAAGCGCTCGTGCTCACCTTCCTCTGCTGCTCTTGAAACGAGAGTGGAGACCAGAAACGCTGGATTCAAATGCACTTTTAGGAGCTACAATGAGGAGTGACAACAGTGTGTGTGTCACAGTTGTAAAGCTCAGTGTGTTGAAGAAGCACAAGAGCAGCCTTCAGGCCTGTCTCTTCCACTGCCTTACAGATTGCAGACATTCCTGCTCACTCTGCTGCTCAGCAGAGTGCTGGCAACGGAGTTCTTGGATTGAAATGGTCTTTTAGGAGAAAGAGTGAAGAGTGACAGCAATGTTTGTGTCACAGTTTAAAGCTCACTGTGTGCTAAACATGATCAGGAGGAGCTTTTTTGCAAGGCTCTTCTGCTGTTTTAGCCCAGTCTAAACATTCCTGCTCTACTCTCTCTGTTGCTGCTCAGCAGAGAGTGGGCACAGAGATGATGGAATCAATAGGTCTTCCAGGCAGGAAAAGGAGGAGTTACAGCAATGTGTTTTGCAGAGTTGCAAAGCTCACTGTGTGCTGAAGATGCCCTGCAGGCGTTTCCCTGCTGGCCCTTCTTCTGTGGGATTTGAGTCCAAGCGCTGCTCCTCCCCTGTCACAACTCCTCTCCAAACGAGAGAGCGCACCAGAAACTTTGGATTCAAATGCACTTTTAGGAGATAAAGTGAGGAGTGACAGCAATGTTTGTGTCACAGTTTAAAGCTCACTGTGTGCAAAACATGATCAAGCAGGAGATTTTTTTCAAGGCTCTTCTGCTGTTTTAGGCAGGTCTAAAAATTCCTGCTCTACTCTCTCTGTTGCTGCTCAGCAGAGAGCGGGCACAGAGATGGTGGATTCAGCTGGTCTTTCAGGCAAAAAGGGAGGAGTGACAGCAATGTGCGTTGCAGTGTTGCAAAGCTCGCTGTGCGCTGAAGATGATCAGTGGGAACTTTCTGGACTGTCTCTTCTGCTCTTTTAGCATTGGCTAAAGGTTCCTGCTCTACTCTGCTTCTGCCCAGCAGAGAAAGGGCACAGAGATTTTGGATTCAATTGGACTTTGAGTTAGGAAAGTGCGGAGCGAGAGCAATATATGTGTCACAGTTGCAAAGCTGACTGCGTGCTGAAGATGCCCTGCCGGAGCTTTCACTCCGGGCTCTTCGGCTGTGGGAGCAGAGGCCAAGAGATCGTGTTCACCTGTCACTGCTGCTGTTCAAACGAGAGAGGGCGGGAGAGACCATGGATTCAAACGGATTATTAGGAGATGAAGTGAGGAGTGACAGCAATGTGTGTTTCAGAGTTGCAAAGCTCACTGTGCGCTGAAGATGATCTGCAAGGACTTTCCCTCCCTGCCCTTCGGAACTGGGAGCGGATTCCAAGCGCTCGTGCTCACCTTCCTCTGCTGCTCTTGAAACGAGAGTGGAGACCAGAAACGCTGGATTCAAATGCACTTTTAGGAGCTACAATGAGGAGTGACAACAGTGTGTGTGTCACAGTTGTAAAGCTCAGTGTGTTGAAGAAGCACAAGAGCAGCCTTCAGGCCTGTCTCTTCCACTGCCTTACAGATTGCAGACATTCCTGCTCACTCTGCTGCTCAGCAGAGTGCTGGCAACGGAGTTCTTGGATTGAAATGGTCTTTTAGGAGAAAGAGTGAAGAGTGACAGCAATGTTTGTGTCACAGTTTAAAGCTCACTGTGTGCTAAACATGATCAGGAGGAGCTTTTTTGCAAGGCTCTTCTGCTGTTTTAGCCCAGTCTAAACATTCCTGCTCTCTGTTGCTGCTCAGCAGAGAGTGGGCACAGAGATGTTGGAATCAATTGGTCTTCCAGGCAGGAAAAGGAGGAGTTACAGCAATGTGTGTTGCAGAATTGCAAAGCTCACTGTGTGCTGAAGATGCCCTGCAGGAGTTTCCCTGCTGGCCCTTCGTCTGTGGGATTAGAGTCCAAGCGCTGCTCCTCCCCTGTCAGAACTCCCCTCGAAACGTGAGAGCGCACCAGAAACTTTGGATTCAAATGCACTTTTAGGAGATAAAGTGAGGAGTGACAGCAATGTTTGTGTCACAGTTTAAAGCTCACTGTGTGCAAAACATGATCAAGCAGGAGATTTTTTGCAAGGCTCTTCTGCTGTTTTAGCCCAGGCTAAACATTCCTGCTCTACTCTCTCTGTTGCTGCTCAGCAGAGAGCGGGCACAGAGGTGTTGGAATCAATTGGTCTTTCAGACAGGAAAAGAAGTGACAGCAATGTGTGTTGCAGAGTTGCAAAGCTCACTGTGCGCTGAAGATGATCATTGGGAACTTTCTGGACTGTCTCTTCTGCTGTTTCAGCAGAGTCCAAACGTAAGTGCTATATTCTGCTACTGCTCACAAAGAGCAAGCACAGGAGATGTATTATTCAATTGGACTTTCAGGTAGGAAAGTGAGAGGTGACAGCAATATGTGTTTCAGAGTTGCGAATCTCAATGTGTGTTGAAGATGCCCAGCAGTAGTTTCCATGCTGGCCCTTCGGCTGTGAAATTAGAATCCAAGCGCTCGTCCTCCCCTGTCACAACTGCTCTCGAAGCGAGAGAGCGCACCAGAAACGTTGGCTTGAAATGCACTTTTAGGGGATAAAGTGAGGAGTGACAGCAATGTGTGTTTCAGAGTTGTAAAGCTCACTGTGCGCTGAAGATGATCTGCAAGGACTTTCCCTCCCTGCCCTTCGGAACTGGGAGCGGATTCCAAGCGCTCGTGCTCACCTGCCTCTGCTGCACTGGAAACGAGAGTGGAGACCAGAAACGCTGGATTCAAATGCACTTTTAGGAGCTACAATGAGGAGTGACAACAGTGTGTGTGTCAAAGTTGTAAAGCTCAGTGTGTTGAAGAAGCACAAGGGCAGCCTTCAGGCCTGTCTCTTCCACTGCCTTACAGATTGCAGACATTTCTGCTCACTCTGCTGCTCAGCAGAGTGCTGGCAACGGAGTTCTTGGATTGAAATGGTCTTTTAGGAGAAAGAGTGAAGAGTGACAGCAATGTTTGTGTCACAGTTTAAAGCTCACTGTGTGCTAAACATGATCAGGAGGAGCTTTTTTGCAAGGCTCTTCTGCTGTTTTAGCCCAGTCTAAACATTCCTGCTCTACTCTCTCTGTTGCTGCTCAGCAGAGAGTGGGCACAGAGATGTTGGAATCAATTGGTCTTTCAGGCAAGAAAAGGAGGAGTGACAGCAATGTGTGTTTCAGAATTGTAAAGCTCACTGTGCGCTGAAGATGCCCTGCAGGAGTTTCCCTGCTGGCCCTTCGTCTGTGGGATTAGAGTCCAAGCGCTGCTCCTCCCCTGTCACAACTCCTCTCTAAACGAGAGAGCGCACCAGAAACTTTGGATTCAAATGCACTTTTAGGAGATAAAGTGAGGAGTGACAGCAATGTTTGTGTCACAGTTTAAAGCTCACTGTGTGCAAAACATGATCAAGCAGGAGATTTTTTTCAAGGCTCTTCTGCTGTTTTAGGCAGGTCTAAAAATTCCTGCTCTACTCTCTCTGTTGCTGCTCAGCAGAGAGCGGGCACAGAGATGGTGGATTCAGCTGGTCTTTCAGGCAAAAAGGGAGGAGTGACAGCAATGTGTGTTGCAGAGTTGCAAAGCTCGCTGTGCGCTGAAGATGATCAGTGGGAACTTTCTGGACTGTCTCTTCTGCTCTTTTAGCATTGGCTAAAGGTTCCTGCTCTACTCTCTCAGCTTCTGCCCAGCAGAGAAAGGGCACAGAGATTTTGGATTCAATTGGACTTTGAGGTAGGAAAGTGCGGAGCGAGAGCAATATATGTGTCACAGTTGCAAAGCTGACTGCGTGCTGAAGATGCCCTGCCGGAGCTTTCACTCCGGGCTCTTCGGCTGTGGGAGCAGAGGCCAAGAGATCACAGAATCACAGAATCACAGAATCCCAAGGGTTGGAAGGGACCTAAAAAGATCATCTAGTCCAACCCCCCTGCAAGAGCAGGGTAACCTACAGTACATCACACAGGAACTTGTCCAGGCGGGCCTTGAATATCTCCAGTGTAGGAGACTCCACAACCCCCCTGGGCAGCCTGTTCCAGTGCTCTGTCACTCTTACAGTAAAGAAGTTCTTCCTGATGTTAACGTGGAACTTCCTATGCTCCAGTTTACACCCATTGCCCCTTGTCCTATCACTGGATATCACTGAAAAAAGCCTAGCTCCATCATCCTGACACCTACCCTTCACATATTTGTAAACATTGATGAGGTCACCCCTCAGTCTCCTCTTTTGCAAGCTAAAGAGACCCAGCTCCCTCAGCCTCTCCTCATAAGGGAGATGTTCCACTCCCTTAATCATCTTTGTGGCTCTGCGCTGGACTCCTTCAAGCAATTCCCTGTCCTTCTTGAACAGAGGGGCCCAGAACTGGACGCAATATTCCAGATGCGGCCTCACCAAGGCTGAGTAGAGGGGGAGGAGAACCTCTCTTGACCTACTAACCACTCCCTTTCTAATGCACCCTAAGATGCCATTTGCCTTCTTGGCCACAAGAGCACATTGCTGGCTCATGGTCATCCTCCTATCCACCAGGACCCCCAGGTCCCTTTCCCCTTCACTACTTTCCAGCAGGTCACCCCCCAACCTGTACTGGTACATGGGGTTGTTCTTCCCCAGATGCAAGACTCTACACTTGCCCTTGTTAAATTTCATCCAGTTTCTCCCCGCCCAACTCTCCAGCCTGTCCAGGTCTCGCTGAATGGCAGCACAGTCCTCTGGTGTGTCAGCCACTCCTCCCAGTTTTGTGTCATCAGCAAACTTGCTGAGGGTGCACTCAGTTCCCTCATCCAGGTCATTGATGAAAATATTAAACAGCACCGGTCCCAGCACCGACCCCTGAGGAACTCCACTAGTCACAGACCTCCAGCTAGATTCTGCGCCATTGACCACAACTCTCTGCCTTCTTCCTTTCAACCAGTTCTCGATCCACCTCACTACTTGATCGTCAAGCCCACACTTCCTCAGCTTATCTATGAGGATGCTGTGGGAGGCAGTATCAAATGCCTTACTGAAATCAAGAGAAACTACATCTACCACTCTACCATCATCCCTCCACCTAGTCACTTCCTCATAGAAGGCTATAAGGTTGGTCATACATGACTTCCCCCTCATAAAACCATGTTGGCTGTTCTTAATGACCCCCTCATCCTTGATATGCCTAGTGATGGAGTCAAGAATAAGTTGTTCCATCATCTTTCCAGGGATGGAGGTAAGGCTGACCGGTCTATAATTACCCGGGTCCTCCTTCTTGCCCTTCTTATAGATTGGTGTGACCTTTGCCATCCGCCAATCCTCAGGCACCTCGCCCATTTCCCACGACTTACCAAAGATGATGGAAAGTGGCCTAGCAATGACCTCCGCCAGCTCCCTCAGCACCCGTGGGTGCATTCCATCCGGACCCATCGATTTACAGATGTCCAGTTTGCATAGCTGATCCCTAACCCAATCCTCATCTACCAAAGCAAACTCCTCCTTTGTCCTGACTCCTTCTGGGGCTATAGAAATCCGGGGCCCTCGGGGAGAGTCTGCAGGAGTAAAGACAGAGGCAAAGAAGGCATTCAGCACCTCTGCCTTCTTTATATCCTCTGTCTCCAGGGTACCCACTTCGTTCAGCAGTGGGCCTATATTGCCTCTTGTTTTAGTTTTATTTGCTATGTATTTGAAGAAGCCCTTTCTATTGTCTTTAACCCGACTAGCAAGATTGAGTTCCAAGGAGGCCTTAGCTGTCCTAATTGCCTCCCTACATCCTCTAAGAACTGTCCTATATTCCTCCCAAGCGGCCAGCCCCTCCTTCCATAATCCATAGATTCTCCTTTTCCACTTGAGTTTGCCCAGCAGCTCCTTGTTTAACCACGCCGGTCTCCTAGATCCCTTACTTGACTTCCTACTCATTGGGACGCTCCGATCCTGAGCTTGGAAGAAGCGGTCCTTGAATGCTAACCAACTATCTTGAGCCCCTTTACCGCCTAGTACACTTTCCCATGAGACTTCCCTTAGCAGTTGACTGAAGAGGCCAAAGTTGGCCCTTCGGAAATCCAGAACTGTGGCTTTGCTAGGTATTCTATTCCTCCCACACAGGATCCTAAACTCCACCATCTCATGGTCACTGCAGCCAAGGCTGCCATTGACCGTCACCACTTCGACCAAACCCTCCTTGTTGGCGAGTACTAAATCTAGCAGCGCTGCTCCCCTAGTTGGTACGTCCACCATTTGCATTAAGAAATTATCATCAATGCACTCGAGGAACCTCCTAGACTGTGAATGACTGGCTGTGTGAGTCTTCCAGCAAATATCGGGGTAATTAAAGTCCCCCACGACGACTAAGGCATGTAGTCGCGAGGCTACTTCCAGTTGCCTGTAGAAAGCCTCATCAACTCCTTCGTGCTGATCAGGAGGTCTGTAATAGACCCCCACAACTGTATCACCCGTGCCAGTCAGCCCCTTGATTCGTACCCACAGACATTCCACTTGCTCCTCATCCGACCCCGGACAGAACTCAATACATTCTAGTTGCTCTCTCACGTAAAGAGCAACTCCACCACCTCGCTTCGCTGACCTATCTTTCCTAAAAAGGACATAGCCATCCATGACCACATTCCAGTCATGTGAACTGTCCCACCATGTCTCTGTAATCGCCACTAGATCATAACCTTTAGCCCGCACACAGACTTCTAACTCCTCCTGTTTATTCCCCATGCTGCGTGCATTGGTGTACAGGCATTTCAGGGAGCCAGTCCTAGTACTCTTTTTCCCCTGCGGGACAGGGTCTAAAGAGCTATCCTTTCCCACAAGTGAAACAAGAGATTGATAGTCCTCCTTAGCCCGCCACCCTTCAATCCCTAGCATGTTCCTCTTGGGCTTGTCCCCAACAGGCCCAGTTAAATCCCCTCCCCCCTTCCTAACTAGTTTAAAGCCCTGTCAATAAGCCCTGCTAACTCCTGCCCCAAAACCCTTTTTTTTCTCTGGGACTGGTGTATCCCGCCTGTCACCAGCAAACCAGGTGTCCCATACAGCAACCCGTGACTGAAAAACCCAAACCCCTGCCTTTGGCACCAGTCACGTAGCCATACATTAACCTGCAGAGTCTTCTTATATATCCCTTCACCCTCGCTTGCAACAGGTATGGAGGCAAACACCACTTGCGCTCCAGACCCTTTAACCAGCCGTCCCAGGGCCCTGTAGTCTCTCTTCATTGCCCTTACGTTCCTCGTAATAATTTCGTCACTGCCAACCTGAAAAACCAGCAGTGGGTAGTAGTCAGACGGCTGCACCAGTTCAGAGAGCTTCTTTTTAACATCTCTAATCCGAGCCCCAGGCAGGCAGCAGACCTCCCTGTGGGGTGGATCCGGTCGACAAATGGGCCCTTCTGTTCCCCTCAGAAGGGAGTCACCCACCACAATTACTCTTCTTTTCTTCTTGGTTGGGGAAGTTCTGAGGCATGTGGGTGAGTGACTAGCCCTGGGTGACTCACTAGATAGATTTGCCTCACCATCTCCATTCACCTGGCCCTGAATTTCCAAGACCTCATACCTGTTATTCAAGGGCAACTGGGAGGGAGGAAGGGATTGTGAGGGTTTTCGCTTACCTCTCCGAGGAGGAACCTCCCTCCATCCATCCTTGTCCATTAAGCTCTCTCCTTCTGTCTGATGGTAGGAGGGAAGGGGATCCATATCTTGTTGAACCACTTCCCTCTGCCCTTGCCTTAGGGTGTGGTTCCACCAATCTATTTCACTTTCACACTCTCTAATGGCTCTCAACCTTTCTACCTCCTCCCTCAGTTCAGCCACCTGCCTGAGCAGGTCATTTATTTGCTCACAGCGAACACAAGCAGTGTCACTGGCTCCCTCCAATACAAGTGCCAGGCTCAGGCATTCGCTGCAGCCAGAGACCTGCACAGCTGCATGTCTGCAGGAAGGCTCAGTCTGGATACCCACATTAGTACTCACTACAGCTTTCGATCGTGTTGTAACCATGATCTATCTGGTCAATCAATCCGTCTACGTCCCTCAGCACTCCTTCCCCCTCCTGTACTCCAGGCGAGTCCTCTCGATGAGGCGGATGGAACGCTTCCCTGCCCGCTCGCCTGCCCGCTCGCCTGCCCGCGCGAACTGCCGCGCAAACTGCCTCGACCCTCTGCCTCGACGCTCTCTGTTTGCCGGCTCTGTTCGCCGCGCTCCCTGGGAAGGTTTTTTAGCCACTCCCAGCTGGTGCCACTCCTCTTGGCTCCGCCCCCTGTGAGTCAGCCCCTCGCGGGAGCTGAGCTTCCGAGTCCTGGGCAAGTCCTGTTGAGGACTTGAGGCTCCCTCCTCAGTGGCTCTTGTCGCTCTGAGGTGAGGCTCCTGGACGCTGATCTCTCCCCTCTCCGCTCCGGTGTTGCAGGCGTCCTCTCGCAAGCTACTCACCTCAGCAACTGATCGAGAGTGGCCCTTGATGGCCGGTTTGAATCTGACACCGAGCCTCCTGGCTCCGCCCCCTGTGAGTCAGCCCCTCGCGGGAGCTGAGCTTCCGAGTCCTGGGCAAGTCCTGTTGAGGACTTGAGGCTCCCTCCTCAGTGGCTCTTGTCGCTCTGAGGTGAGGCTCCTGGACGCTGATCTCTCCCCTCTCCGCTCCGGTGTTGCAGGCGTCCTCTCGCAAGCTACTCACCTCAGCAACTGATCGAGAGTGGCCCTTGATGGCCGGTTTGAATCTGAAAGGGACCTGGGGGTCCTGGTGGATAGGAGGATGACCATGAGCCAGCAATGTGCTCTTGTGGCCAAGAAGGCAAATGGCATCTTAGGGTGCATTAGAAAGGGAGTGGTTAGTAGGTCAAGAGAGGTTCTCCTCCCCCTCTACTCAGCCTTGGTGAGGCCGCATCTGGAATATTGTGTCCAGTTCTGGGCCCCTCTGTTCAAGAAGGACAGGGAATTGCTTGAAGGAGTCCAGCGCAGAGCCACAAAGATGATTAAGGGAGTGGAACATCTCCCTTATGAGGAGAGGCTGAGGGAGCTGGGTCTCTTTAGCTTGGAGAAGAGGAGACTGAGGGGTGACCTCATCAATGTTTACAAATATGTAAAGGGTAGGTGTCAGGATGATGGAGCTAGGCTTTTTTCAGTGATATCCAGTGATAGGACAAGGGGCAATGGGTGTAAACTGGAGCGTAGGAAGTTCCACGTTAACATCAGGAAGAACTTCTTTACTGTAAGAGTGACAGAGCACTGGAACAGGTTGCCCAGGGGGGTTGTGGAGTCTCCTACACTGGAGATATTCAAGGCCCGCCTGGACAAGTTCCTGTGTGATGTACTGTAGGTTACCCTGCTCTTGCAGGGGGGTTGGACTAGATGATCTTTTTAGGTCCCTTCCAACCCTTGGGATTCTGTGATTCTGTGATTCTGTGATTCTGTGACACCGAGCCTCCTGGCTCCGCCCCCTGTGAGTCAGCCCCTCGCGGGAGCTGAGCTTCCGAGTCCTGGGCAAGTCCTGTTGAGGACTTGAGGCTCCCTCCTCAGTGGCTCTTGTCGCTCTGAGGTGAGGCTCCTGGACGCTGATCTCTCCCCTCTCCGCTCCGGTGTTGCAGGCGTCCTCTCGCAAGCTACTCACCTCAGCAACTGATCGAGAGTGGCCCTTGATGGCCGGTTTGAATCTGACACCGAGCCTCCTGGCTCCGCCCCCTGTGAGTCAGCCCCTCGCGGGAGCTGAGCTTCCGAGTCCTGGGCAAGTCCTGTTGAGGACTTGAGGCTCCCTCCTCAGTGGCTCTTGTCGCTCTGAGGTGAGGCTCCTGGACGCTGATCTCTCCCCTCTCCGCTCCGGTGTTGCAGGCGCCCTCTCGCAAGCTACTCACCTGTCACTGCTGCTGTTCAAACGAGAGAGGGCGGGAGAGACCATGGATTCAAACGGATTATTAGGAGATGAAGTGAGGAGTGACAGCAATGTGTGTTTCAGAGTTGCAAAGCTCACTGTGCGCTGAAGATGATCTGCAAGGACTTTCCCTCCCTGCCCTTCGGAACTGGGAGCGGATTCCAAGCGCTCGTGCTCACCTTCCTCTGCTGCTCTTGAAACGAGAGTGGAGACCAGAAACGCTGGATTCAAATGCACTTTTAGGAGCTACAATGAGGAGTGACAACAGTGTGTGTGTCACAGTTGTAAAGCTCAGTGTGTTGAAGAAGCACAAGAGCAGCCTTCAGGCCTGTCTCTTCCACTGCCTTACAGATTGCAGACATTCCTGCTCACTCTGCTGCTCAGCAGAGTGCTGGCAACGGAGTTCTTGGATTGAAATGGTCTTTTAGGAGAAAGAGTGAAGAGTGACAGCAATGTTTGTGTCACAGTTTAAAGCTCACTGTGTGCTAAACATGATCAGGAGGAGCTTTTTTGCAAGGCTCTTCTGCTGTTTTAGCCCAGTCTAAACATTCCTGCTCTACTCTCTCTGTTGCTGCTCAGCAGAGAGTGGGCACAGTGATGTTGGAATCAATTGGACTTTCAGGCAAGAAAAGGAGGAGTGACAGCAATGTGTGTTTCAGAATTGTAAAGCTCACTGTGTGCTGAAGATGCCCTGCAGGAGTTTCCCTGCTGGCCCTTCGTCTGTGGGATTAGAGTCCAAGCGCTGCTCCTCCCCTGTAACAACTCCTCTCCAAACGAGAGAGCGCACCAGAAACTTTGGATTCAAATGCACTTTTAGGAGATAAAGTGAGGAGTGACAGCAATGTTTGTGTCACAGTTTAAAGCTCACTGTGTGCAAAACATGATCAAGCAGGAGATTTTTTTCAAGGCTCTTCTGCTGTTTTAGGCAGGTCTAAAAATTCCTGCTCTACTCTCTCTGTTGCTGCTCAGCAGAGAGCGGGCACAGAGATGGTGGATTCAGCTGGTCTTTCAGGCAAAAAGGGAGGAGTGACAGCAATGTGTGTTGCAGAGTTGCAAAGCTCGCTGTGCGCTGAAGATGATCAGTGGGAACTTTCTGGACTGTCTCTTCTGCTCTTTTAGCATTGGCTAAAGGTTCCTGCTCTACTCTCTCTGCTTCTGCCCAGCAGAGAAAGGGCACAGAGATTTTGGATTCAATTGGACTTTGAGGTAGGAAAGTGCGGAGCGAGAGCAATATATGTGTCACAGTTGCAAAGCTGACTGCGTGCTGAAGATGCCCTGCCGGAGCTTTCACTCCGGGCTCTTCGGCTGTGGGAGCAGAGGCCAAGAGATCGTGTTCACCTGTCACTGCTGCTGTTCAAACGAGAGAGGGCGGGAGAGACCATGGATTCAAACGGATTATTAGGAGATGAAGTGAGGAGTGACAGCAATGTGTGTTTCAGAGTTGCAAAGCTCACTGTGCGCTGAAGATGATCTGCAAGGACTTTCCCTCCCTGCCCTTCGGAACTGGGAGCGGATTCCAAGCGCTCGTGCTCACCTTCCTCTGCTGCTCTTGAAACGAGAGTGGAGACCAGAAACGCTGGATTCAAATGCACTTTTAGGAGCTACAATGAGGAGTGACAACAGTGTGTGTGTCACAGTTGTAAAGCTCAGTGTGTGGAAGAAGCACAAGAGCAGCCTTCAGGCCTGTCTCTTCCACTGCCTTACAGATTGCAGACATCCCTGCTCACTCTGCTGCTCAGCAGAGTGCTGGCAACGGAGTTCTGGGATTGAAATGGTCTTTTAGGAGAAAGAGTGAAGAGTGACAGCAATGTTTGTGTCACAGTTTAAAGCTCACTGTGTGCTAAACATGATCAGGAGGAGCTTTTTTGCAAGGCTCTTCTGCTGTTTTAGCCCAGTCTAAACATTCCTTCTCTCTGTTGCTGCTCAGCAGAGAGTGGGCACAGAGATGTTGGAATCAATTGGTCTTCCAGGCAGGAAAAGGAGTTACAGCAATGTGTGTTGCAGAATTGCAAAGCTCACTGTGTGCTGAAGATGCCCTGCAGGAGTTTCCCTGCTGGCCCTTCGTCTGTGGGATTAGAGTCCAAGCGCTGCTCCTCCCCTGTCACAACTCCTCTCGAAACGTGAGAGGGCACCAGAAACTTTGGATTCAAATGCACTTTTAGGAGATAAAGTGAGGAGTGACATCAATGTTTGTGTCACAGTTTAAAGCTCACTGTGTGCAAAACATGATCAAGCAGGAGATTTTTTGCAAGGCTCTTCTGCTGTTTTAGCCCAGGCTAAACATTCCTGCTCTACTCTCTCTGTTGCTGCTCAGCAGAGAGTGGGCACAGAGATGTTGGAATCAATAGGTCTTCCAGGCAGGAAAAGGAGGAGTGACAGCAATGTGTTTTGCAGAGTTGCAAAGCTCACTGTGTGCTGAAGATGCCCTGCAGGAGTTTCCCTGCTGGCCCTTCATCTGTTGGATTAGAGTCCAAGCGCTGCTCCTCCCCTGTCACAACTCCTCTCGAAACGTGAGAGCGCACCAGAAACTTTGGATTCAAATGCACTTTTAGGAGATAAAGTGAGGAGTGACAGCAATGTTTGTGTCACAGTTTAAAGCTCACTGTGTGCAAAACATGATCAAGCAGGAGATTTTTTGCAAGGCTCTTCTGCTGTTTTAGCCCAGGCTAAACATTCCTGCTCAACTCTCTGTTGCTGCTCAGCAGAGAGCGGGCACAGAGATGTTGGAATCAATTGGTCTTTCAGGCAGGAAAAGAAGTGACAGCAATGTGTGTTGCAGAGTTGCAAAGCTCGCTGTTCGCTGAAGATGATCAGTGGGAACTTTCTGGACTGTCTCTTCTGCTGTTTCTTCAGAGTCCAAACGTAAGTGCTATATTCTGCTACTGCTCACAAAGAGCAAGCACAGGAGATGTAGGATTCAATTGGACTTTCAGGCAGGAAAGTGAGAGGTGACAGCTATTTGTGTTTCAGAGTTGCGAAGCTCACTGGGTGCTGAAGATGCCCTGCAGGAGTTTCCATGCTGGCAATTCGTCTGTGAAATTAGAGTCCAAAAGCTCGTCCTCCCCTGCGACATCTGCTCTCGAAACGAGAGAGCGCACCATAAACTTTGCATTCAAATTCACTTTTAGGAGATAAAGTGAGGAGTGACAGCAATGTTTGTGTCACAGTTTGAAGCTCACTGAGTGCAAAACATGATCAAGCAGGAGATTTTTTGCAAGGCTCTTCTGCTGTTTTAGCCCAGTCTAAACATTCCTGCTCTGCTCTCTCTGTTGTTGCTCAGCAGAGAGCGGGCACAGAGATGGTGGATTCAGTTGGTCTTTCAGGCAGGAAAGGGAGGAGCGACAGCAATGTGTGTTGCAGAGTTGCAAAGCTCACTGTGTGCTGAAGATGATCAGTGGGAACTTTCTGGACTGTCTCTTCTGCTGTTTCAGCAGAGTCCAAACGTAACTGCTATATTCTGCTACTGCTCACAAAGAGCAAGCACAGGAGATGTATTATTCAATTGGACTTTCAGGTAGGAAAGTGAGAGGTGACAGCAATATGTGTTTCAGAGTTGCGAATCTCAATGTGTGCTGAAGATGCCCAGCAGTAGTTTCCATGCTGGCCCTTCGGCTGTGAAATTAAAATCCAAACGCTCGTCCTCCCCTGTCACAACTGCTCTCGAAGCGAGAGAGCGCACCAGAAACGTTGGCTTGAAATGCACTTTTAGGAGATAAAGTGAGGAGTGAAAGCAATGTGTGTTTCAGAGTTGCAAAGCTCACTGTGCGCTGAAGATGATCTGCAAGGACTTTCCCTCCCCTGCCCTTCGGAACTGGGAGCGGATTCCAAGCGCTCGTGCTCACCTTCCTCTGCTGCTCTTGAAACGAGAGTGGAGACCAGAAACGCTGGATTCAAATGCACTTTTAGGAGCTACAATGAGGAGTGACAAAAGTGTGTGTGTCAAAGTTGTAAAGCTCAGTGTGTTGAAGAAGCACAAGAGCAGCCTTCAGGCCTGTCTCTTCCACTGCCTTACAGATTGCAGACATCCCTGCTCACTCTGCTGCTCAGCAGAGTGCTGGCAACGGAGTTCTGGGATTGAAATGGTCTTTTAGGAGAAAGAGTGAAGAGTGACACCAATGCTTGTGTCACAGTTTAAAGCTCACTGTGTGCTAAACATGATCAGGAGGAGCTTTTTTGCCAGGCTCTTCTGCTGTTTTAGCCCAGTCTAAACATTCCTGCTCTACTCTCTCTGTTGCTGCTCAGCAGAGAGTGGGCACAGAGATGTTGGAATCAATTCGTCTTTCAGGCAAGAAAAGGAGGAGTGATAGCAATGTGTGTTGCAGAATTGCAAAGCTCACTGTGTGCTGAAGATGCTCTGCAGGAGTTTCCCTGCTGGCCCTTCGTCTGTGGGATTAGAGTCCAAGCGCTGCTCCTCCCCTGTCACAACTCCTCTCCAAACGAGAGAGCGCACCAGAAACTTTGGCTTGAAATGCACTTTTAGGAGATAAAGTGAGGAGTGACAGCAATGTTTGTGTCACAGTTTAAAGCTCACTGTGTGCAAAACATGATCAAGCAGGAGATTTTTTTCAAGGCTCTTCTGCTCTTTTAGGCAGGTCTAAAAATTCCTGCTCTACTCTCTCTTTTGCTGCTCAGCAGAGAGCGGGCACAGAGATGGTGGATTCAGCTGGTCTTTCAGGCAAAAAGGGAGGAGTGACAGCAATGTGCGTTGCAGAGTTGCAAAGCTCGCTGTGCGCTGAAGATGATCAGTGGGAACTTTCTGGACTGTCTCTTCTGCTCTTTTAGCATTGGCTAAAGGTTCCTGCTCTACTCTGCTTCTGCCCAGCAGAGAAAGGGCACAGAGATTTTGGATTCAATTGGACTTTGAGGTAGGAAAGTGCGGAGCGAGAGCAATATATGTGTCACAGTTGCAAAGCTGACTGCGTGCTGAAGATGCCCTGCCGGAGCTTTCACTCCGGGCTCTTCGGCTGTGGGAGCAGAGGCCAAGAGATCGTGTTCACCTGTCACTGCTGCTGTTCAAACGAGAGAGGGCGGGAGAGACCATGGATTCAAACGGATTATTAGGAGATGAAGTGAGGAGTGACAGCAATGTGTGTTTCAGAGTTGCAAAGCTCACTGTGCGCTGAAGATGATCTGCAAGGACTTTCCCTCCCTGCCCTTCGGAACTGGGAGCGGATTCCAAGCGCTCGTGCTCACCTTCCTCTGCTGCTCTTGAAACGAGAGTGGAGACCAGAAACGCTGGATTCAAATGCACTTTTAGGAGCTACAATGAGGAGTGACAACAGTGTGTGTGTCACAGTTGTAAAGCTCAGTGTGTTGAAGAAGCACAAGAGCAGCCTTCAGGCCTGTCTCTTCCACTGCCTTACAGATTGCAGACATTCCTGCTCACTCTGCTGCTCAGCAGAGTGCTGGCAACGGAGTTCTTGGATTGAAATGGTCTTTTAGGAGAAAGAGTGAAGAGTGACAGCAATGTTTGTGTCACAGTTTAAAGCTCACTGTGTGCTAAACATGATCAGGAGGAGCTTTTTTGCAAGGCTCTTCTGCTGTTTTAGCCCAGTCTAAACATTCCTTCTCTCTGTTGCTGCTCAGCAGAGAGTGGGCACAGAGATGTTGGAATCAATTGGTCTTCCAGGCAGGAAAAGGAGTTACAGCAATGTGTGTTGCAGAATTGCAAAGCTCACTGTGTGCTGAAGATGCCCTGCAGGAGTTTCCCTGCTGGCCCTTCGTCTGTGGGATTAGAGTCCAAGCGCTGCTCCTCCCCTGTCACAACTCCTCTCGAAACGTGAGAGGGCACCAGAAACTTTGGATTCAAATGCACTTTTAGGAGATAAAGTGAGGAGTGACATCAATGTTTGTGTCACAGTTTAAAGCTCACTGTGTGCAAAACATGATCAAGCAGGAGATTTTTTGCAAGGCTCTTCTGCTGTTTTAGCCCAGGCTAAACATTCCTGCTCTACTCTCTCTGTTGCTGCTCAGCAGAGAGTGGGCACAGAGATGTTGGAATCAATAGGTCTTCCAGGCAGGAAAAGGAGGAGTGACAGCAATGTGTTTTGCAGAGTTGCAAAGCTCACTGTGTGCTGAAGATGCCCTGCAGGAGTTTCCCTGCTGGCCCTTCATCTGTTGGATTAGAGTCCAAGCGCTGCTCCTCCCCTGTCACAACTCCTCTCGAAACGTGAGAGCGCACCAGAAACTTTGGATTCAAATGCACTTTTAGGAGATAAAGTGAGGAGTGACAGCAATGTTTGTGTCACAGTTTAAAGCTCACTGTGTGCAAAACATGATCAAGCAGGAGATTTTTTGCAAGGCTCTTCTGCTGTTTTAGCCCAGGCTAAACATTCCTGCTCAACTCTCTGTTGCTGCTCAGCAGAGAGCGGGCACAGAGATGTTGGAATCAATTGGTCTTTCAGGCAGGAAAAGAAGTGACAGCAATGTGTGTTGCAGAGTTGCAAAGCTCGCTGTTCGCTGAAGATGATCAGTGGGAACTTTCTGGACTGTCTCTTCTGCTGTTTCTTCAGAGTCCAAACGTAAGTGCTATATTCTGCTACTGCTCACAAAGAGCAAGCACAGGAGATGTAGGATTCAATTGGACTTTCAGGCAGGAAAGTGAGAGGTGACAGCTATTTGTGTTTCAGAGTTGCGAAGCTCACTGGGTGCTGAAGATGCCCTGCAGGAGTTTCCATGCTGGCAATTCGTCTGTGAAATTAGAGTCCAAAAGCTCGTCCTCCCCTGCGACATCTGCTCTCGAAACGAGAGAGCGCACCATAAACTTTGCATTCAAATTCACTTTTAGGAGATAAAGTGAGGAGTGACAGCAATGTTTGTGTCACAGTTTGAAGCTCACTGAGTGCAAAACATGATCAAGCAGGAGATTTTTTGCAAGGCTCTTCTGCTGTTTTAGCCCAGTCTAAACATTCCTGCTCTGCTCTCTCTGTTGTTGCTCAGCAGAGAGCGGGCACAGAGATGGTGGATTCAGTTGGTCTTTCAGGCAGGAAAGGGAGGAGCGACAGCAATGTGTGTTGCAGAGTTGCAAAGCTCACTGTGTGCTGAAGATGATCAGTGGGAACTTTCTGGACTGTCTCTTCTGCTGTTTCAGCAGAGTCCAAACGTAACTGCTATATTCTGCTACTGCTCACAAAGAGCAAGCACAGGAGATGTATTATTCAATTGGACTTTCAGGTAGGAAAGTGAGAGGTGACAGCAATATGTGTTTCAGAGTTGCGAATCTCAATGTGTGCTGAAGATGCCCAGCAGTAGTTTCCATGCTGGCCCTTCGGCTGTGAAATTAAAATCCAAACGCTCGTCCTCCCCTGTCACAACTGCTCTCGAAGCGAGAGAGCGCACCAGAAACGTTGGCTTGAAATGCACTTTTAGGAGATAAAGTGAGGAGTGAAAGCAATGTGTGTTTCAGAGTTGCAAAGCTCACTGTGCGCTGAAGATGATCTGCAAGGACTTTCCCTCCCCTGCCCTTCGGAACTGGGAGCGGATTCCAAGCGCTCGTGCTCACCTTCCTCTGCTGCTCTTGAAACGAGAGTGGAGACCAGAAACGCTGGATTCAAATGCACTTTTAGGAGCTACAATGAGGAGTGACAAAAGTGTGTGTGTCAAAGTTGTAAAGCTCAGTGTGTTGAAGAAGCACAAGAGCAGCCTTCAGGCCTGTCTCTTCCACTGCCTTACAGATTGCAGACATCCCTGCTCACTCTGCTGCTCAGCAGAGTGCTGGCAACGGAGTTCTGGGATTGAAATGGTCTTTTAGGAGAAAGAGTGAAGAGTGACACCAATGCTTGTGTCACAGTTTAAAGCTCACTGTGTGCTAAACATGATCAGGAGGAGCTTTTTTGCCAGGCTCTTCTGCTGTTTTAGCCCAGTCTAAACATTCCTGCTCTACTCTCTCTGTTGCTGCTCAGCAGAGAGTGGGCACAGAGATGTTGGAATCAATTCGTCTTTCAGGCAAGAAAAGGAGGAGTGATAGCAATGTGTGTTGCAGAATTGCAAAGCTCACTGTGTGCTGAAGATGCTCTGCAGGAGTTTCCCTGCTGGCCCTTCGTCTGTGGGATTAGAGTCCAAGCGCTGCTCCTCCCCTGTCACAACTCCTCTCCAAACGAGAGAGCGCACCAGAAACTTTGGCTTGAAATGCACTTTTAGGAGATAAAGTGAGGAGTGACAGCAATGTTTGTGTCACAGTTTAAAGCTCACTGTGTGCAAAACATGATCAAGCAGGAGATTTTTTTCAAGGCTCTTCTGCTCTTTTAGGCAGGTCTAAAAATTCCTGCTCTACTCTCTCTTTTGCTGCTCAGCAGAGAGCGGGCACAGAGATGGTGGATTCAGCTGGTCTTTCAGGCAAAAAGGGAGGAGTGACAGCAATGTGCGTTGCAGAGTTGCAAAGCTCGCTGTGCGCTGAAGATGATCAGTGGGAACTTTCTGGACTGTCTCTTCTGCTCTTTTAGCATTGGCTAAAGGTTCCTGCTCTACTCTGCTTCTGCCCAGCAGAGAAAGGGCACAGAGATTTTGGATTCAATTGGACTTTGAGGTAGGAAAGTGCGGAGCGAGAGCAATATATGTGTCACAGTTGCAAAGCTGACTGCGTGCTGAAGATGCCCTGCCGGAGCTTTCACTCCGGGCTCTTCGGCTGTGGGAGCAGAGGCCAAGAGATCGTGTTCACCTGTCACTGCTGCTGTTCAAACGAGAGAGGGCGGGAGAGACCATGGATTCAAACGGATTATTAGGAGATGAAGTGAGGAGTGACAGCAATGTGTGTTTCAGAGTTGCAAAGCTCACTGTGCGCTGAAGATGATCTGCAAGGACTTTCCCTCCCTGCCCTTCGGAACTGGGAGCGGATTCCAAGCGCTCGTGCTCACCTTCCTCTGCTGCTCTTGAAACGAGAGTGGAGACCAGAAACGCTGGATTCAAATGCACTTTTAGGAGCTACAATGAGGAGTGACAACAGTGTGTGTGTCACAGTTGTAAAGCTCAGTGTGTTGAAGAAGCACAAGAGCAGCCTTCAGGCCTGTCTCTTCCACTGCCTTACAGATTGCAGACATTCCTGCTCACTCTGCTGCTCAGCAGAGTGCTGGCAACGGAGTTCTTGGATTGAAATGGTCTTTTAGGAGAAAGAGTGAAGAGTGACAGCAATGTTTGTGTCACAGTTTAAAGCTCACTGTGTGCTAAACATGATCAGGAGGAGCTTTTTTGCAAGGCTCTTCTGCTGTTTTAGCCCAGTCTAAACATTCCTTCTCTCTGTTGCTGCTCAGCAGAGAGTGGGCACAGAGATGTTGGAATCAATTGGTCTTCCAGGCAGGAAAAGGAGTTACAGCAATGTGTGTTGCAGAATTGCAAAGCTCACTGTGTGCTGAAGATGCCCTGCAGGAGTTTCCCTGCTGGCCCTTCGTCTGTGGGATTAGAGTCCAAGCGCTGCTCCTCCCCTGTCACAACTCCTCTCGAAACGTGAGAGGGCACCAGAAACTTTGGATTCAAATGCACTTTTAGGAGATAAAGTGAGGAGTGACATCAATGTTTGTGTCACAGTTTAAAGCTCACTGTGTGCAAAACATGATCAAGCAGGAGATTTTTTGCAAGGCTCTTCTGCTGTTTTAGCCCAGGCTAAACATTCCTGCTCTACTCTCTCTGTTGCTGCTCAGCAGAGAGTGGGCACAGAGATGTTGGAATCAATAGGTCTTCCAGGCAGGAAAAGGAGGAGTGACAGCAATGTGTTTTGCAGAGTTGCAAAGCTCACTGTGTGCTGAAGATGCCCTGCAGGAGTTTCCCTGCTGGCCCTTCATCTGTTGGATTAGAGTCCAAGCGCTGCTCCTCCCCTGTCACAACTCCTCTCGAAACGTGAGAGCGCACCAGAAACTTTGGATTCAAATGCACTTTTAGGAGATAAAGTGAGGAGTGACAGCAATGTTTGTGTCACAGTTTAAAGCTCACTGTGTGCAAAACATGATCAAGCAGGAGATTTTTTGCAAGGCTCTTCTGCTGTTTTAGCCCAGGCTAAACATTCCTGCTCAACTCTCTGTTGCTGCTCAGCAGAGAGCGGGCACAGAGATGTTGGAATCAATTGGTCTTTCAGGCAGGAAAAGAAGTGACAGCAATGTGTGTTGCAGAGTTGCAAAGCTCGCTGTTCGCTGAAGATGATCAGTGGGAACTTTCTGGACTGTCTCTTCTGCTGTTTCTTCAGAGTCCAAACGTAAGTGCTATATTCTGCTACTGCTCACAAAGAGCAAGCACAGGAGATGTAGGATTCAATTGGACTTTCAGGCAGGAAAGTGAGAGGTGACAGCTATTTGTGTTTCAGAGTTGCGAAGCTCACTGGGTGCTGAAGATGCCCTGCAGGAGTTTCCATGCTGGCAATTCGTCTGTGAAATTAGAGTCCAAAAGCTCGTCCTCCCCTGCGACATCTGCTCTCGAAACGAGAGAGCGCACCATAAACTTTGCATTCAAATTCACTTTTAGGAGATAAAGTGAGGAGTGACAGCAATGTTTGTGTCACAGTTTGAAGCTCACTGAGTGCAAAACATGATCAAGCAGGAGATTTTTTGCAAGGCTCTTCTGCTGTTTTAGCCCAGTCTAAACATTCCTGCTCTGCTCTCTCTGTTGTTGCTCAGCAGAGAGCGGGCACAGAGATGGTGGATTCAGTTGGTCTTTCAGGCAGGAAAGGGAGGAGCGACAGCAATGTGTGTTGCAGAGTTGCAAAGCTCACTGTGTGCTGAAGATGATCAGTGGGAACTTTCTGGACTGTCTCTTCTGCTGTTTCAGCAGAGTCCAAACGTAACTGCTATATTCTGCTACTGCTCACAAAGAGCAAGCACAGGAGATGTATTATTCAATTGGACTTTCAGGTAGGAAAGTGAGAGGTGACAGCAATATGTGTTTCAGAGTTGCGAATCTCAATGTGTGCTGAAGATGCCCAGCAGTAGTTTCCATGCTGGCCCTTCGGCTGTGAAATTAAAATCCAAACGCTCGTCCTCCCCTGTCACAACTGCTCTCGAAGCGAGAGAGCGCACCAGAAACGTTGGCTTGAAATGCACTTTTAGGAGATAAAGTGAGGAGTGAAAGCAATGTGTGTTTCAGAGTTGCAAAGCTCACTGTGCGCTGAAGATGATCTGCAAGGACTTTCCCTCCCCTGCCCTTCGGAACTGGGAGCGGATTCCAAGCGCTCGTGCTCACCTTCCTCTGCTGCTCTTGAAACGAGAGTGGAGACCAGAAACGCTGGATTCAAATGCACTTTTAGGAGCTACAATGAGGAGTGACAAAAGTGTGTGTGTCAAAGTTGTAAAGCTCAGTGTGTTGAAGAAGCACAAGAGCAGCCTTCAGGCCTGTCTCTTCCACTGCCTTACAGATTGCAGACATCCCTGCTCACTCTGCTGCTCAGCAGAGTGCTGGCAACGGAGTTCTGGGATTGAAATGGTCTTTTAGGAGAAAGAGTGAAGAGTGACACCAATGCTTGTGTCACAGTTTAAAGCTCACTGTGTGCTAAACATGATCAGGAGGAGCTTTTTTGCCAGGCTCTTCTGCTGTTTTAGCCCAGTCTAAACATTCCTGCTCTACTCTCTCTGTTGCTGCTCAGCAGAGAGTGGGCACAGAGATGTTGGAATCAATTCGTCTTTCAGGCAAGAAAAGGAGGAGTGATAGCAATGTGTGTTGCAGAATTGCAAAGCTCACTGTGTGCTGAAGATGCTCTGCAGGAGTTTCCCTGCTGGCCCTTCGTCTGTGGGATTAGAGTCCAAGCGCTGCTCCTCCCCTGTCACAACTCCTCTCCAAACGAGAGAGCGCACCAGAAACTTTGGCTTGAAATGCACTTTTAGGAGATAAAGTGAGGAGTGACAGCAATGTTTGTGTCACAGTTTAAAGCTCACTGTGTGCAAAACATGATCAAGCAGGAGATTTTTTTCAAGGCTCTTCTGCTCTTTTAGGCAGGTCTAAAAATTCCTGCTCTACTCTCTCTTTTGCTGCTCAGCAGAGAGCGGGCACAGAGATGGTGGATTCAGCTGGTCTTTCAGGCAAAAAGGGAGGAGTGACAGCAATGTGCGTTGCAGAGTTGCAAAGCTCGCTGTGCGCTGAAGATGATCAGTGGGAACTTTCTGGACTGTCTCTTCTGCTCTTTTAGCATTGGCTAAAGGTTCCTGCTCTACTCTGCTTCTGCCCAGCAGAGAAAGGGCACAGAGATTTTGGATTCAATTGGACTTTGAGGTAGGAAAGTGCGGAGCGAGAGCAATATATGTGTCACAGTTGCAAAGCTGACTGCGTGCTGAAGATGCCCTGCCGGAGCTTTCACTCCGGGCTCTTCGGCTGTGGGAGCAGAGGCCAAGAGATCGTGTTCACCTGTCACTGCTGCTGTTCAAACGAGAGAGGGCGGGAGAGACCATGGATTCAAACGGATTATTAGGAGATGAAGTGAGGAGTGACAGCAATGTGTGTTTCAGAGTTGCAAAGCTCACTGTGCGCTGAAGATGATCTGCAAGGACTTTCCCTCCCTGCCCTTCGGAACTGGGAGCGGATTCCAAGCGCTCGTGCTCACCTTCCTCTGCTGCTCTTGAAACGAGAGTGGAGACCAGAAACGCTGGATTCAAATGCACTTTTAGGAGCTACAATGAGGAGTGACAACAGTGTGTGTGTCACAGTTGTAAAGCTCAGTGTGTTGAAGAAGCACAAGAGCAGCCTTCAGGCCTGTCTCTTCCACTGCCTTACAGATTGCAGACATTCCTGCTCACTCTGCTGCTCAGCAGAGTGCTGGCAACGGAGTTCTTGGATTGAAATGGTCTTTTAGGAGAAAGAGTGAAGAGTGACAGCAATGTTTGTGTCACAGTTTAAAGCTCACTGTGTGCTAAACATGATCAGGAGGAGCTTTTTTGCAAGGCTCTTCTGCTGTTTTAGCCCAGTCTAAACATTCCTTCTCTCTGTTGCTGCTCAGCAGAGAGTGGGCACAGAGATGTTGGAATCAATTGGTCTTCCAGGCAGGAAAAGGAGTTACAGCAATGTGTGTTGCAGAATTGCAAAGCTCACTGTGTGCTGAAGATGCCCTGCAGGAGTTTCCCTGCTGGCCCTTCGTCTGTGGGATTAGAGTCCAAGCGCTGCTCCTCCCCTGTCACAACTCCTCTCGAAACGAGAGAGCGCACCAGAAACGTTGGATTCAAATGCACTTTTAGGAGATAAAGTGAGGAGTGACATCAATGTTTGTGTCACAGTTTAAAGCTCACTGTGTGCAAAACATGATCAAGCAGGAGATTTTTTGCAAGGCTCTTCTGCTGTTTTAGCCCAGGCTAAACATTCCTGCTCTACTCTCTCTGTTGCTGCTCAGCAGAGAGTGGGCACAGAGATGTTGGAATCAATAGGTCTTCCAGGCAGGAAAAGGAGGAGTGACAGCAATGTGTTTTGCAGAGTTGCAAAGCTCACTGTGTGCTGAAGATGCCCTGCAGGAGTTTCCCTGCTGGCCCTTCATCTGTTGGATTAGAGTCCAAGCGCTGCTCCTCCCCTGTCACAACTCCTCTCGAAACGTGAGAGCGCACCAGAAACTTTGGATTCAAATGCACTTTTAGGAGATAAAGTGAGGAGTGACAGCAATGTTTGTGTCACAGTTTAAAGCTCACTGTGTGCAAAACATGATCAAGCAGGAGATTTTTTGCAAGGCTCTTCTGCTGTTTTAGCCCAGGCTAAACATTCCTGCTCAACTCTCTGTTGCTGCTCAGCAGAGAGCGGGCACAGAGATGTTGGAATCAATTGGTCTTTCAGGCAGGAAAAGAAGTGACAGCAATGTGTGTTGCAGAGTTGCAAAGCTCGCTGTTCGCTGAAGATGATCAGTGGGAACTTTCTGGACTGTCTCTTCTGCTGTTTCTTCAGAGTCCAAACGTAAGTGCTATATTCTGCTACTGCTCACAAAGAGCAAGCACAGGAGATGTAGGATTCAATTGGACTTTCAGGCAGGAAAGTGAGAGGTGACAGCTATTTGTGTTTCAGAGTTGCGAAGCTCACTGGGTGCTGAAGATGCCCTGCAGGAGTTTCCATGCTGGCAATTCGTCTGTGAAATTAGAGTCCAAAAGCTCGTCCTCCCCTGCGACATCTGCTCTCGAAACGAGAGAGCGCACCATAAACTTTGCATTCAAATTCACTTTTAGGAGATAAAGTGAGGAGTGACAGCAATGTTTGTGTCACAGTTTGAAGCTCACTGAGTGCAAAACATGATCAAGCAGGAGATTTTTTGCAAGGCTCTTCTGCTGTTTTAGCCCAGTCTAAACATTCCTGCTCTGCTCTCTCTGTTGTTGCTCAGCAGAGAGCGGGCACAGAGATGGTGGATTCAGTTGGTCTTTCAGGCAGGAAAGGGAGGAGCGACAGCAATGTGTGTTGCAGAGTTGCAAAGCTCACTGTGTGCTGAAGATGATCAGTGGGAACTTTCTGGACTGTCTCTTCTGCTGTTTCAGCAGAGTCCAAACGTAACTGCTATATTCTGCTACTGCTCACAAAGAGCAAGCACAGGAGATGTATTATTCAATTGGACTTTCAGGTAGGAAAGTGAGAGGTGACAGCAATATGTGTTTCAGAGTTGCGAATCTCAATGTGTGCTGAAGATGCCCAGCAGTAGTTTCCATGCTGGCCCTTCGGCTGTGAAATTAAAATCCAAACGCTCGTCCTCCCCTGTCACAACTGCTCTCGAAGCGAGAGAGCGCACCAGAAACGTTGGCTTGAAATGCACTTTTAGGAGATAAAGTGAGGAGTGAAAGCAATGTGTGTTTCAGAGTTGCAAAGCTCACTGTGCGCTGAAGATGATCTGCAAGGACTTTCCCTCCCCTGCCCTTCGGAACTGGGAGCGGATTCCAAGCGCTCGTGCTCACCTTCCTCTGCTGCTCTTGAAACGAGAGTGGAGACCAGAAACGCTGGATTCAAATGCACTTTTAGGAGCTACAATGAGGAGTGACAAAAGTGTGTGTGTCAAAGTTGTAAAGCTCAGTGTGTTGAAGAAGCACAAGAGCAGCCTTCAGGCCTGTCTCTTCCACTGCCTTACAGATTGCAGACATCCCTGCTCACTCTGCTGCTCAGCAGAGTGCTGGCAACGGAGTTCTGGGATTGAAATGGTCTTTTAGGAGAAAGAGTGAAGAGTGACACCAATGCTTGTGTCACAGTTTAAAGCTCACTGTGTGCTAAACATGATCAGGAGGAGCTTTTTTGCCAGGCTCTTCTGCTGTTTTAGCCCAGTCTAAACATTCCTGCTCTACTCTCTCTGTTGCTGCTCAGCAGAGAGTGGGCACAGAGATGTTGGAATCAATTCGTCTTTCAGGCAAGAAAAGGAGGAGTGATAGCAATGTGTGTTGCAGAATTGCAAAGCTCACTGTGTGCTGAAGATGCTCTGCAGGAGTTTCCCTGCTGGCCCTTCGTCTGTGGGATTAGAGTCCAAGCGCTGCTCCTCCCCTGTCACAACTCCTCTCCAAACGAGAGAGCGCACCAGAAACTTTGGCTTGAAATGCACTTTTAGGAGATAAAGTGAGGAGTGACAGCAATGTTTGTGTCACAGTTTAAAGCTCACTGTGTGCAAAACATGATCAAGCAGGAGATTTTTTTCAAGGCTCTTCTGCTCTTTTAGGCAGGTCTAAAAATTCCTGCTCTACTCTCTCTTTTGCTGCTCAGCAGAGAGCGGGCACAGAGATGGTGGATTCAGCTGGTCTTTCAGGCAAAAAGGGAGGAGTGACAGCAATGTGCGTTGCAGAGTTGCAAAGCTCGCTGTGCGCTGAAGATGATCAGTGGGAACTTTCTGGACTGTCTCTTCTGCTCTTTTAGCATTGGCTAAAGGTTCCTGCTCTACTCTGCTTCTGCCCAGCAGAGAAAGGGCACAGAGATTTTGGATTCAATTGGACTTTGAGGTAGGAAAGTGCGGAGCGAGAGCAATATATGTGTCACAGTTGCAAAGCTGACTGCGTGCTGAAGATGCCCTGCCGGAGCTTTCACTCCGGGCTCTTCGGCTGTGGGAGCAGAGGCCAAGAGATCGTGTTCACCTGTCACTGCTGCTGTTCAAACGAGAGAGGGCGGGAGAGACCATGGATTCAAACGGATTATTAGGAGATGAAGTGAGGAGTGACAGCAATGTGTGTTTCAGAGTTGCAAAGCTCACTGTGCGCTGAAGATGATCTGCAAGGACTTTCCCTCCCTGCCCTTCGGAACTGGGAGCGGATTCCAAGCGCTCGTGCTCACCTTCCTCTGCTGCTCTTGAAACGAGAGTGGAGACCAGAAACGCTGGATTCAAATGCACTTTTAGGAGCTACAATGAGGAGTGACAACAGTGTGTGTGTCACAGTTGTAAAGCTCAGTGTGTTGAAGAAGCACAAGAGCAGCCTTCAGGCCTGTCTCTTCCACTGCCTTACAGATTGCAGACATTCCTGCTCACTCTGCTGCTCAGCAGAGTGCTGGCAACGGAGTTCTTGGATTGAAATGGTCTTTTAGGAGAAAGAGTGAAGAGTGACAGCAATGTTTGTGTCACAGTTTAAAGCTCACTGTGTGCTAAACATGATCAGGAGGAGCTTTTTTGCAAGGCTCTTCTGCTGTTTTAGCCCAGTCTAAACATTCCTTCTCTCTGTTGCTGCTCAGCAGAGAGTGGGCACAGAGATGTTGGAATCAATTGGTCTTCCAGGCAGGAAAAGGAGTTACAGCAATGTGTGTTGCAGAATTGCAAAGCTCACTGTGTGCTGAAGATGCCCTGCAGGAGTTTCCCTGCTGGCCCTTCGTCTGTGGGATTAGAGTCCAAGCGCTGCTCCTCCCCTGTCACAACTCCTCTCGAAACGTGAGAGGGCACCAGAAACTTTGGATTCAAATGCACTTTTAGGAGATAAAGTGAGGAGTGACATCAATGTTTGTGTCACAGTTTAAAGCTCACTGTGTGCAAAACATGATCAAGCAGGAGATTTTTTGCAAGGCTCTTCTGCTGTTTTAGCCCAGGCTAAACATTCCTGCTCTACTCTCTCTGTTGCTGCTCAGCAGAGAGTGGGCACAGAGATGTTGGAATCAATAGGTCTTCCAGGCAGGAAAAGGAGGAGTGACAGCAATGTGTTTTGCAGAGTTGCAAAGCTCACTGTGTGCTGAAGATGCCCTGCAGGAGTTTCCCTGCTGGCCCTTCATCTGTTGGATTAGAGTCCAAGCGCTGCTCCTCCCCTGTCACAACTCCTCTCGAAACGTGAGAGCGCACCAGAAACTTTGGATTCAAATGCACTTTTAGGAGATAAAGTGAGGAGTGACAGCAATGTTTGTGTCACAGTTTAAAGCTCACTGTGTGCAAAACATGATCAAGCAGGAGATTTTTTGCAAGGCTCTTCTGCTGTTTTAGCCCAGGCTAAACATTCCTGCTCAACTCTCTGTTGCTGCTCAGCAGAGAGCGGGCACAGAGATGTTGGAATCAATTGGTCTTTCAGGCAGGAAAAGAAGTGACAGCAATGTGTGTTGCAGAGTTGCAAAGCTCGCTGTTCGCTGAAGATGATCAGTGGGAACTTTCTGGACTGTCTCTTCTGCTGTTTCTTCAGAGTCCAAACGTAAGTGCTATATTCTGCTACTGCTCACAAAGAGCAAGCACAGGAGATGTAGGATTCAATTGGACTTTCAGGCAGGAAAGTGAGAGGTGACAGCTATTTGTGTTTCAGAGTTGCGAAGCTCACTGGGTGCTGAAGATGCCCTGCAGGAGTTTCCATGCTGGCAATTCGTCTGTGAAATTAGAGTCCAAAAGCTCGTCCTCCCCTGCGACATCTGCTCTCGAAACGAGAGAGCGCACCATAAACTTTGCATTCAAATTCACTTTTAGGAGATAAAGTGAGGAGTGACAGCAATGTTTGTGTCACAGTTTGAAGCTCACTGAGTGCAAAACATGATCAAGCAGGAGATTTTTTGCAAGGCTCTTCTGCTGTTTTAGCCCAGTCTAAACATTCCTGCTCTGCTCTCTCTGTTGTTGCTCAGCAGAGAGCGGGCACAGAGATGGTGGATTCAGTTGGTCTTTCAGGCAGGAAAGGGAGGAGCGACAGCAATGTGTGTTGCAGAGTTGCAAAGCTCACTGTGTGCTGAAGATGATCAGTGGGAACTTTCTGGACTGTCTCTTCTGCTGTTTCAGCAGAGTCCAAACGTAACTGCTATATTCTGCTACTGCTCACAAAGAGCAAGCACAGGAGATGTATTATTCAATTGGACTTTCAGGTAGGAAAGTGAGAGGTGACAGCAATATGTGTTTCAGAGTTGCGAATCTCAATGTGTGCTGAAGATGCCCAGCAGTAGTTTCCATGCTGGCCCTTCGGCTGTGAAATTAAAATCCAAACGCTCGTCCTCCCCTGTCACAACTGCTCTCGAAGCGAGAGAGCGCACCAGAAACGTTGGCTTGAAATGCACTTTTAGGAGATAAAGTGAGGAGTGAAAGCAATGTGTGTTTCAGAGTTGCAAAGCTCACTGTGCGCTGAAGATGATCTGCAAGGACTTTCCCTCCCCTGCCCTTCGGAACTGGGAGCGGATTCCAAGCGCTCGTGCTCACCTTCCTCTGCTGCTCTTGAAACGAGAGTGGAGACCAGAAACGCTGGATTCAAATGCACTTTTAGGAGCTACAATGAGGAGTGACAAAAGTGTGTGTGTCAAAGTTGTAAAGCTCAGTGTGTTGAAGAAGCACAAGAGCAGCCTTCAGGCCTGTCTCTTCCACTGCCTTACAGATTGCAGACATCCCTGCTCACTCTGCTGCTCAGCAGAGTGCTGGCAACGGAGTTCTGGGATTGAAATGGTCTTTTAGGAGAAAGAGTGAAGAGTGACACCAATGCTTGTGTCACAGTTTAAAGCTCACTGTGTGCTAAACATGATCAGGAGGAGCTTTTTTGCCAGGCTCTTCTGCTGTTTTAGCCCAGTCTAAACATTCCTGCTCTACTCTCTCTGTTGCTGCTCAGCAGAGAGTGGGCACAGAGATGTTGGAATCAATTCGTCTTTCAGGCAAGAAAAGGAGGAGTGATAGCAATGTGTGTTGCAGAATTGCAAAGCTCACTGTGTGCTGAAGATGCTCTGCAGGAGTTTCCCTGCTGGCCCTTCGTCTGTGGGATTAGAGTCCAAGCGCTGCTCCTCCCCTGTCACAACTCCTCTCCAAACGAGAGAGCGCACCAGAAACTTTGGCTTGAAATGCACTTTTAGGAGATAAAGTGAGGAGTGACAGCAATGTTTGTGTCACAGTTTAAAGCTCACTGTGTGCAAAACATGATCAAGCAGGAGATTTTTTTCAAGGCTCTTCTGCTCTTTTAGGCAGGTCTAAAAATTCCTGCTCTACTCTCTCTTTTGCTGCTCAGCAGAGAGCGGGCACAGAGATGGTGGATTCAGCTGGTCTTTCAGGCAAAAAGGGAGGAGTGACAGCAATGTGCGTTGCAGAGTTGCAAAGCTCGCTGTGCGCTGAAGATGATCAGTGGGAACTTTCTGGACTGTCTCTTCTGCTCTTTTAGCATTGGCTAAAGGTTCCTGCTCTACTCTGCTTCTGCCCAGCAGAGAAAGGGCACAGAGATTTTGGATTCAATTGGACTTTGAGGTAGGAAAGTGCGGAGCGAGAGCAATATATGTGTCACAGTTGCAAAGCTGACTGCGTGCTGAAGATGCCCTGCCGGAGCTTTCACTCCGGGCTCTTCGGCTGTGGGAGCAGAGGCCAAGAGATCGTGTTCACCTGTCACTGCTGCTGTTCAAACGAGAGAGGGCGGGAGAGACCATGGATTCAAACGGATTATTAGGAGATGAAGTGAGGAGTGACAGCAATGTGTGTTTCAGAGTTGCAAAGCTCACTGTGCGCTGAAGATGATCTGCAAGGACTTTCCCTCCCTGCCCTTCGGAACTGGGAGCGGATTCCAAGCGCTCGTGCTCACCTTCCTCTGCTGCTCTTGAAACGAGAGTGGAGACCAGAAACGCTGGATTCAAATGCACTTTTAGGAGCTACAATGAGGAGTGACAACAGTGTGTGTGTCACAGTTGTAAAGCTCAGTGTGTTGAAGAAGCACAAGAGCAGCCTTCAGGCCTGTCTCTTCCACTGCCTTACAGATTGCAGACATTCCTGCTCACTCTGCTGCTCAGCAGAGTGCTGGCAACGGAGTTCTTGGATTGAAATGGTCTTTTAGGAGAAAGAGTGAAGAGTGACAGCAATGTTTGTGTCACAGTTTAAAGCTCACTGTGTGCTAAACATGATCAGGAGGAGCTTTTTTGCAAGGCTCTTCTGCTGTTTTAGCCCAGTCTAAACATTCCTTCTCTCTGTTGCTGCTCAGCAGAGAGTGGGCACAGAGATGTTGGAATCAATTGGTCTTCCAGGCAGGAAAAGGAGGAGTTACAGCAATGTGTGTTGCAGAATTGCAAAGCTCACTGTGTGCTGAAGATGCCCTGCAGGAGTTTCCCTGCTGGCCCTTCGTCTGTGGGATTAGAGTCCAAGCGCTGCTCCTCCCCTGTCACAACTCCTCTCGAAACGAGAGAGCGCACCAGAAACTTTGGATTCAAATGCACTTTTAGGAGATAAAGTGAGGAGTGACAGCAATATTTGTGTCACAGTTTAAAGCTCACTGTGTGCAAAACATGATCAAGCAGGAGACTTTTTGCAAGGCTCTTCTGCTGTTTTAGCCCAGGCTAAACATTCCTGCTCTACTCTCTCTGTTGCTGCTCAGCAGAGAGCGGGCACAGAGGTGTTGGAATCAATTGGTCTTTCAGGCAGGAAAAGAAGTGACAGCAATGTGTGTTGCAGAGTTGCAAAGCTCACTGTGTGCTGAAGATGATCAGTGGGAACTTTCTGGACTGTCTCTTCTGCTGTTTCAGCAGAGTCCAAACGTAAGTGCTATATTCTGCTACTGCTCACAAAGAGCAAGCACAGGAGATGTATTATTCAATTGGACTTTCAGGTAGGAAAGTGAGAGGTGACAGCAATATGTGTTTCAGAGTTGCGAATCTCAATGTGTGCTGAAGATGCCCAGCAGTAGTTTCCATGCTGGCCCTTCGGCTGTGAAATTAGAATCCAAGCGCTCGTCCTCCCCTGTCACAACTGCTGTCGAAGCGAGAGAGCGCACCAGAAACGTTGGCTTGAAATGCACTTTTAGGAGATAAAGTGAGGAGTGACAGCAATGTGTGTTTCAGAGTTGCAAAGCTCACTGTGCGCTGAAGATGATCTGCAAGGACTTTCCCTTCCCTGCCCTTCGGAACTGGGAGCGGATTCCAAGCGCTCGTGCTCACCTGCCTCTGCTGCACTGGAAACGAGAGTGGAGACCAGAAACGCTGGATTCAAATGCACTTTTAGGAGCTACAATGAGGAGTGACAACAGTGTGTGTGTCAAAGTTGTAAAGCTCAGTGTGTTGAAGAAGCACAAGAGCAGCCTTCAGGCCTGTCTCTTCCACTGCCTTACAGATTGCAGACATCCCTGCTCACTCTGCTGCTCAGCAGAGTGCTGGCAACGGAGTTCTGGGATTGAAATGGTCTTTTAGGAGAAAGAGTGAAGAGTGACACCAATGCTTGTGTCACAGTTTAAAGCTCACTGTGTGCTAAACATGATCAGGAGGAGCTTTTTTGCAAGGCTCTTCTGCTGTTTTAGCCCAGTCTAAACATTCCTGCTCTACTCTCTCTGTTGCTGCTCAGCAGAGAGTGGGCACAGAGATGTTGGAATCAATTGGTCTTTCAGGCAAGAAAAGGAGGAGTGACAGCAATGTGTGTTGCAGAATTGTAAAGCTCACTGTGTGCTGAAGATGCCCTGCAGGAGTTTCCCTGCTGGCCCTTCGTCTGTGGGATTAGAGTCCAAGCGCTGCTCCTCCCTTGTCACAACTCCTCTCCAAACGAGAGAGCGCACCAGAAACTTTGGATTCAAATGCACTTTTAGGAGATAAAGTGAGGAGTGACAGCAATATTTGTGTCACAGTTTAAAGCTCACTGTGTGCAAAACATGATCAAGCAGGAGATTTTTTTCAAGGCTCTTCTGCTGTTTTAGGCAGGTCTAAAAATTCCTGCTCTACTCTCTCTGTTGCTGCTCAGCAGAGAGCGGGCACAGAGATGGTGGATTCAGCTGGTCTTTCAGGCAAAAAGGGAGGAGTGACAGCAATGTGTGTTGCAGAGTTGCAAAGCTCGCTGTGCGCTGAAGATGATCAGTGGGAACTTTCTGGACTGTCTCTTCTGCTCTTTTAGCATTGGCTAAAGGTTCCTGCTCTACTCTCTCTGCTTCTGCCCAGCAGAGAAAGGGCACAGAGATTTTGGATTCAATTGGACTTTGAGGTAGGAAAGTGCGGAGCGAGAGCAATATATGTGTCACAGTTGCAAAGCTGACTGCGTGCTGAAGATGCCCTGCCGGAGCTTTCACTCTGGGCTCTTCGGCTGTGGGAGCAGAGGCCAAGAGATCGTGTTCACCTGTCACTGCTGCTGTTCAAACGAGAGAGGGCGGGAGAGACCATGGATTCAAACGGATTATTAGGAGATGAAGTGAGGAGTGACAGCAATGTGTGTTTCAGAGTTGCAAAGCTCACTGTGCGCTGAAGATGATCTGCAAGGACTTTCCCTCCCTGCCCTTCGGAACTGGGAGCGGATTCCAAGCGCTCGTGCTCACCTGCCTCTGCTGCACTGGAAACGAGAGTGGAGACCAGAAACGCTGGATTCAAATGCACTTTTAGGAGCTACAATGAGGAGTGACAACAGTGTGTGTGTCACAGTTGTAAAGCTCAGTGTGTTGAAGAAGCACAAGAGCAGCCTTCAGGCCTGTCTCTTCCACTGCCTTACAGATTGCAGACATTCCTGCTCACTCTGCTGCTCAGCAGAGTGCTGGCAACGGAGTTCTTGGATTGAAATGGTCTTTTAGGAGAAAGAGTGAAGAGTGACAGCAATGTTTGTGTCACAGTTTAAAGCTCACTGTGTGCTAAACATGATCAGGAGGAGCTTTTTTGCAAGGCTCTTCTGCTGTTTTAGCCCAGTCTAAACATTCCTGCTCTACTCTCTCTGTTGCTGCTCAGCAGAGAGTGGGCACAGAGATGTTGGAATCAATTGGTCTTTCAGGCAAGAAAAGGAGGAGTGACAGCAATGTGTGTTGCAGAATTGCAAAGCTCACTGTGTGCTGAAGATGCCCTGCAGGAGTTTCCCTGCTGGCCCTTCGTCTGTGGGATTAGAGTCCAAGCGCTGCTCCTCCCCTGTCACAACTCCTCTCGAAACGAGAGAGCGCACCAGAAACTTTGGATTCAAATGCACTTTTAGGAGATAAAGTGAGGAGTGACAGCAATGTTTGTGTCACAGTTTAAAGCTCACTGTGTGCAAAACATGATCAAGCAGGAGATTTTTTTCAAGGCTCTTCTGCTGTTTTAGGCAGGTCTAAAAATTCCTGCTCTACTCTCTCTGTTGCTGCTCAGCAGAGAGCGGGCACAGAGATGGTGGATTCAGCTGGTCTTTCAGGCAAAAAGGGAGGAGTGACAGCAATGTGTGTTGCAGAGTTGCAAAGCTCGCTGTGCGCTGAAGATGATCAGTGGGAACTTTCTGGACTGTCTCTTCCGCTCTTTTAGCATTGGCTAAAGGTTCCTGCTCTACTCTCTCTGCTTCTGCCCAGCAGAGAAAGGGCACAGAGATTTTGGATTCAATTGGACTTTGAGGTAGGAAAGTGCGGAGCGAGAGCAATATATGTGTCACAGTTGCAAAGCTGACTGCGTGCTGAAGATGCCCTGCCGGAGCTTTCACTCCGGGCTCTTCGGCTGTGGGAGCAGAGGCCAAGAGATCGTGTTCACCTGTCACTGCTGCTGTTCAAACGAGAGAGGGCGGGAGAGACCATGGATTCAAACGGATTATTAGGAGATGAAGTGAGGAGTGACAGCAATGTGTGTTTCAGAGTTGCAAAGCTCACTGTGCGCTGAAGATGATCTGCAAGGACTTTCCCTCCCTGCCCTTCGGAACTGGGAGCGGATTCCAAGCGCTCGTGCTCACCTTCCTCTGCTGCTCTTGAAACGAGAGTGGAGACCAGAAACGCTGGATTCAAATGCACTTTTAGGAGCTACAATGAGGAGTGACAACAGTGTGTGTGTCACAGTTGTAAAGCTCAGTGTGTTGAAGAAGCACAAGAGCAGCCTTCAGGCCTGTCTCTTCCACTGCCTTACAGATTGCAGATATTCCTGCTCACTCTGCTGCTCAGCAGAGTGCTGGCAACGGAGTTCTTGGATTGAAATGGTCTTTTAGGAGAAAGAGTGAAGAGTGACAGCAATGTTTGTGTCACAGTTTAAAGCTCACTGTGTGCTAAACATGATCAGGAGGAGCTTTTTTGCAAGGCTCTTCTGCTGTTTTAGCCCAGTCTAAACATTCCTTCTCTCTGCTGCTGCTCAGCAGAGAGTGGGCACAGAGATGTTGGAATCAATTGGTCTTCCAGGCAGGAAAAGGAGGAGTGACAGCAATGTGTGTTGCAGAATTGCAAAGCTCACTGTGTGCTGAAGATGCCCTGCAGGAGTTTCCCTGCTGGCCCTTCGTCTGTGGGATTAGAGTCCAAGCGCTGCTCCTCCCCTGTCACAACTCCTCTCGAAACGAGAGAGCGCACCAGAAACTTTGGATTCAAATGCACTTTTAGGAGATAAAGTGAGGAGTGACAGCAATGTTTGTGTCACAGTTTAAAGCTCACTGTGTGCAAAACATGATCAAGCAGGAGATTTTTTGCAAGGCTCTTCTGCTGTTTTAGGCAGGTCTAAACATTCCTGCTCTACTCTCTCTGTTGCTGCTCAGCAGAGAGCGGGCACAGAGGTGTTGGAATCAATTGGTCTTTCAGGCAGGAAAAGAAGTGACAGCAATGTGTGTTGCAGAGTTGCAAAGCTCACTGTGTGCTGAAGATGATCAGTGGGAACTTTCTGGACTGTCTCTTCTGCTGTTTCAGCAGAGTCCAAACGTAAGTGCTATATTCTGCTACTGCTCACAAAGAGCAAGCACAGGAGATGTATTATTCAATTGGACTTTCAGGTAGGAAAGTGAGAGGTGACAGCAATATGTGTTTCAGAGTTGCGAATCTCAATGTGTGCTGAAGATGCCCAGCAGTAGTTTCCATGCTGGCCCTTCGGCTGTGAAATTAGAATCCAAGCGCTCGTCCTCCCCTGTCACAACTGCTGTCGAAGCGAGAGAGCGCACCAGAAACGTTGGCTTGAAATGCACTTTTAGGAGATAAAGTGAGGAGTGACAGCAATGTGTGTTTCAGAGTTGCAAAGCTCACTGTGCGCTGAAGATGATCTGCAAGGACTTTCCCTTCCCTGCCCTTCGGAACTGGGAGCGGATTCCAAGCGCTCGTGCTCACCTGCCTCTGCTGCACTGGAAACGAGAGTGGAGACCAGAAACGCTGGATTCAAATGCACTTTTAGGAGCTACAATGAGGAGTGACAACAGTGTGTGTGTCAAAGTTGTAAAGCTCAGTGTGTTGAAGAAGCACAAGAGCAGCCTTCAGGCCTGTCTCTTCCACTGCCTTACAGATTGCAGACATCCCTGCTCACTCTGCTGCTCAGCAGAGTGCTGGCAACGGAGTTCTGGGATTGAAATGGTCTTTTAGGAGAAAGAGTGAAGAGTGACACCAATGCTTGTGTCACAGTTTAAAGCTCACTGTGTGCTAAACATGATCAGGAGGAGCTTTTTTGCAAGGCTCTTCTGCTGTTTTAGCCCAGTCTAAACATTCCTGCTCTACTCTCTCTGTTGCTGCTCAGCAGAGAGTGGGCACAGAGATGTTGGAATCAATTGGTCTTTCAGGCAAGAAAAGGAGGAGTGACAGCAATGTGTGTTGCAGAATTGTAAAGCTCACTGTGTGCTGAAGATGCCCTGCAGGAGTTTCCCTGCTGGCCCTTCGTCTGTGGGATTAGAGTCCAAGCGCTGCTCCTCCCTTGTCACAACTCCTCTCCAAACGAGAGAGCGCACCAGAAACTTTGGATTCAAATGCACTTTTAGGAGATAAAGTGAGGAGTGACAGCAATATTTGTGTCACAGTTTAAAGCTCACTGTGTGCAAAACATGATCAAGCAGGAGATTTTTTTCAAGGCTCTTCTGCTGTTTTAGGCAGGTCTAAAAATTCCTGCTCTACTCTCTCTGTTGCTGCTCAGCAGAGAGCGGGCACAGAGATGGTGGATTCAGCTGGTCTTTCAGGCAAAAAGGGAGGAGTGACAGCAATGTGTGTTGCAGAGTTGCAAAGCTCGCTGTGCGCTGAAGATGATCAGTGGGAACTTTCTGGACTGTCTCTTCTGCTCTTTTAGCATTGGCTAAAGGTTCCTGCTCTACTCTCTCTGCTTCTGCCCAGCAGAGAAAGGGCACAGAGATTTTGGATTCAATTGGACTTTGAGGTAGGAAAGTGCGGAGCGAGAGCAATATATGTGTCACAGTTGCAAAGCTGACTGCGTGCTGAAGATGCCCTGCCGGAGCTTTCACTCCGGGCTCTTCGGCTGTGGGAGCAGAGGCCAAGAGATCGTGTTCACCTGTCACTGCTGCTGTTCAAACGAGAGAGGGCGGGAGAGACCATGGATTCAAACGGATTATTAGGAGATGAAGTGAGGAGTGACAGCAATGTGTGTTTCAGAGTTGCAAAGCTCACTGTGCGCTGAAGATGATCTGCAAGGACTTTCCCTCCCTGCCCTTCGGAACTGGGAGCGGATTCCAAGCGCTCGTGCTCACCTTCCTCTGCTGCTCTTGAAACGAGAGTGGAGACCAGAAACGCTGGATTCAAATGCACTTTTAGGAGCTACAATGAGGAGTGACAACAGTGTGTGTGTCACAGTTGTAAAGCTCAGTGTGTTGAAGAAGCACAAGAGCAGCCTTCAGGCCTGTCTCTTCCACTGCCTTACAGATTGCAGACATTCCTGCTCACTCTGCTGCTCAGCAGAGTGCTGGCAACGGAGTTCTTGGATTGAAATGGTCTTTTAGGAGAAAGAGTGAAGAGTGACAGCAATGTTTGTGTCACAGTTTAAAGCTCACTGTGTGCTAAACATGATCAGGAGGAGCTTTTTTGCAAGGCTCTTCTGCTGTTTTAGCCCAGTCTAAACATTCCTTCTCTCTGCTGCTGCTCAGCAGAGAGTGGGCACAGAGATGTTGGAATCAATTGGTCTTCCAGGCAGGAAAAGGAGGAGTGACAGCAATGTGTGTTGCAGAATTGCAAAGCTCACTGTGTGCTGAAGATGCCCTGCAGGAGTTTCCCTGCTGGCCCTTCGTCTGTGGGATTAGAGTCCAAGCGCTGCTCCTCCCCTGTCACAACTCCTCTCGAAACGAGAGAGCGCACCAGAAACTTTGGATTCAAATGCACTTTTAGGAGATAAAGTGAGGAGTGACAGCAATGTTTGTGTCACAGTTTAAAGCTCACTGTGTGCAAAACATGATCAAGCAGGAGATTTTTTGCAAGGCTCTTCTGCTGTTTTAGGCAGGTCTAAACATTCCTGCTCTACTCTCTCTGTTGCTGCTCAGCAGAGAGCGGGCACAGAGGTGTTGGAATCAATTGGTCTTTCAGGCAGGAAAAGAAGTGACAGCAATGTGTGTTGCAGAGTTGCAAAGCTCACTGTGTGCTGAAGATGATCAGTGGGAACTTTCTGGACTGTCTCTTCTGCTGTTTCAGCAGAGTCCAAACGTAAGTGCTATATTCTGCTACTGCTCACAAAGAGCAAGCACAGGAGATGTATTATTCAATTGGACTTTCAGGTAGGAAAGTGAGAGGTGACAGCAATATGTGTTTCAGAGTTGCGAATCTCAATGTGTGCTGAAGATGCCCAGCAGTAGTTTCCATGCTGGCCCATCGGCTGTGAAATTAGAATCCAAGCGCTCGTCCTCCCCTGTCACAACTGCTCTCGAAGCGAGAGAGCGCACCAGAAACGTTGGCTTGAAATGCACTTTTAGGAGATAAAGTGAGGAGTGACAGCAATGTTTGTGTCACAGTTTAAAGCTCACTGTGTGCAAAACATGATCAAGCAGGAGATTTTTTTCAAGGCTCTTCTGCTGTTTTAGGCAGGTCTAAAAATTCCTGCTCTACTCTCTCTGTTGCTGCTCAGCAGAGAGCGGGCACAGAGATGGTGGATTCAGCTGGTCTTTCAGGCAAAAAGGGAGGAGTGACAGCAATGTGTGTTGCAGAGTTGCAAAGCTCGCTGTGCGCTGAAGATGATCAGTGGGAACTTTCTGGACTGTCTCTTCTGCTCTTTTAGCATTGGCTAAAGGTTCCTGCTCTACTCTCTCTGCTTCTGCCCAGCAGAGAAAGGGCACAGAGATTTTGGATTCAATTGGACTTTGAGGTAGGAAAGTGCGGAGCGAGAGCAATATATGTGTCACAGTTGCAAAGCTGACTGCGTGCTGAAGATGCCCTGCCGGAGCTTTCACTCCGGGCTCTTCGGCTGTGGGAGCAGAGGCCAAGAGATCGTGTTCACCTGTCACTGCTGCTGTTCAAACGAGAGAGGGCGGGAGAGACCATGGATTCAAACGGATTATTAGGAGATGAAGTGAGGAGTGACAGCAATGTGTGTTTCAGAGTTGCAAAGCTCACTGTGCGCTGAAGATGATCTGCAAGGACTTTCCCTCCCTGCCCTTCGGAACTGGGAGCGGATTCCAAGCGCTCGTGCTCACCTTCCTCTGCTGCTCTTGAAACGAGAGTGGAGACCAGAAACGCTGGATTCAAATGCACTTTTAGGAGCTACAATGAGGAGTGACAACAGTGTGTGTGTCACAGTTGTAAAGCTCAGTGTGTTGAAGAAGCACAAGAGCAGCCTTCAGGCCTGTCTCTTCCACTGCCTTACAGATTGCAGATATTCCTGCTCACTCTGCTGCTCAGCAGAGTGCTGGCAACGGAGTTCTTGGATTGAAATGGTCTTTTAGGAGAAAGAGTGAAGAGTGACAGCAATGTTTGTGTCACAGTTTAAAGCTCACTGTGTGCTAAACATGATCAGGAGGAGCTTTTTTGCAAGGCTCTTCTGCTGTTTTAGCCCAGTCTAAACATTCCTTCTCTCTGCTGCTGCTCAGCAGAGAGTGGGCACAGAGATGTTGGAATCAATTGGTCTTCCAGGCAGGAAAAGGAGGAGTGACAGCAATGTGTGTTGCAGAATTGCAAAGCTCACTGTGTGCTGAAGATGCCCTGCAGGAGTTTCCCTGCTGGCCCTTCGTCTGTGGGATTAGAGTCCAAGCGCTGCTCCTCCCCTGTCACAACTCCTCTCGAAACGAGAGAGCGCACCAGAAACTTTGGATTCAAATGCACTTTTAGGAGATAAAGTGAGGAGTGACAGCAATGTTTGTGTCACAGTTTAAAGCTCACTGTGTGCAAAACATGATCAAGCAGGAGATTTTTTGCAAGGCTCTTCTGCTGTTTTAGGCAGGTCTAAACATTCCTGCTCTACTCTCTCTGTTGCTGCTCAGCAGAGAGCGGGCACAGAGGTGTTGGAATCAATTGGTCTTTCAGGCAGGAAAAGAAGTGACAGCAATGTGTGTTGCAGAGTTGCAAAGCTCACTGTGTGCTGAAGATGATCAGTGGGAACTTTCTGGACTGTCTCTTCTGCTGTTTCAGCAGAGTCCAAACGTAAGTGCTATATTCTGCTACTGCTCACAAAGAGCAAGCACAGGAGATGTATTATTCAATTGGACTTTCAGGTAGGAAAGTGAGAGGTGACAGCAATATGTGTTTCAGAGTTGCGAATCTCAATGTGTGCTGAAGATGCCCAGCAGTAGTTTCCATGCTGGCCCTTCGGCTGTGAAATTAGAATCCAAGCGCTCGTCCTCCCCTGTCACAACTGCTGTCGAAGCGAGAGAGCGCACCAGAAACGTTGGCTTGAAATGCACTTTTAGGAGATAAAGTGAGGAGTGACAGCAATGTGTGTTTCAGAGTTGCAAAGCTCACTGTGCGCTGAAGATGATCTGCAAGGACTTTCCCTTCCCTGCCCTTCGGAACTGGGAGCGGATTCCAAGCGCTCGTGCTCACCTGCCTCTGCTGCACTGGAAACGAGAGTGGAGACCAGAAACGCTGGATTCAAATGCACTTTTAGGAGCTACAATGAGGAGTGACAACAGTGTGTGTGTCAAAGTTGTAAAGCTCAGTGGGTTGAAGAAGCACAAGAGCAGCCTTCAGGCCTGTCTCTTCCACTGCCTTACAGATTGCAGACATCCCTGCTCACTCTGCTGCTCAGCAGAGTGCTGGCAACGGAGTTCTGGGATTGAAATGGTCTTTTAGGAGAAAGAGTGAAGAGTGACACCAATGCTTGTGTCACAGTTTAAAGCTCACTGTGTGCTAAACATGATCAGGAGGAGCTTTTTTGCAAGGCTCTTCTGCTGTTTTAGCCCAGTCTAAACATTCCTGCTCTACTCTCTCTGTTGCTGCTCAGCAGAGAGTGGGCACAGAGATGTTGGAATCAATTGGTCTTTCAGGCAAGAAAAGGAGGAGTGACAGCAATGTGTGTTGCAGAATTGTAAAGCTCACTGTGTGCTGAAGATGCCCTGCAGGAGTTTCCCTGCTGGCCCTTCGTCTGTGGGATTAGAGTCCAAGCGCTGCTCCTCCCTTGTCACAACTCCTCTCCAAACGAGAGAGCGCACCAGAAACTTTGGATTCAAATGCACTTTTAGGAGATAAAGTGAGGAGTGACAGCAATATTTGTGTCACAGTTTAAAGCTCACTGTGTGCAAAACATGATCAAGCAGGAGATTTTTTTCAAGGCTCTTCTGCTGTTTTAGGCAGGTCTAAAAATTCCTGCTCTACTCTCTCTGTTGCTGCTCAGCAGAGAGCGGGCACAGAGATGGTGGATTCAGCTGGTCTTTCAGGCAAAAAGGGAGGAGTGACAGCAATGTGTGTTGCAGAGTTGCAAAGCTCGCTGTGCGCTGAAGATGATCAGTGGGAACTTTCTGGACTGTCTCTTCTGCTCTTTTAGCATTGGCTAAAGGTTCCTGCTCTACTCTCTCTGCTTCTGCCCAGCAGAGAAAGGGCACAGAGATTTTGGATTCAATTGGACTTTGAGGTAGGAAAGTGCGGAGCGAGAGCAATATATGTGTCACAGTTGCAAAGCTGACTGCGTGCTGAAGATGCCCTGCCGGAGCTTTCACTCCGGGCTCTTCGGCTGTGGGAGCAGAGGCCAAGAGATCGTGTTCACCTGTCACTGCTGCTGTTCAAACGAGAGAGGGCGGGAGAGACCATGGATTCAAACGGATTATTAGGAGATGAAGTGAGGAGTGACAGCAATGTGTGTTTCAGAGTTGCAAAGCTCACTGTGCGCTGAAGATGATCTGCAAGGACTTTCCCTCCCTGCCCTTCGGAACTGGGAGCGGATTCCAAGCGCTCGTGCTCACCTTCCTCTGCTGCTCTTGAAACGAGAGTGGAGACCAGAAACGCTGGATTCAAATGCACTTTTAGGAGCTACAATGAGGAGTGACAACAGTGTGTGTGTCACAGTTGTAAAGCTCAGTGTGTTGAAGAAGCACAAGAGCAGCCTTCAGGCCTGTCTCTTCCACTGCCTTACAGATTGCAGACATTCCTGCTCACTCTGCTGCTCAGCAGAGTGCTGGCAACGGAGTTCTTGGATTGAAATGGTCTTTTAGGAGAAAGAGTGAAGAGTGACAGCAATGTTTGTGTCACAGTTTAAAGCTCACTGTGTGCTAAACATGATCAGGAGGAGCTTTTTTGCAAGGCTCTTCTGCTGTTTTAGCCCAGTCTAAACATTCCTTCTCTCTGCTGCTGCTCAGCAGAGAGTGGGCACAGAGATGTTGGAATCAATTGGTCTTCCAGGCAGGAAAAGGAGGAGTGACAGCAATGTGTGTTGCAGAATTGCAAAGCTCACTGTGTGCTGAAGATGCCCTGCAGGAGTTTCCCTGCTGGCCCTTCGTCTGTGGGATTAGAGTCCAAGCGCTGCTCCTCCCCTGTCACAACTCCTCTCGAAACGAGAGAGCGCACCAGAAACTTTGGATTCAAATGCACTTTTAGGAGATAAAGTGAGGAGTGACAGCAATGTTTGTGTCACAGTTTAAAGCTCACTGTGTGCAAAACATGATCAAGCAGGAGATTTTTTGCAAGGCTCTTCTGCTGTTTTAGGCAGGTCTAAACATTCCTGCTCTACTCTCTCTGTTGCTGCTCAGCAGAGAGCGGGCACAGAGGTGTTGGAATCAATTGGTCTTTCAGGCAGGAAAAGAAGTGACAGCAATGTGTGTTGCAGAGTTGCAAAGCTCACTGTGTGCTGAAGATGATCAGTGGGAACTTTCTGGACTGTCTCTTCTGCTGTTTCAGCAGAGTCCAAACGTAAGTGCTATATTCTGCTACTGCTCACAAAGAGCAAGCACAGGAGATGTATTATTCAATTGGACTTTCAGGTAGGAAAGTGAGAGGTGACAGCAATATGTGTTTCAGAGTTGCGAATCTCAATGTGTGCTGAAGATGCCCAGCAGTAGTTTCCATGCTGGCCCATCGGCTGTGAAATTAGAATCCAAGCGCTCGTCCTCCCCTGTCACAACTGCTCTCGAAGCGAGAGAGCGCACCAGAAACGTTGGCTTGAAATGCACTTTTAGGAGATAAAGTGAGGAGTGACAGCAATGTTTGTGTCACAGTTTAAAGCTCACTGTGTGCAAAACATGATCAAGCAGGAGATTTTTTTCAAGGCTCTTCTGCTGTTTTAGGCAGGTCTAAAAATTCCTGCTCTACTCTCTCTGTTGCTGCTCAGCAGAGAGCGGGCACAGAGATGGTGGATTCAGCTGGTCTTTCAGGCAAAAAGGGAGGAGTGACAGCAATGTGTGTTGCAGAGTTGCAAAGCTCGCTGTGCGCTGAAGATGATCAGTGGGAACTTTCTGGACTGTCTCTTCTGCTCTTTTAGCATTGGCTAAAGGTTCCTGCTCTACTCTCTCTGCTTCTGCCCAGCAGAGAAAGGGCACAGAGATTTTGGATTCAATTGGACTTTGAGGTAGGAAAGTGCGGAGCGAGAGCAATATATGTGTCACAGTTGCAAAGCTGACTGCGTGCTGAAGATGCCCTGCCGGAGCTTTCACTCCGGGCTCTTCGGCTGTGGGAGCAGAGGCCAAGAGATCGTGTACACCTGTCACTGCTGCTGTTCAAACGAGAGAGGGCGGGAGAGACCATGGATTCAAACGGATTATTAGGAGATGAAGTGAGGAGTGACAGCAATGTGTGTTTCAGAGTTGCAAAGCTCACTGTGCGCTGAAGATGATCTGCAAGGACTTTCCCTCCCTGCCCTTCGGAACTGGGAGCGGATTCCAAGCGCTCGTGCTCACCTGCCTCTGCTGCTCTTGAAACGAGAGTGGAGACCAGAAACGCTGGATTCAAATGCACTTTTAGGAGCTACAATGAGGAGTGACAACAGTGTGTGTGTCACAGTTGTAAAGCTCAGTGTGTTGAAGAAGCACAAGAGCAGCCTTCAGGCCTGTCTCTTCCACTGCCTTACAGATTGCAGACATTCCTGCTCACTCTGCTGCTCAGCAGAGTGCTGGCAACGGAGTTCTTGGATTGAAATGGTCTTTTAGGAGAAAGAGTGAAGAGTGACAGCAATGTTTGTGTCACAGTTTAAAGCTCACTGTGTGCTAAACATGATCAGGAGGAGCTTTTTTGCAAGGCTCTTCTGCTGTTTTAGCCCAGTCTAAACATTCCTGCTCTCTGTTGCTGCTCAGCAGAGAGTGGGCACAGAGATGTTGGAATCAATTGGTCTTCCAGGCAGGAAAAGGAGGAGTTACAGCAATGTGTGTTGCAGAATTGCAAAGCTCACTGTGTGCTGAAGATGCCCTGCAGGAGCTTCCCTGCTGGCCCTTCGTCTGTGGGATTAGAGTCCAAGCGCTGCTCCTCCCCTGTCACAACTCCTCTCCAAACGAGAGAGCGCACCAGAAACTTTGGATTCAAATGCACTTTTAGGAGATAAAGTGAGGAGTGACAGCAATGTTTGTGTCACAGTTTAAAGCTCACTGTGTGCAAAACATGATCAAGCAGGAGATTTTTTTCAAGGCTCTTCTGCTGTTTTAGGCAGGTCTAAAAATTCCTGCTCTACTCTCTCTGTTGCTGCTCAGCAGAGAGCGGGCACAGAGATGGTGGATTCAGCTGGTCTTTCAGGCAAAAAGGGAGGAGTGACAGCAATGTGTGTTGCAGAGTTGCAAAGCTCGCTGTGCGCTGAAGATGATCAGTGGGAACTTTCTGGACTGTCTCTTCTGCTCTTTTAGCATTGGCTAAAGGTTCCTGCTCTACTCTCTCTGCTTCTGCCCAGCAGAGAAAGGGCACAGAGATTTTGGATTCAATTGGACTTTGAGGTAGGAAAGTGCGGAGCGAGAGCAATATATGTGTCACAGTTGCAAAGCTGACTGCGTGCTGAAGATGCCCTGCCGGAGCTTTCACTCCGGGCTCTTCGGCTGTGGGAGCAGAGGCCAAGAGATCGTGTTCACCTGTCACTGCTGCTGTTCAAACGAGAGAGGGCGGGAGAGACCATGGATTCAAACGGATTATTAGGAGATGAAGTGAGGAGTGACAGCAATGTGTGTTTCAGAGTTGCAAAGCTCACTGTGCGCTGAAGATGATCTGCAAGGACTTTCCCTCCCTGCCCTTCGGAACTGGGAGCGGATTCCAAGCGCTCGTGCTCACCTTCCTCTGCTGCTCTTGAAACGAGAGTGGAGACCAGAAACGCTGGATTCAAATGCACTTTTAGGAGCTACAATGAGGAGTGACAACAGTGTGTGTGTCACAGTTGTAAAGCTCAGTGTGTTGAAGAAGCACAAGAGCAGCCTTCAGGCCTGTCTCTTCCACTGCCTTACAGATTGCAGACATCCCTGCTCACTCTGCTGCTCAGCAGAGTGCTGGCAACGGAGTTCTTGGATTGAAATGGTCTTTTAGGAGAAAGAGTGAAGAGTGACAGCAATGTTTGTGTCACAGTTTAAAGCTCACTGTGTGCTAAACATGATCAGGAGGAGCTTTTTTGCAAGGCTCTTCTGCTGTTTTAGCCCAGTCTAAACATTCCTTCTCTCTGTTGCTGCTCAGCAGAGAGTGGGCACAGAGATGTTGGAATCAATTGGTCTTCCAGGCAGGAAAAGGAGTGACAGCAATGTGTGTTGCAGAATTGCAAAGCTCACTGTGTGCTGAAGATGCCCTGCAGGAGTTTCCCTGCTGGCCCTTCGTCTGTGGGATTAGAGTCCAAGCGCTGCTCCTCCCCTGTCACAACTCCTCTCGAAACGTGAGAGCGCACCAGAAACTTTGGATTCAAATGCACTTTTAGGAGATAAAGTGAGGAGTGACATCAATGTTTGTGTCACAGTTTAAAGCTCACTGTGTGCAAAACATGATCAAGCAGGAGATTTTTTGCAAGGCTCTTCTGCTGTTTTAGCCCAGGCTAAACATTCCTGCTCAACTCTCTGTTGCTGCTCAGCAGAGAGCGGGCACAGAGGTGTTGGAATCAATTGGTCTTTCAGGCAGGAAAAGAAGTGACAGCAATGTGTGTTGCAGAGTTGCAAAGCTCGCTGTTCGCTGAAGATGATCAGTGGGAACTTTCTGGACTGTCTCTTCTGCTGTTTCTTCAGAGTCCAAACGTAAGTGCTATATTCTGCTACTGCTCACAAAGAGCAAGCACAGGAGATTTAGGATTCAATTGGACTTTCAGGTTGGAAAGTGAGAGGTGACAGCAATGTGTGTTTCAGAGTTGCAAAGCTCACTGGGTGCTGAAGATGCCCAGCTGGATTTTCCATGCTGGCAATTCGTCTGTGAAATTAGAGTCCAAACGCTCGTCCTCCCCTGTGACATCTGCTCTCGAAACGAGAGAGCGCACCAGAAACTTTGGATTCAAATGCACTTTTAGGAGATAAAGTGAGGAGTGACAGCAATGTTTGTGTCACAGTTTAAAGCTCACTGAGTGCAAATCATGATCAAGCAGGAGATTTTTTGCAAGGCTCTTCTGCTGTTTTAGCCCAGGCTAAACATTCCTGCTCTACTCTCTCTGTTGCTGCTCAGCAGAGAGCGGGCACAGAGGTGTTGGAATCAATTGGTCTTTCAGGCAGGAAAAGAAGAGACAGCAATGTGTGTTGCAGAGTTGCAAAGCTCACTGTGTGCTGAAGATGATCAGTGGGAACTTTCTGGACTGTCTCTTCTGCTGTTTCAGCAGAGTCCAAACGTAAGTGCTATATTCTGCTACTGCTCACAAAGAGCAAGCACAGGAGATGTATTATTCAATTGGACTTTCAGGTAGGAAAGTGAGAGGTGACAGCTATATGTGTTTCAGAGTTGTGAATCTCAATGTGTGCTGAAGATGCCCAGCAGTAGTTTCCATGCTGGACCTTCAGCTGTGAAATTAGAATCCAAGCGCTCGTCCTCCCCTGTCACAACTGCTCTCGAAGCGAGAGAGCGCACCAGAAACGTTGGCTTGAAATGCACTTTTAGGAGATAAAGTGAGGAGTGACAGCAATGTGTGTTTCAGAGTTGCAAAGCTCACTGTGCGCTGAAGATGATCTGCAAGGACTTTCCCTCCCTGCCCTTCGGAACTGGGAGCGGATTCCAAGCGCTCGTGCTCACCTGCCTCTGCTGCACTGGAAACGAGAGTGGAGACCAGAAACGCTGGATTCAAATGCACTTTTAGGAGCTACAATGAGGAGTGACAACAGTGTGTGTGTCACAGTTGTAAAGCTCAGTGTGTTGAAGAAGCACAAGAGCAGCCTTCAGGCCTGTCTCTTCCACTGCCTTACAGATTGCAGACATCCCTGCTCACTCTGCTGATCAGCAGAGTGCTGACAACGGAGTTCTTGGATTGAAATGGTCTTTTAGGAGAAAGAGTGAAGAGTGACAGCAATGTTTGTGTCACAGTTTAAAGCTCACTGTGTGCTAAACATGATCAGGTGGAGCTTTTTTGCAAGGCTCATCTGCTGTTTTTGCCCAGTCTGAACATTCCTGCTCTACTCTCTCTGTTGCTGCTCAGCAGAGAGTGGGCACAGAGATGTTGGAATCAATTGGTCTTTCAGTCAAGAAAAGGAGGAGTGACAGCAATGTGTGTTGCAGAATTGTAAAGCTCACTGTGTGCTGAAGATGCCCTGCAGGAGTTTCCCTGCTGGCCCTTCGTCTGTGGGATTAGAGTCCAAGCGCTGCTCCTCCCCTGTCACAACTCCTCTCGAAGCGAGAGAGCGCACCAGAAACGTTGGCTTGAAATGCACTTTTAGGAGATAAAGTGAGGAGTGACAGCAATGTTTGTGTCACAGTTTAAAGCTCACTGTGTGCAAAACATGATCAAGCAGGAGATTTTTTTCAAGGCTCTTCTGCTGTTTTAGGCAGGTCTAAAAATTCCTGCTCTACTCTCTCTGTTGCTGCTCAGCAGAGAGCGGGCACAGAGATGGTGGATTCAGCTGGTCTTTCAGGCAAAAAGGGAGGAGTGACAGCAATGTGTGTTGCAGAGTTGCAAAGCTCGCTGTGCGCTGAAGATGATCAGTGGGAACTTTCTGGACTGTCTCTTCTGCTCTTTTAGCATTGGCTAAAGGTTCCTGCTCTACTCTCTCTGCTTCTGCCCAGCAGAGAAAGGGCACAGAGATTTTGGATTCAATTGGACTTTGAGGTAGAAAAGTGCGGAGCGAGAGCAATATATGTGTCACAGTTGCAAAGCTGACTGCGTGCTGAAGATGCCCTGCCGGAGCTTTCACTCCGGGCTCTTCGGCTGTGGGAGCAGAGGCCAAGAGATCGTGTTCACCTGTCACTGCTGCTGTTCAAACGAGAGAGGGCGGGAGAGACCATGGATTCAAACGGATTATTAGGAGATGAAGTGAGGAGTGACAGCAATGTGTGTTTCAGAGTTGCAAAGCTCACTGTGCGCTGAAGATGATCTGCAAGGACTTTCCCTCCCTGCCCTTCGGAACTGGGAGCGGATTCCAAGCGCTCGTGCTCACCTGCCTCTGCTGCTCTTGAAACGAGAGTGGAGACCAGAAACGCTGGATTCAAATGCACTTTTAGGAGCTACAATGAGGAGTGACAACAGTGTGTGTGTCACAGTTGTAAAGCTCAGTGTGTTGAAGAAGCACAAGAGCAGCCTTCAGGCCTGTCTCTTCCACTGCCTTACAGATTGCAGACATTCCTGCTCACTCTGCTGCTCAGCAGAGTGCTGGCAACGGAGTTCTGGGATTGAAATGGTCTTTTAGGAGAAAGAGTGAAGAGTGACAGCAATGTTTGCGTCACAGTTTAAAGCTCACTGTGTGCTAAACATGATCAGGAGGAGCTTTTTTGCAAGGCTCTTCTGCTGTTTTAGCCCAGTCTAAACATTCCTTCTCTCTGTTGCTGCTCAGCAGAGAGTGGGCACAGAGATGTTGGAATCAATTGGTCTTCCAGGCAGGAAAAGGAGTTACAGCAATGTGTGTTGCAGAATTGCAAAGCTCACTGTGTGCTGAAGATGCCCTGCAGGAGTTTCCCTGCTGGCCCTTCGTCTGTTGGATTAGAGTCCAAGCGCTGCTCCTCCCCTGTCACAACTCCTCTCCAAAGGAGAGTGCGTACCAGAAACTTTGGATTCAAATGCACTTTTAGGAGATAAAGTGAGGAGTGACAGCAATGTTTGTGTCACAGTTTAAAGCTCACTGTGTGCAAAACATGATCAAGCAGGAGATTTTTTGCAAGGCTCTTCTGCTGTTTTAGCCCAGGCTAAACATTCCTGCTCTACTCTCTGTTGCTGCTCAGCAGAGAGTGGGCACAGAGATGTTGGAATCAATTGGTCTTTCAGGCAGGAAAAGAAGTGACAGCAATGTGTGTTGCAGAGTTGCAAAGCTCGCTGTTCGCTGAAGATGATCAGTGGGAACTTTCTGTTCTGACTCTTCTGCTGTTTCAGCAGAGTCCAAACGTAAGTGCTATATTCTGCTACTGCTCACAAAGAGCAAGCACAGGAGATGTATTATTCAATTGGACTTTCAGGTAGGAAAGTGAGAGGTGACAGCAATATGTGTTTCAGAGTTGTGAATCTCAATGTGTGCTGAAGATGCCCAGCAGTAGTTTCCATGCTGGCCCTTCGGCTGTGAAATTAGAATCCAAGCGCTCGTCCTCCCCTGTCACAACTGCTCTCGAAGCGAGAGAGCGCACCAGAAACGTTGGCTTGAAATGCACTTTTAGGAGATAAAGTGAGGAGTGACAGCAATGTGTGTTTCAGAGTTGCAAAGCTCACTGTGCGCTGAAGATGATCTGCAAGGACTTTCCCTCCCTGCCCTTCGGAACTGGGAGCGGATTCCAAGCGCTCGTGCTCACCTTCCTCTGCTGCTCTTGAAACGAGAGTGGAGACCAGAAACGCTGGATTCAAATGCACTTTTAGGAGCTACAATGAGGAGTGACAACAGTGTGTGTGTCACAGTTGTAAAGCTCAGTGTGTTGAAGAAGCACAAGAGCAGCCTTCAGGCCTGTCTCTTCCACTGCCTTACAGATTGCAGACATCCCTGCTCACTCTGCTGCTCAGCAGAGTGCTGGCAACGGAGTTCTGGGATTGAAATGGTCTTTTAGGAGAAAGAGTGAAGAGTGACAGCAATGTTTGTGTCACAGTTTAAAGCTCACTGTGTGCTAAACATGATCAGGAGGAGCTTTTTTGCAAGGCTCTTCTGCTGTTTTAGCCCAGTCTAAACATTCCTGCTCTACTCTCTCTGTTGCTGCTCAGCAGAGAGTGGGCACAGAGATGTTGGAATCAATTGGTCTTCCAGGCAGGAAAAGGAGTTACAGCAATGTGTGTTGCAGAATTGCAAAGCTCACTGTGTGCTGAAGATGCCCTGCAGGAGTTTCCCTGCTGGCCCTTCGTCTGTTGGATTAGAGTCCAAGCGCTGCTCCTCCCCTGTCACAACTCCTCTCCAAAGGAGAGTGCGTACCAGAAACTTTGGATTCAAATGCACTTTTAGGAGATAAAGTGAGGAGTGACAGCAATGTTTGTGTCACAGTTTAAAGCTCACTGTGTGCAAAACATGATCAAGCAGGATATTTTTTGCAAGGCTCTTCTGCTGTTTTAGCCCAGGCTAAACATTCCTGCTCTACTCTCTGTTGCTGCTCAGCAGAGAGTGGGCACAGAGATGTTGGAATCAATTGGTCTTTCAGGCAGGAAAAGAAGTGACAGCAATGTGTGTTGCAGAGTTGCAAAGCTCGCTGTTCGCTGAAGATGATCAGTGGGAACTTTCTGTTCTGTCTCTTCTGCTGTTTCAGCAGAGTCCAAACGTAAGTGCTATATTCTGCTACTGCTCACAAAGAGCAAGCACAGGAGATGTATTATTCAATTGGACTTTCAGGTAGGAAAGTGAGAGGTGACAGCAATATGTGTTTCAGAGTTGTGAATCTCAATGTGTGCTGAAGATGCCCAGCAGTAGTTTCCATGCTGGCCCTTCGGCTGTGAAATTAGAATCCAAGCGCTCGTCCTCCCCTGTCACAACTGCTCTCGAAGCGAGAGAGCGCACCAGAAACGTTGGCTTGAAATGCACTTTTAGGAGATAAAGTGAGGAGTGACAGCAATGTGTGTTTCAGAGTTGCAAAGCTCACTGTGCGCTGAAGATGATCTGCAAGGACTTTCCCTCCCTGCCCTTCGGAACTGGGAGCGGATTCCAAGCGCTCGTGCTCACCTGCCTCTGCTGCTCTTGAAACGAGAGTGGAGACCAGAAACGCTGGATTCAAATGCACTTTTAGGAGCTACAATGAGGAGTGACAACAGTGTGTGTGTCACAGTTGTAAAGCTCAGTGTGTTGAAGAAGCACAAGAGCAGCCTTCAGGCCTGTCTCTTCCACTGCCTTACAGATTGCAGACATCCCTGCTCACTCTGCTGCTCAGCAGAGTGCTGGCAACGGAGTTCTGGGATTGAAATGGTCTTTTAGGAGAAAGAGTGAAGAGTGACAGCAATGTTTGTGTCACAGTTTAAAGCTCACTGTGTGCTAAACATGATCAGGAGGAGCTTTTTTGCAAGGCTCTTCTGCTGTTTTAGCCCAGTCTAAACATTCCTGCTCTACTCTCTCTGTTGCTGCTCAGCAGAGAGTGGGCACAGAGATGTTGGAATCAATTGGTCTTTCAGGCAAGAAAAGGAGGAGTGACAGCAATGTGTGTTTCAGAATTGTAAAGCTCAGTGTGCGCTGAAGATGCCCTGCAGGAGTTTCCCTGCTGGCCCTTCGCCTGTGGGATTAGAGTCCAAGCGCTGCTCCTCCCCTGTCACAACTCCTCTCGAAACGAGAGAGCGCACCAGAAACTTTGGATTCAAATGCACTTTTAGGAGATAAAGTGAGGAGTGACAGCAATGTTTGTGTCACAGTTTAAAGCTCACTGTGTGCAAAACATGATCAAGCAGGAGATTTTTTGCAAGGCTCTTCTGCTGTTTTAGCCCAGGCTAAACATTCCTGCTCTACTCTCTGTTGCTGCTCAGCAGAGAGTGGGCACAGAGATGTTGGAATCAATTGGTCTTTCAGGCAGGAAAAGAAGTGACAGCAATGTGTGTTGCAGAGTTGCAAAGCTCGCTGTTCGCTGAAGATGATCAGTGGGAACTTTCTGTTCTGTCTCTTCTGCTGTTTCAGCAGAGTCCAAACGTAAGTGCTATATTCTGCTACTGCTCACAAAGAGCAAGCACAGGAGATGTATTATTCAATTGGACTTTCAGGTAGGAAAGTGAGAGGTGACAGCAATATGTGTTTCAGAGTTGTGAATCTCAATGTGTGCTGAAGATGCCCAGCAGTAGTTTCCATGCTGGCCCTTCGGCTGTGAAATTAGAATCCAAGCGCTCGTCCTCCCCTGTCACAACTGCTCTCGAAGCGAGAGAGCGCACCAGAAACGTTGGCTTGAAATGCACTTTTAGGAGATAAAGTGAGGAGTGACAGCAATGGGTGTTTCAGAGTTGCAAAGCTCACTGTGCGCTGAAGATGATCTGCAAGGACTTTCCCTCCCTGCCCTTCGGAACTGGGAGCGGATTCCAAGCGCTCGTGCTCACCTGCCTCTGCTGCTCTTGAAACGAGAGTGGAGACCAGAAACGCTGGATTCAAATGCACTTTTAGGAGCTACAATGAGGAGTGACAACAGTGTGTGTGTCACAGTTGTAAAGCTCAGTGTGTTGAAGAAGCACAAGAGCAGCCTTCAGGCCTGTCTCTTCCACTGCCTTACAGATTGCAGACATCCCTGCTCACTCTGCTGCTCAGCAGAGTGCTGGCAACGGAGTTCTGGGATTGAAATGGTCTTTTAGGAGAAAGAGTGAAGAGTGACAGCAATGTTTGTGTCACAGTTTAAAGCTCACTGTGTGCTAAACATGATCAGGAGGAGCTTTTTTGCAAGGCTCTTCTGCTGTTTTAGCCCAGTCTAAACATTCCTGCTCTACTCTCTCTGTTGCTGCTCAGCAGAGAGTGGGCACAGAGATGTTGGAATCAATTGGTCTTCCAGGCAGGAAAAGGAGTTACAGCAATGTGTGTTGCAGAATTGCAAAGCTCACTGTGTGCTGAAGATGCCCTGCAGGAGTTTCCCTGCTGGCCCTTCGTCTGTTGGATTAGAGTCCAAGCGCTGCTCCTCCCCTGTCACAACTCCTCTCCAAAGGAGAGTGCGTACCAGAAACTTTGGATTCAAATGCACTTTTAGGAGATAAAGTGAGGAGTGACAGCAATGTTTGTGTCACAGTTTAAAGCTCACTGTGTGCAAAACATGATCAAGCAGGAGATTTTTTGCAAGGCTCTTCTGCTGTTTTAGCCCAGGCTAAACATTCCTGCTCTACTCTCTGTTGCTGCTCAGCAGAGAGTGGGCACAGAGATGTTGGAATCAATTGGTCTTTCAGGCAGGAAAAGAAGTGACAGCAATGTGTGTTGCAGAGTTGCAAAGCTCGCTGTTCGCTGAAGATGATCAGTGGGAACTTTCTGTTCTGTCTCTTCTGCTGTTTCAGCAGAGTCCAAACGTAAGTGCTATATTCTGCTACTGCTCACAAAGAGCAAGCACAGGAGATGTATTATTCAATTGGACTTTCAGGTAGGAAAGTGAGAGGTGACAGCAATATGTGTTTCAGAGTTGTGAATCTCAATGTGTGCTGAAGATGCCCAGCAGTAGTTTCCATGCTGGCCATTCGGCTGTGAAATTAGAATCCAAGCGCTCGTCCTCCCCTGTCACAACTGCTCTCGAAGCGAGAGAGCGCACCAGAAACGTTGGCTTGAAATGCACTTTTAGGAGATAAAGTGAGGAGTGACAGCAATGTGTGTTTCAGAGTTGCAAAGCTCACTGTGCGCTGAAGATGATCTGCAAGGACTTTCCCTCCCTGCCCTTCGGAACTGGGAGCGGATTCCAAGCGCTCGTGCTCACCTGCCTCTGCTGCTCTTGAAACGAGAGTGGAGACCAGAAACGCTGGATTCAAATGCACTTTTAGGAGCTACAATGAGGAGTGACAACAGTGTGTGTGTCACAGTTGTAAAGCTCAGTGTGTTGAAGAAGCACAAGAGCAGCCTTCAGGCCTGTCTCTTCCACTGCCTTACAGATTGCAGACATCCCTGCTCACTCTGCTGCTCAGCAGAGTGCTGGCAACGGAGTTCTGGGATTGAAATGGTCTTTTAGGAGAAAGAGTGAAGAGTGACAGCAATGTTTGTGTCACAGTTTAAAGCTCACTGTGTGCTAAACATGATCAGGAGGAGCTTTTTTGCAAGGCTCTTCTGCTGTTTTAGCCCAGTCTAAACATTCCTGCTCTACTCTCTCTGTTGCTGCTCAGCAGAGAGTGGGCACAGAGATGTTGGAATCAATTGGTCTTTCAGGCAAGAAAAGGAGGAGTGACAGCAATGTGTGTTTCAGAATTGTAAAGCTCAGTGTGCGCTGAAGATGCCCTGCAGGAGTTTCCCTGCTGGCCCTTCGCCTGTGGGATTAGAGTCCAAGCGCTGCTCCTCCCCTGTCACAACTCCTCTCGAAACGAGAGAGCGCACCAGAAACTTTGGATTCAAATGCACTTTTAGGAGATAAAGTGAGGAGTGACAGCAATGTTTGTGTCACAGTTTAAAGCTCACTGTGTGCAAAACATGATCAAGCAGGAGATTTTTTGCAAGGCTCTTCTGCTGTTTTAGCCCAGGCTAAACATTCCTGCTCTACTCTCTCTGTTGCTGCTCAGCAGAGAGCGGGCACAGAGATGGTGGATTCAGCTGGTCTTTCAGGCAGGAAAAGAAGAGACAGCAATGTGTGTTGCAGAGTTGCAAAGCTCACTGTGTGCTGAAGATGATCAGTGGGAACTTTCTGGACTGTCTCTTCTGCTGTTTCAGCAGAGTCCAAACGTAAGTGCTATATTCTGCTACTGCTCACAAAGAGCAAGCACAGGAGATGTATTATTCAATTGGACTTTCAGGTAGGAAAGTGAGAGGTGACAGCAATATGTGTTTCAGAGTTGCGAATCTCAATGTGTGCTGAAGATGCCCAGCAGTAGTTTCCATGCTGGCCCTTCGGCTGTGAAATTAGAATCCAAGCGCTCGTCCTCCCCTGTCACAACTGCTCTCGAAGCGAGAGAGCGCACCAGAAACGTTGGCTTGAAATGCACTTTTAGGAGATAAAGTGAGGAGTGACAGCAATGTGTGTTTCAGAGTTTCAAAGCTCACTGTGCGCTGAAGATGATCTGCAAGGACTTTCCCTCCCTGCCCTTCGGAACTGGGAGCGGATTCCAAGCGCTCGTGCTCACCTGCCTCTGCTGCACTGGAAACGAGAGTGGAGACCAGAAACGCTGGATTCAAATGCACTTTTAGGAGCTACAATGAGGAGTGACAACAGTGTGTGTGTCACAGTTGTAAAGCTCAGTGTGTTGAAGAAGCACAAGAGCAGCCTTCAGGCCTGTCTCTTCCACTGCCTTACAGATTGCAGACATTCCTGCTCACTCTGCTGATCAGCAGAGTGCTGGCAACGGAGTTCTGGGATTGAAATGGTCTTTTAGGAGAAAGAGTGAAGAGTGACAGCAATGTTTGTGTCACAGTTTAAAGCTCACTGTGTGCTAAACATGATCAGGAGGAGCTTTTTTGCAAGGCTCTTCTGCTGTTTTAGCCCAGTCTAAACATTCCTGCTCTACTCTCTCTGTTGCTGCTCAGCAGAGAGTGGGCACAGTGATGTTGGAATCAATTGGACATTCAGGCAAGAAAAGGAGGAGTGACAGCAATGTGTGTTGCAGAATTGTAAAGCTCACTGTGTGCTGAAGATGCCCTGCAGGAGCTTCCCTGCTGGCCCTTCGTCTGTGGGATTAGAGTCCAAGCGCTGCTCCTCCCCTGTCACAACTCCTCTCCAAACGAGAGAGCGCACCAGAAACTTTGGATTCAAATGCACTTTTAGGAGATAAAGTGAGGAGTGACAGCAATGTTTGTGTCACAGTTTAAAGCTCACTGTGTGCAAAACATGATCAAGCAGGAGATTTTTTTCAAGGCTCTTCTGCTGTTTTAGGCAGGTCTAAAAATTCCTGCTCTACTCTCTCTGTTGCTGCTCAGCAGAGAGCGGGCACAGAGATGGTGGATTCAGCTGGTCTTTCAGGCAAAAAGGGAGGAGTGACAGCAATGTGTGTTGCAGAGTTGCAAAGCTCGCTGTGCGCTGAAGATGATCAGTGGGAACTTTCTGGACTGTCTCTTCTGCTCTTTTAGCATTGGCTAAAGGTTCCTGCTCTACTCTCTCTGCTTCTGCCCAGCAGAGAAAGGGCACAGAGATTTTGGATTCAATTGGACTTTGAGGTAGGAAAGTGCGGAGCGAGAGCAATATATGTGTCACAGTTGCAAAGCTGACTGCGTGCTGAAGATGCCCTGCCGGAGCTATCACTCCGGGCTCTTCGGCTGTGGGAGCAGAGGCCAAGAGATCGTGTTCACCTGTCACTGCTGCTGTTCAAACGAGAGAGGGCGGGAGAGACCATGGATTCAAACGGATTATTAGGAGATGAAGTGAGGAGTGACAGCAATGTGTGTTTCAGAGTTGCAAAGCTCACTGTGCGCTGAAGATGATCTGCAAGGACTTTCCCTCCCTGCCCTTCGGAACTGGGAGCGGATTCCAAGCGCTCGTGCTCACCTTCCTCTGCTGCTCTTGAAACGAGAGTGGAGACCAGAAACGCTGGATTCAAATGCACTTTTAGGAGCTACAATGAGGAGTGACAACAGTGTGTGTGTCACAGTTGTAAAGCTCAGTGTGTTGAAGAAGCACAAGAGCAGCCTTCAGGCCTGTCTCTTCCACTGCCTTACAGATTGCAGACATCCCTGCTCACTCTGCTGCTCAGCAGAGTGCTGGCAACGGAGTTCTGGGATTGAAATGGTCTTTTAGGAGAAAGAGTGAAGAGTGACAGCAATGTTTGTGTCACAGTTTAAAGCTCACTGTGTGCTAAACATGATCAGGAGGAGCTTTTTTGCAAGGCTCTTCTGCTGTTTTAGCCCAGTCTAAACATTCCTGCTCTACTCTCTCTGATGCTGCTCAGCAGAGAGTGGGCACAGAGATGTTGGAATCAATAGGTCTTCCAGGCAGGAAAAGGAGGAGTTACAGCAATGTGTTTTGCAGAGTTGCAAAGCTCACTGTGTGCTGAAGATGCCCTGCAGGCGTTTCCCTGCTGGCCCTTCGTCTGTGGGATTAGAGTCCAAGCGCTGCTCCTCCCCTGTCACAACTCCTCTCGAAACGAGAGAGCGCACCAGAAACTTTGGATTCAAATGCACTTTTAGGAGATAAAGTGAGGAGTGACAGCAATGTTTGTGTAACAGTTTAAAGCTCACTGTGTGCAAAACATGATCAAGCAGGAGATTTTTTTCAAGGCTCTTCTGCTGTTTTAGGCAGGTCTAAAAATTCCTGCTCTACTCTCTCTGTTGCTGCTCAGCAGAGAGCGGGCACAGAGATGGTGGATTCAGCTGGTCTTTCAGGCAAAAAGGGAGGAGTGACAGCAATGTGCGTTGCAGTGTTGCAAAGCTCGCTGTGCGCTGAAGATGATCAGTGGGAACTTTCTGGACTGTCTCTTCTGCTCTTTTAGCATTGGCTAAAGGTTCCTGCTCTACTCTGCTTCTGCCCAGCAGAGAAAGGGCACAGAGATTTTGGATTCAATTGGACTTTGAGGTAGGAAAGTGCGGAGCGAGAGCAATATATGTGTCACAGTTGCAAAGCTGACTGCGTGCTGAAGATGCCCTGCCGGAGCTTTCACTCCGGGCTCTTCGGCTGTGGGAGCAGAGGCCAAGAGATCGTGTTCACCTGTCACTGCTGCTGTTCAAACGAGAGAGGGCGGGAGAGACCATGGATTCAAACGGATTATTAGGAGATGAAGTGAGGAGTGACAGCAATGTGTGTTTCAGAGTTGCAAAGCTCACTGTGCGCTGAAGATGATCTGCAAGGACTTTCCCTCCCTGCCCTTCGGAACTGGGAGCGGATTCCAAGCGCTTGTGCTCACCTGCCTCTGCTGCTCTTGAAACGAGAGTGGAGACCAGAAACGCTGGATTCAAATGCACTTTTAGGAGCTACAATGAGGAGTGACAACAGTGTGTGTGTCACAGTTGTAAAGCTCAGTGTGTTGAAGAAGCACAAGAGCAGCCTTCAGGCCTGTCTCTTCCACTGCCTTACAGATTGCAGACATTCCTGCTCACTCTGCTGCTCAGCAGAGTGCTGGCAACGGAGTTCTTGGATTGAAATGGTCTTTTAGGAGAAAGAGTGAAGAGTGACAGCAATGTTTGTGTCACAGTTTAAAGCTCACTGTGTGCTAAACATGATCAGGAGGAGCTTTTTTGCAAGGCTCTTCTGCTGTTTTAGCCCAGTCTAAACATTCCTGCTCTCTGTTGCTGCTCAGCAGAGAGTGGGCACAGAGATGTTGGAATCAATTGGTCTTCCAGGCAGGAAAAGGAGTTACAGCAATGTGTGTTGCAGAATTGCAAAGCTCACTGTGTGCTGAAGATGCCCTGCAGGAGTTTCCCTGCTGGCCCTTCGTCTGTTGGATTAGAGTCCAAGCGCTGCTCCTCCCCTGTCACAACTCCTCTCCAAAGGAGAGTGCGTACCAGAAACTTTGGATTCAAATGCACTTTTAGGAGATAAAGTGAGGAGTGACAGCAATGTTTGTGTCACAGTTTAAAGCTCACTGTGTGCAAAACATGATCAAGCAGGAGATTTTTTGCAAGGCTCTTCTGCTGTTTTAGCCCAGGCTAAACATTCCTGCTCTACTCTCTGTTGCTGCTCAGCAGAGAGTGGGCACAGAGATGTTGGAATCAATTGGTCTTTCAGGCAGGAAAAGAAGTGACAGCAATGTGTGTTGCAGAGTTGCAAAGCTCGCTGTTCGCTGAAGATGATCAGTGGGAACTTTCTGTTCTGTCTCTTCTGCTGTTTCAGCAGAGTCCAAACGTAAGTGCTATATTCTGCTACTGCTCACAAAGAGCAAGCACAGGAGATGTATTATTCAATTGGACTTTCAGGTAGGAAAGTGAGAGGTGACAGCAATATGTGTTTCAGAGTTGTGAATCTCAATGTGTGCTGAAGATGCCCAGCAGTAGTTTCCATGCTGGCCCTTCGGCTGTGAAATTAGAATCCAAGCGCTCGTCCTCCCCTGTCACAACTGCTCTCGAAGCGAGAGAGCGCACCAGAAACGTTGGCTTGAAATGCACTTTTAGGAGATAAAGTGAGGAGTGACAGCAATGTGTGTTTCAGAGTTGCAAAGCTCACTGTGCGCTGAAGATGATCTGCAAGGACTTTCCCTCCCTGCCCTTCGGAACTGGGAGCGGATTCCAAGCGCTCGTGCTCACCTGCCTCTGCTGCTCTTGAAACGAGAGTGGAGACCAGAAACGCTGGATTCAAATGCACTTTTAGGAGCTACAATGAGGAGTGACAACAGTGTGTGTGTCACAGTTGTAAAGCTCAGTGTGTTGAAGAAGCACAAGAGCAGCCTTCAGGCCTGTCTCTTCCACTGCCTTACAGATTGCAGACATCCCTGCTCACTCTGCTGCTCAGCAGAGTGCTGGCAACGGAGTTCTGGGATTGAAATGGTCTTTTAGGAGAAAGAGTGAAGAGTGACAGCAATGTTTGTGTCACAGTTTAAAGCTCACTGTGTGCTAAACATGATCAGGAGGAGCTTTTTTGCAAGGCTCTTCTGCTGTTTTAGCCCAGTCTAAACATTCCTGCTCTACTCTCTCTGTTGCTGCTCAGCAGAGAGTGGGCACAGAGATGTTGGAATCAATTGGTCTTTCAGGCAGGAAAAGGAGGAGTGACAGCAATGTGTGTTTCAGAATTGTAAAGCTCAGTGTGCGCTGAAGATGCCCTGCAGGAGTTTCCCTGCTGGCCCTTCGCCTGTGGGATTAGAGTCCAAGCGCTGCTCCTCCCCTGTCACAACTCCTCTCGAAACGAGAGAGCGCACCAGAAACTTTGGATTCAAATGCACTTTTAGGAGATAAAGTGAGGAGTGACAGCAATGTTTGTGTCACAGTTTAAAGCTCACTGTGTGCAAAACATGATCAAGCAGGAGATTTTTTGCAAGGCTCTTCTGCTGTTTTAGCCCAGGCTAAACATTCCTGCTCTACTCTCTCTGTTGCTGCTCAGCAGAGAGCGGGCACAGAGATGGTGGATTCAGCTGGTCTTTCAGGCAGGAAAAGAAGAGACAGCAATGTGTGTTGCAGAGTTGCAAAGCTCACTGTGTGCTGAAGATGATCAGTGGGAACTTTCTGGACTGTCTCTTCTGCTGTTTCAGCAGAGTCCAAACGTAAGTGCTATATTCTGCTACTGCTCACAAAGAGCAAGCACAGGAGATGTATTATTCAATTGGACTTTCAGGTAGGAAAGTGAGAGGTGACAGCAATATGTGTTTCAGAGTTGCGAATCTCAATGTGTGCTGAAGATGCCCAGCAGTAGTTTCCATGCTGGCCCTTCGGCTGTGAAATTAGAATCCAAGCGCTCGTCCTCCCCTGTCACAACTGCTCTCGAAGCGAGAGAGCGCACCAGAAACGTTGGCTTGAAATGCACTTTTAGGAGATAAAGTGAGGAGTGACAGCAATGTGTGTTTCAGAGTTGCAAAGCTCACTGTGCGCTGAAGATGATCTGCAAGGACTTTCCCTCCCTGCCCTTCGGAACTGGGAGCGGATTCCAAGCGCTCGTGCTCACCTGCCTCTGCTGCACTGGAAACGAGAGTGGAGACCAGAAACGCTGGATTCAAATGCACTTTTAGGAGCTACAATGAGGAGTGACAACAGTGTGTCTGTCACAGTTGTAAAGCTCAGTGTGTTGAAGAAGCACAAGAGCAGCCTTCAGGCCTGTCTCTTCCACTGCCTTACAGATTGCAGACATTCCTGCTCACTCTGCTGATCAGCAGAGTGCTGGCAACGGAGTTCTGGGATTGAAATGGTCTTTTAGGAGAAAGAGTGAAGAGTGACAGCAATGTTTGTGTCACAGTTTAAAGCTCACTGTGTGCTAAACATGATCAGGAGGAGCTTTTTTGCAAGGCTCTTCTGCTGTTTTAGCCCAGTCTAAACATTCCTGCTCTACTCTCTCTGTTGCTGCTCAGCAGAGAGTGGGCACAGTGATGTTGGAATCAATTGGACATTCAGGCAAGAAAAGGAGGAGTGACAGCAATGTGTGTTGCAGAATTGTAAAGCTCACTGTGTGCTGAAGATGCCCTGCAGGAGCTTCCCTGCTGGCCCTTCGTCTGTGGGATTAGAGTCCAAGCGCTGCTCCTCCCCTGTCACAACTCCTCTCGAAACGAGAGAGCGCACCAGAAACTTTGGATTCAAATGCACTTTTAGGAGATAAAGTGAGGAGTGACAGCAATGTTTGTGTCACAGTTTAAAGCTCACTGTGTGCAAAACATGATCAAGCAGGAGATTTTTTTCAAGGCTCTTCTGCTGTTTTAGGCAGGTCTAAAAATTCCTGCTCTACTCTCTCTGTTGCTGCTCAGCAGAGAGCGGGCACAGAGATGGTGGATTCAGCTGGTCTTTCAGGCAAAAAGGGAGGAGTGACAGCAATGTGTGTTGCAGAGTTGCAAAGCTCGCTGTGCGCTGAAGATGATCAGTGGGAACTTTCTGGACTGTCTCTTCTGCTCTTTTAGCATTGGCTAAAGGTTCCTGCTCTACTCTCTCTGCTTCTGCCCAGCAGAAAAAGGGCACAGAGATTTTGGATTCAATTGGACTTTGAGGTAGGAAAGTGCGGAGCGAGAGCAATATATGTGTCACAGTTGCAAAGCTGACTGCGTGCTGAAGATGCCCTGCCGGAGCTATCACTCCGGGCTCTTCGGCTGTGGGAGCAGAGGCCAAGAGATCGTGTTCACCTGTCACTGCTGCTGTTCAAACGAGAGAGGGCGGGAGAGACCATGGATTCAAACGGATTATTAGGAGATGAAGTGAGGAGTGACAGCAATGTGTGTTTCAGAGTTGCAAAGCTCACTGTGCGCTGAAGATGATCTGCAAGGACTTTCCCTCCCTGCCCTTCGGAACTGGGAGAGGATTCCAAGCGCTCGTGCTCACCTTCCTCTGCTGCTCTTGAAACGAGAGTGGAGACCAGAAACGCTGGATTCAAATGCACTTTTAGGAGCTACAATGAGGAGTGACAACAGTGTGTGTGTCACAGTTGTAAAGCTCAGTGTGTTGAAGAAGCACAAGAGCAGCCTTCAGGCCTGTCTCTTCCACTGCCTTACAGATTGCAGACATTCCTGCTCACTCTGCTGCTCAGCAGAGTGCTGGCAACGGAGTTCTTGGATTGAAATGGTCTTTTAGGAGAAAGAGTGAAGAGTGACAGCAATGTTTGTGTCACAGTTTAAAGCTCACTGTGTGCTAAACATGATCAGGAGGAGCTTTTTTGCAAGGCTCTTCTGCTGTTTTAGCCCAGTCTAAACATTCCTTCTCTCTGTTGCTGCTCAGCAGAGAGGGGGCACAGAGATGTTGGAATCAATTGGTCTTTCAGGCAGGAAAAGGAGGAGTGACAGCAATGTGTGTTGCAGAATTGCAAAGCTCACTGTGTGCTGAAGATGCCCTGCAGGAGTTTCCCTGCTGGCCCTTCGTCAGTGGGATTAGAGTCCAAGCGCTGCTCCTCTCCTGTCACAACTCCTCTCGAAACGAGAGAGCGCACCAGAAACTTTGGATTCAAATGCACTTTTAGGAGATAAAGTGAGGAGTGACAGCAATGTTTGTGTCACAGTTTAAAGCTCACTGTGTGCAAAACATGATCAAGCAGGGGCTTTTTTGCAAGGCTCTTCTGCTGTTTTAGCCCAGGCTAAACATTCCTGCTCTACTCTCTCTGTTGCTGCTCAGCAGAGAGTGGGCACAGAGATGTTGGAATCAATTGGTCTTCCAGGCAAAAAGGGAGGAGTGACAGCAATGTGTGTTGCAGAGTTGCAAAGCTCGCTGTGTGCTGAAGATGCCCTGCAGGAGTTTCCATGCTGGCCCTTCGTCTGTGGGATTAGAGTCCAAGCGCTGCTCCTCCCCTGTCTCAACTCCTCTCGAAACGAGAGAGAGCACCAGAAACTTTGGATTCAAATGCACTTTTAGGAGATAAAGTGAGGAGTGACAGCAATGTTTGTGTCACAGTTTCAAAGCTCACTGTGTGCTAAACATGATTAGCAGGAGCTTTTTTGCAAGGCTCTTCTGCTGTTTTAGCCCAGGCTAAACATTCCTGCTCTACTCTCTCTGTTGCTGCTCAGCAGAGAGGGGGCACAGCGATGGTGGAATCAATTGGTCTTTCAGGCAAAAAGGGAGGAGTGACAGCAATGTGTGTTGCAGAGTTGCAAAGCTCGCTGTGCGCTGAAGATGATCAGTGGGAACTTTCTGGACTGTCTCTTCTGCTCTTTTAGCATTGGCTAAAGGTTCCTGCTCTACTCTCTCTGCTTCTGCCCAGCAGAGAAAGGGCACAGAGATTTTGGATTCAATTGGACTTTGAGGTAGGAAAGTGCGGAGCGAGAGCAATATATGTGTCACAGTTGCAAAGCTGACTGCGTGCTGAAGATGCCCTGCCGGAGCTTTCACTCCGGGCTCTTCGGCTGTGGGAGCAGAGGCCAAGAGATCGTGTTCACCTGTCACTGCTGCTGTTCAAACGAGAGAGGGCGGGAGAGACCATGGATTCAAACGGATTATTAGGAGATGAAGTGAGGAGTGACAGCAATGTGTGTTACAGAATTGCAAAGCTCACTGTGTGCTGAAGATGCCCTGCAGGAGTTTCCCTGCTGGCCCTTCGTCTGTGGGATTAGAGTCCAAGCGCTCCTCCTCCCCTGTCACAACTCCTCTCGAAACGAGAGAGCGCACCAGAAACCTTGGATTCATATGCACTTTTAGGAGATAAAGTGAGGAGTGACAGCAATGTTTGTGTCACAGTTTAAAGCTCACTGTGTGCAAAACATGATCAAGCAGGAGATTTTTTGCAAGGCTCTTCTGCTGTTTTAGCCCAGGCTAAACATTCCTGCTCTACTCTCTCTGTTGCTGCTCAGCAGAGAGTGGGCACAGAGATGTTGGAATCAATTGGTCTTTCAGGCAGGAAAAGAAGTGACAGCAATGTGTGTTGCAGAGTTGCAAAGCTCACTGTGTGCTGAAGATGATCAGTGGGAACTTTCTGGACTGTCTCTTCTGCTGTTTCAGCAGAGTCCAAACGTAAGTGCTATATTCTGCTACTGCTCACAAAGAGCAAGCACAGGAGATGTATTATTCAATTGGACTTTCAGGTAGGAAAGTGAGAGGTGACAGCAATATGTGTTTCAGAGTTGTGAATCTCAATGTGTGCTGAAGATGCCCAGCAGTAGTTTCCATGCTGGCCCTTCGGCTGTGAAATTAGAATCCAAGCGCTTGTCCTCCCCTGTCACAACTGCTCTCGAAGCAAGAGAGCGCACCAGAAACGTTGGCTTGAAATGCACTTTTAGGAGATAAAGTGAGGAGTGACAGCAATGTGTGTTTCAGAGTTGCAAAGCTCACTGTGCGCTGAAGATGATCTGCAAGGACTTTCCCTCCCCTGTCCTTCGGAACTGGGAGCGGATTCCAAGCGCTCGTGCTCACCTGCCTCTGCTGCACTGGAAACGAGAGTGGAGACCAGAAACGCTGGATTCAAATGCACTTTTAGGAGCTACAATGAGGAGTGACAACAGTGTGTGTGTCAAAGTTGTAAAGCTCAGTGTGTTGAAGAAGCACAAGAGCAGCCTTCAGGCCTGTCTCTTCCACTGCCTTACAGATTGCAGACATCCCTGCTCACTCTGCTGCTCAGCAGAGTGCTGGCAACGGAGTTCTTGGATTTTTTTTTCTGCAAGGCTCTTCTGCTGTTTTAGTCCAGTCTAAACATTCCTGCTAAACTCTCTCTGTTGCTGCTCAGCAGAGAGCGGGCACTGAGATGGTGGATTCAGTTGGTCTTTCAGGCAAAAAGGGAGGAGTGACAGCAATGTGTGTTGCAGAGTTGCTAAGTTCACTGTGTGCTGAAGATGCCCAGCAGCAATTTCCTTGCTGGCTCTTCGGCTGTGGGATTAGAGTCCAGGCGCTCGTCCTCCCCTGTCACAACTCCTCTCGAAACGAGAGAGCGCACCAAAAACGATGCTTTCAAATGCACTTTAAGGAGATAAAGTGAGGAGGGACAGCAATGGTTGTGTCACAGATTCAAAGCTCACTGTGTGCTAATCATGATCAGCAGGGGCTTTTTTGCATGGCGCTTCTGCTGTCCAAACGTAAGTGCTATATTCTGCTACTGCTCACAAAGAGCAAGCACAGGAGATGTAGGATTCAATTAGACTTTCAGGTAGGAAAGTGAGAGGTGACAGCAATGTGTGTTTCAGAGTTGCAAAGCTCACAGTGTGCTGAAGATGCCCAGCAGGATTTTCCCTGCTGGCCTTTCAGCTGTGGGATTAGAGTCCAAGCGCTCGTCCTCCCCTGTCACAATTCCTCTCGAAATGAGAGAGCGCACCAGAAACGATGGTTTCAAATGCACTTTTAGGAGATAAAGTGAGGAGTGACAGCAATGTTTGTGTCACAGTTTAAAGATCACTGTGAGCTAAACATGAACAGCAGGAGCTTTTCTGCAAGGCTCTTCTGCTGTTTTAGCCCAGTCTAAACATTCCTGCTATAGTCTCCCTGTTGCTGCTCAGCAGAGAGCGGGCACAGAGATAGTGGAATCAGTTCGTCTTTCAGGCAGGAAAGTTAGGACTGACAGCAATGTGTGTTGCAGAGTTGTAAAGCTCGCTGTGCACTGAAGATGATCAGTGGGATCTTTCTGGACTGTCTGTTCTGCTTTTTCAGCAGAGTGCAAAATTATGGGCTAAAACAGCAGAAGAGCCATGCAAAAAAGCTCCTGCTGATCATGTTTAGCTCACAGTGAGCTTTAAACTGTGACACAAACATTGCTGTCACTCCTCACTTTATCTCCTAAAAGTGCATTTGAAACCATCGTTTCTGAACGATCTGAAAACTCTCTGCTGAGCAGCAACGGGGAGAGTATAGCAGGAATGTTTAGTCTGGGCCTAAACAGCAGAAGAGCCATGCAAAAAAGCTCCTGCTGATCATGATTAGCACACAGTGAGCTTTGAATCTGTGACACAACCATTGCTGTCCCTCCTCACTTTATCTCCTTAAAGTGCATTTGAAAGCATCGTTTTTGGTGCGCTCTCTCGTTTCGAGAGGAGTTGTGACAGGGGAGGACGAGCGCCTGGACTCTAATCCCACAGCCGAAGAGCCAGCAAGGAAATTGCTGCTGGGCATCTTCAGCACACAGTGAACTTAGCAACTCTGCAACACACATTGCTGTCACTCCTCCCTTTTTGCCTGAAAGGCCAGCTGAATCCACCATCTCAGTGCCCGCTCTCTGCTGAGCAGCAACAGAGAGAGTTTAGCAGGAATGTTTAGACTGGACTAAAACAGCAGAAGAGCCTTGCAGAAAAGCTCCTGCTGATCATGATTAGCAAACAGTGAGCTTTAAACTGTGACACAAACATTGCTGTCACTCCTCACTTTATCTCCTAAAAGTGCATTTGAATCCAAAGTTTCTGGTGCGCTCTCTCGTTTCGAGAGGAGTTGTGACAGGGGAGGACGAGCGCTTGGACTCAAATCCCACAGCCGAAGGGCCAGCAGGGAAACTCCTGCTGGTCATCTTCAGCACACAGTGAGCTTTGCAAATCTGAAACACACATTGCTGTCACCTCTCACTTTCCTACCTGAAAGTCCAATTGAATCCTACTTCTCCTGTGCTTTGCTCCTTGTGAGCAGTAGCAGAATATAGCACTTTCGTTTGCACTCTGCTGAAACAGCAGAAGAGACAGTCCTGAAAGTTCCCACTGATCATCTTCAGCGCACAGCGAGCTTTGCAACTCTGCAGCACACATCACTGTCACTCCTCCCTTTCCTGCCTGAAAGACAAACTGATTCCACCATCTCTGTGCCCGCTCTCTGCTGAGAAGCAACAGAGAGAGTATAGCAGGAATGTTTAGACGGGGCTAAAACAGCACAAGAGCCTTGCAGAAAAGCTCCTGCTGATCATGTTTAGCTCACAGTGAGCTTTAAACTGTGACACAAACATTGCTGTCACACCTCACTTTATCTCCTCAAAGTGCATTTGAAACCATCGTTTCTGGTGCGCTCTCTCATTTCGAGAGGAATTGTGACAGGGGAGGACGAGCTCTTGGACTCTAATCCCGCAGCTGAAAGGCCAGCAGGGAAAATCCTGCTGGGCATCTTCAGCACACAGTGAGCTTTGCAACTCTGAAACACACATTGCTGTCACCTCTTACTTTCCGACCTGAAAGTCCAATTGAATCCTACATCTCCTGTGCTTGCTCTTTGTGAGCAGTAGCAGAATATAGCACTTACTTTTGCACTCTGCTGAAACAGCAGAAGAGACAGTCCTGAAAGTTCCCACTGATCATCTTCAGCGCACAGCGAGGTTTGCAACTCTGCAGCACACATTGCTGTCACCTCTCACTTTCCTACCTGAAAGTCCAATTGAATCCTACTTCTCCTGTGCTTTGCTCCTTATGAGCAGTAGCAGAATATAGCCCATACTTTTGCACTCTGCTGTAACAGCAGAAGAGACAGTCCTGAAAGTTCCCACTGATCATCTTCAGCGCACAGCGAGCTTTGCAACTCTGCAACACACATTGCTGCCACTCCTCCCTTTCCTGCCTGAAAGACGAACTGATTCCACCATCTCTGTGCCCGCTCTCTGCTGAGCAGCAACAGAGAGAGTATAGCAGGAATGTTTAGACTGGGCTAAAACAGCAGAAGAGACTTGCAAAAAAGCTCCTCCTGATCATGTTTAGCACACAGTGAGCTTTAAACTGTGACACAAACATTGCTGTCACTCCTCACTTTATCTCCTAAAAGTGCATTTGAAACCATCGTTTCTGGTGCGCTCTCTCGTTTCGAGAGGAGTTGTGACAGGGGAGGACGAGCGCATGGACTCTAATCCCACAGCTGGCGGGCCAGCAGGGAAAATCCTGCTGGGCATCTTCAGCACACAGCGAGCTTTGCAACTCTGAAACACACATTGCTGTCACCTCTCACTTTCCTACCTGAAAGTCCAATTGAATCCTACTTCTCCTGTGCTTTGCTCCTTGTGAGCAGTAGCAGAATATAGCACTTACGCTTGCACTTTGCTGAAACAGCAGAAGAGACAGTCCTGAAAGTTCCCACTGATCATCTTCAGCGCACAGCGAGCTTTGCAACTCTGCAACACACATTGCTTTCACTCCTACCTTTCCTGCCTGAAAGACGAACTGATTCCACCATCTCTGTGCCCACTCTCTGCTGAGCAGCAACAGAGAGAGTGGAGCAGGAATGTTTAGACTGGTCTAAAATAGCAGAAGAGCCTTGCAAAAAAGCTCCTGCTGATCATGTTTAGCGCACCGTGAGCTTTAAACTTTGACACAAACATTGCTGTCACTCACTTTATCTCCTAAAAGTGCATTTGACTCCAGTGTTTCTGGTGTGCTCTCTTGTTTCCAGAGGAGTTGTGACAGGGGAGGACGAGCGCTTGGACTCAAATCCCACAGCCGAAGGGCCAGCAGGGAAACTCCTGCTGGGCATCTTCAGCACACAGTGAGCTTTGCAACTCAGAAACACACATTGCCGTCACCTCTCACTTTCCTACCTGAAAGTCCAATTGAATCCTACATCTCCTGTTCTTGCTTTGTGAGCAGCAGCAGAATATAGCACTTACGTTTGGACTCTGCTGAAACAGCAGAAGAGACAGTCCAGAAAGATCTTACTGATCATCTTCAGCGCATAGCGAGCTTTGCAACTCTGCAGCACACATTGCTGTCAGTCCTCCCTTTCCTGCCTGAAAGACGAACTGATTCCACCATCTCTGTGCCCGCTCTCTGCTGAGCAGCAACAGAGAGAGTAGAGCAGGAATGTTTAGACTGGGCTAAAACAGCAGAAGAGCCTTGCAAAAAAGCTCCTGCTGATCATGTTTAGCACACCGTGAGCTCTGAAGCTGTGACACAAACGCTGCTGTCACTCCTCAGTTTATCTCCTAAAAGTGCATTTGATTCCAAAGTTTTTGGTGCCCTCTCTCGTTTCAAGAGCAGATGTGACAGGGGAGGAGAAGCGCTTGGACTCTAATCCCACAGCCGAAGGGCCAGCAGGGAAATTCCTACTGGGCATCCTCAGCACTCATTGAGCTTTGCAACTCTGAAACACACATTGCTGTCACCTCTTACTTTCCGACCTGAAAGTCCAATTGAATCCTACATCTCCTGTGCTTGCTCTTTGTGAGCAGTAGCAGAATATAGCACTTACGTTTGCACTCTGCTGAAACAGCAGAAGAGATAGTCTAGAAAGTTCCCAATGATCATCTTCAGCGCACAGCGAGCTTTGCAACTGTGCAACACAAATTGCTGTCACTCCTCCCTTTACTGCCTGAAAGACCAACTGATTCCACCATCTGTGTGTCCGCTCTCTGCTGAGCAGCAACGGGGAGAGTATAGCAGGAATGTTTAGTCTGGGCTAAAACAGCACAAGAGCCTTGCAAAAAAGCTCCTGCTGATCATGATTAGCACACAGTGAGCTTTAAACTGTGACACAAACATTGCTGTCACTCTTCACTTTATCTCCTAAAAGTGCATTTGAATCCATCGTTTCTGGTGCGCTCTCTCGTTTTGAGAGGAGTTGTGACAGGGGAGGACGAGCGCTTGGACTCTAATCCCACAGCCGAAGGGCCAGCAGGGAAACTCCTGATGGGCATCTTCAGCACACAGTGAGCTTTGCAACTCTGAAACACACATTGCTGTCACCTCTCACTTTCCTACCTGAAAGTCCAATTGAATCCCTCTTTTCCTGTGCTTTACTCCTTGTGAGCAGTAGCAGAATATAGCCCATAAGTTTGCACTCAGCTGAAAAAGCAGAAGAGACAGTCCAGAAAGATCCCACTGATCATCTTCAGCGCACAGCGAGATTTACAACTGTGCAACACACATTGCTGTCAGTCCTCCATTTCCTGCCTGAAAGACGAACAGATTCCACCAACTCTGTGCCCGCTCTCTGCTGAGCAGCAACAGGGAGACTATAGCAGCAATGTTTAGACTGGGCTAAAACAGAAGAGCCTTGCAAAAAAGCTCCTGCTGATCATGTTTAGCGCACAGTGAGCTTTAAACTGTGACACAAACATTGCTGTCACTCCTCACTTTATCTCCTAAAAGTGCATTGAATCCAACGTTTTTGGTGCCCTCTCTCGTTTCAAGAGCAGATGTGACAGGGGAGGACGACCGCTTGGACTCTAATCCCACAGCCTAAGGGCCAGCAGGGAAACTCCTGCTGGGCATCTTCAGCACACAGTGAGCTTTGCAACTCTGAAACACACATTGCTGTCACCTCTCGCTTTCCTACCTGAAAGTCCAATTGAATCCTACTTCTCCTGTGCTTTGCTCCTTGTGAGCTGTAGCAGAATATAGCCCATACGTTTGCACTCTGCTGAAACAGCAGAAGAGACAGTCCAGGAAGTTCCCACTGATCATCTTCAGCGCACAGCGAGCTTTGCAACTCTGCAACACACATTGCTGTCACTCCTCCCATTCCTGCCTGAAAGACCAATTGATTCCACCATCTCTGTGCCCGCACTCTATTGAGCAGGAACGGGGAGAGTATAGCAGGAATGTTTAGACTGGGCTAAAACAGCAGAAGAGCCTTGCAAAAAAGCTCCTGCTTTTCATGTTTAGCGCACAGTGAGCTTTAAACTGCGACACAAACATTGCTGTCACTCACTTTATGTCCTAAAAGTGCATTTGAAACCATCGTTTCTGGTGCGCTCTCTCATTTCGAGAGGAGTTGTGACAGGGGAGGACAAGCGCTTGGACTCTAATCCCACAGCTGAAGGGCCAGCAGGGAAACTCCTGCTGGGCATCTTCAGCACACAGTGAGCTTTGCAACTCTGAAACACATATAGCTGTCACCTCTCACTTTTTTACCTGAATGTCCAATTGAATCTTACATCTCCTGTGCTGGCTTCTTGTGAGCAGTAGCAGAATATAGCACTTACGTTTGGAATCTGCTGAAACAGCAGAAGAGACAGTCCAGAATGTTCCCACTGATCATCAGCGCACAGCGAACTTTGCAACTCTGCAACACACATTGCTGTCACTCCTCCCTTTCCTGCCTGAAAGACGAACTGATTCCACCATCTCTGTGCCCGCTCTCTGCTGAGCAGCAACAGAGAGATTATAACAGGAATGTTTAGGCTGGGCTAAAACAGCAGAAGAGCCTTGCAAAAAAGCTCCTGTTGATCATGTTTAGCACACAGTGAGTTTTGAAGCTGTGACACAAACATTGCTGTCACTCCTCACTTTATCTCCAAAAAGTGCATTTGAAACCATCGTTTCTGGTGCGCTCTCTCATTTCGAGAGGAATTGTGACAGGGGAGGACGAGCGCTTGGACTCTAATCATACAATTGGACTTTCAGGTAGGAATGTGAGAGGTGACAGCAATGTGTGTTTCAGATTTGCAAAGCTCACTGTGTGCTGAAGATGCCCATCAGGAGTTTCCCTGCTGGCCCTTCGGCTGTGGGATTAGAGTCCAAGCGCTCGTCCTCCCCTGTCACATCTGCTCTTGAAACGAGAGAGGGCACCAAAAACGTTGGACTCAAATGCACTTTTAGGAGATAAAGTGAGGAGTGACAGCAATGTTTGTGTCACGGTTTAAAGCTCACTGTTTGCTAATCATGATCAGCAGGAGCTTTTTTGCAAGGCTCTTCTACTGTTTTAGCCCAGTCTAAACATTCCTGCTAAACTCTCTCTGTTGCTGCTCAGCAGAGGGCAGGCACAGAGATGGTGGATTCAGCTGGTCTTTCAGGCAAAAAGGGAGGAGTGACAGCAATGTGTGTTGCAGAGTTGCAAAGCTCACTGTGTGCTGAGGACGCCCAGCAGGAGTTTCCCTGCTGGCCCTTCGGCTGTGGGATTAGAGTCCAAGCGCTCGTCCTCCCCTGTCACATCTGCTCTTGAAACGAGAGAGGGCACCAAAAACGTTGGTCTCAAATGCACTTTTAGGAGATAAAGTGAGGAGTGACAGCAGTGTTTGTGTCACAGCCTCAAAGCTCACTGTGTGCTAAACATGATCAGCAGGAGCTTTTTTGCAAGGCTCTTCTGCTGTTTTAGCCCAGTCTAAACATTCCTGCTATAGTCTCCCTGTTGCTGCTCAGCAGAGAGCGGGCACAGAGATGGTGGAATCAGTTCGTCTTTCAGGCAGGAAAGTTAGGACTGACCGCAATGTGTGTTGCAGAGTTGTAAAGCTCGCTGTGCACTGAAGATGATCAGTGGGATCTTTCTGGACTGTCTCTTCTGCTGTTTCAGCAGAGTCCAAACGTAAGTGCTATATTCTGCTACTGCTCACAAAGCAAGCACAGGAGATGTAGGATTCAATTGGACTTTCAGGTAGGAAAGTGAGAGGTGACAGCAATGTGTGTTTCAGAGTTGCAAAGCTCACTGTGTGCTGAAGATGCCCAGCAGGATTTTCCCTGCTGGCCTTTCAGCTGTGGGATTAGAGTCCAAGAGCTCGTCCTCCCCTGTCACAATTCCTCTCGATATGAATGAGCGCACCAGAAACGATGGTTTCAAATGCACTTTTAGGAGATAAAGTGAGGAGTGACAGCAATGTTTGTGTCGCAGTTTAAAGCTCACTGTGAGCTAAACATGATCAGCAGGAGCTTTTCTGCAAGGCTAAATTCCTCTCTGCACATACAAGCTCAGGAGCTCATTGTACAGTCATTTGCCATCACTTATTTGGGGAAGAACTGAGCCACTACATTTTTCTTCCCACCTCTTAGTATTTAAAACCCACAGTATAGATTCCAGTAGTGTGCAAAAAAAAAAAAAAAAAAAAAAAAATTGCCCCATCCCTGGCAGTGTTCAAGGCCAGGTTGGATGAGGCCTTGTGTGGGATGGTTTAGTGTGAGGTGACCCTGCCCATGCCGGGGGGGTTGGAACTAGATGATCTTGAGGTCCTTCCCAACCATAACTATTCTATGATTCTATGACTGAGGTTTTGCTGAATAAATGTGAACCGGAGTGAAGGAGGAAGCATGAAGTGAGTATAGGAATTGGGAACAGGTAGAAAAAAAGCTCAGCCGTGCTATAGCCACGGATCACGGAATCACAGAATCACAGAATCCCAAGGGTTGGAAGGGACCTAAAAAGATCATCTAGTCCAACCCCCCTGCAAGAGCAGGGTAACCTACAGTACATCACACAGGAACTTGTCCAGGCGGGCCTTGAATATCTCCAGTGTAGGAGACTCCACAACCCCCCTGGGCAACCTGTTCCAGTGCTCTGTCACTCTTACAGTAAAGAAGTTCTTCCTGATGTTAACGTGGAACTTCCTATGTTCCAGTTTACACTCATTGCCCCTTGTCCTATCACTGGATATCACTGAAAAAAGCCTAGCTCCATCATCCTGACACCTACCCTTTACATATTTGTAAACATTGATGAGGTCACCCCTCAGTCTCCTCTTTTGCAAGCTAAAGAGACCCAGCTCCCTCAGCCTCTCCTCATAAGGGAGATGTTCCACTCCCTTAATCATCTTTGTGGCTCTGCGCTGGACTCCTTCAAGCAATTCCCTGTCCTTCTTGAACAGAGGGGCCCAGAACTGGACGCAATATTCCAGATGCGGCCTCACCAAGGCTGAGTAGAGGGGGAGGAGAACCTCTCTTGACCTACTAACCACTCCCTTTCTAATGCACCCTAAGATGCCATTTGCCTTCTTGGCCACAAGAGCACATTGCTGGCTCATGGTCATCCTCCTATCCACCAGGACCCCCAGGTCCCTTTCCCCTTCACTACTTTCCAGCAGGTCACCCCCCAACCTGTACTGGTACATGGGGTTGTTCTTCCCCAGATGCAAGATGTGGCACTTGCATTGAAACTGGTGGAGGAGGAATGGCGGACGGAGGTGGAAGAGAGTGCTCTTCTGAGGAACTGGATTGGTATTCTTGGTATGGAGAGTTTGAACTTTGGAAGTGAGGCTGCCCTGGAGGAAGGGACATGGGGAGCTCCAGTGACTGAATTGGAACTAGACTGAACGGGACCTGGGGAATCTACACTAGGAGATCCACTGATTAAATTAAGATAAAGGACTAGAGGAAATAAAGTTGAATTTAATGGATACAGGAGCAACTTATTTGCTATTAAACCGGAAAGAAAAGAATGAATTACACACGTGGGAGCTACTGGCCACCAAGAAAAAGAGAGAAAAAAAAAGAAAAGAAAAGGGAGGCATTCTTTCTGAAACCTTTAAAGTACAAATTGGGAAAACAAATACGAGTGCGCAAATTTTTAGGCACGCCATACTCTCGAAAATCTTTATTAGGTCGAGAAGCAAAATTTAAAGAAGGCAAAATGGAATTTAGAGTTAAAAACAATCAAATAATTGCAGTTTTGAGTTTATCTTTAATTCAGCATTAAAGCTAACAGGATGACCTCCCTGAAACAGAAGAAATCTTTAATCAGTTATATCTGGGACTATGGGCACCTGAAGTTCCAGGTAAGGCGAAAACTGCTTTATCTGTTAAAGTAAAGGGGGTGCCTGCCCAATTAGAATAAAACAATATCCCTCAAAATTAGAAGATCAAAAGGAAACAAAAAATCTTTGATAAATTTTAAAATATAGATTATTTATTGAATGTGAATTGGAATGTAACACTCCTATCTGGACAGTAGAGAATAATGATCGGAAAAGTTGCAGACAGATTCAAGGTCTCAGAGTAATCCACAAAATTTCAGAAAATGTTCACACAGTACCAGCTAATTAGTGAGATTTTTGACCAAATTGCATAAGAATCAGAAATGGTTTGCCGTATTTGATATAAGTTACGCTTTCTTTTGCTTACCACTTGCCAAAGAAAGACAAAATTTATTTGCTTTTAATGGGAAAATCCTGACAGAGGAAGGGAAAATCAACTTGGACGGTATTGCCAGTTTGTTCCTGGAGTTTTCTCAGAATCAATTCCCTTGGAAAGACAGTGACCGGGAGTTGTAGCTTTATATCACAAACTTACCCCATGCTGCTTCCGTACAGTTTTACACCGGTGCTATTATATTGATATCAAGATTGTAAAGGCACACAAGCAGAGCAATAGGCTGGCATCTCCAGTAACTCAGCACTGCATAGATGAAGGCTGGAGCTTCGTACTAATCCAAAGGATGGAGCACATCACTGTAATGTCCCAGAGACCCACTTTTCCTGGGACTGGCTGATTCCATTTGAAGCACTGAACAATCCTGGTCATAGTTCCTTTGCAAGGTCATAATATGCTGCTTACGTCTTGTCGTGGAGCCCGTGCTTTTCCTGGGCAAGTTAGAGCAGATAAGACCTTACAGAAACCTGTCTCTTGGAAACATTGACCAAGCGATCCAGAAATCTAGTCCAAAGAGGAGAAAACACTCATGTTCCCAATGTGTAGTTATGCTTCTAGGTTTTGCACATGTAGATTGCCACAGCCTAGAAATTTGTTTATTGTATTTAATTTGAAATGTGTTTGCCACATCCTGGAAATTTGTTTATGGCATTTAGTGTGCACAAATCTCTGTTCTTTTATTTTGATTACTTATTTTTGTGGTAATACTGTTGACTGCTCTAGAGGCGACAAGATTCAAAACTTGATGCCGTTCCAGGCACAAAATCGTTTTCAAAGGTCTGGAGGGGCCGTGGATGATAATCTGTTCAAACTTTGCTTTAAATTGTGCAAAGACCCTGGTACAATGCATAGAGTACCTATAAAGAAGTTCTAATGCTCTGCTCAGTGGCAGCAATGGACAAATGCATCCTGACCCACCAAGGCTTCTTCTGTAACCTGTGCATGTCTCTGCCACTGCTGGCAATGAGGTCTAACTCTGAAGAACACAGTGACAAGTGATTGCAACTCACGGATTTTCTGGGAGAGCTGGACAGGTTCCTCGAGATTTGTCATTTCAGTGCTTAAAGCCCTGGCTGAAAAGGGCAGGCAGGGAATCATTTCCAAAAGGAAGTGTTGTAAAGAGCTCTAAATACAAAGAAAGACTACTTTTTCTCAAATAACTTGTCATCCTGCCTGTTTCCACTCTCTGAGGCACTGTCCGTCACCCTGATAACCTTCCCCTGCTCCCTGCTTCGTCAGCTACATCCGAACTGGCTGCCACTTGGCTCTTTGATGGCCAACGCCACTGCCATGGCTCCTGGTGCTCACGGTGGGTAAATGGATTATGCTGAATGTTCTTCCGGCTAACCCAGATCCAGGACATCTCTCCAAACCATATATTTAAATCAAATAATGCAACAGGCAAAATTTTGATCCAGTAAATCTTGACTGAGCAGACTTTCAGGGACAAGATGCTGGCAGATCTCTTCATGACAACATCAGGGAAATTTAACTGTGGCCCCAGTACAGTGTCTGAAGGACAAGTTAGCCAAGTTAGGAACGAGTCTCGGGCAAGAGGCACTGTCATTTCTTATTTACTTTGCCCCACGTGATGCAGAGAGATCTTTTAATCACCATCATACCCTGTGCCAACAATCCCTAGTGCAGGGGATGGAATTCTGAGATAAGATCAAAGCTTGCAAATTCAGTAAATACTTAGGAAAAAATCCACTTAAAGGTATCTGTACAAAAATCCCTCTGTTATATTTCAAAGTCTGGTAATCAGGGCTGCATGCTTTTGCTGAAGATCTACAAAGTCACTCTTCTATAAAACCTGTGCCACTGATCTCTGACACCTTAAATACGTCTCCAGCAAAATCAGGATGGGCTAGCACATTCTGAAAAGTCCTCTTTATTTCACAGCTTTTGTACAGCAGATGAAATATTAGCAACTTCTTATTTTATAAAAAAACCAAAACAACAGAAGAACTTCCACTCTTAAGGGGTCAAGTTTATTGCTGGTTTAATTTTGCTTTAAGGAAGTTTGTCAACATAAAATCTCCTTTTTATTAAATTTCCTCCTACAGGTTTCTTGTTTTTCTTGTTTTGGGTGTGTTAATTTATCTGCCTCAGTGTATTCCTTTATTATCTCTATCCGCAAATCCTCCTTGGCTCCTTTGATTCTTTGAAGCAGTTCCCACGCCATGTCACACACTACCCGCAATGTGAAACGTAAGTGCTATATTCAGCTACTGCTCACAAGGAGCAAAGCACAGGAGATGTAGGATTCAATTGGACTTTCAGGTAGGAAAGTGAGAGGTGACAGCAATGTTTGTGTCACAGTTTAAAGCTCACTGTGTGCTAAACATGATCAGGAGGAGCTTTTTTTGCAATGCTCTTCTGCTGTTTTAGCCCAGGCTAAACATTCCTGCTCTACTCTCTCTGTTGCTGCTCAGCAGAGAGTGGGCACAGAGATGTTGGAATCAATTGGTCTTCCAGGCAGGAAAAGGAGGAGTTACAGCAATGTGTTTTGCAGAGTTGCAAAGCTCACTGTGTGCTGAAGTTGCCCTGCAGGTGTTTCCCTGCTGGCCCTTGGTCTGCGGGATTAGAGTCCAAGCGCTCCTCCTCCCCTGTCACAACTCCTCTCGAAACGAGAGAGAGCACCAGAAACTTTGGATTCAAATGCACTTTTAGGAGATAAAGTGAGGAGTGACAGCAATGTTTGTGTCACAGTTTCAAAGCTCACTGTGTGCTAAACATGATTAGCAGGAGCTTTTTTGCAAGGCTCTTCTGCTGTTTTAGCCCAGGCTAAAAATTCCTGCTCTACTCTCTCTGTTGCTGCTCAGCAGAGAGTGGGCACAGAGATGTTGGAATCAATTGGTCTTTCAGGCAAAAAGGGAGGAGTGACAGCAATGTGTGTTGCAGAGTTGCAAAGCTCGCTGTGCGCTGAAGATGATCAGTGGGAACTTTCTGGACTGTCTCTTCTGCTCTTTTAGCATTGGCTAAAGGTTCCTGCTCTACTCTCTCTGCTTCTGCCCAGCAGAGAAAGGGCGCAGAGATTTTGGATTCAATTAGACTTTGAGGTAGGAAAGTGCGGAGCGAGAGCAATATATGTGTCACAGTTGCAAAGCTGACTGCGTGCTGAAGATGCCCTGCCGGAGCTTTCACTCCAGGCTCTTCGGCTGTGGGAGCAGAGGCCAAGAGATCGTGTTCACCTGTCACTGCTGCTGTTCAAACGAGAGAGGGCGGGAGAGACCATGGATTCAAACGGATTATTAGGAGATGAAGTGAGGAGTGACAGCAATGTGTGTTTCAGAGTTGCAAAGCTCACTGTGCGCTGAAGATGATCTGCAAGGACTTTCCCTCCCTGCCCTTCGGAACTGGGAGCGGATTCCAAGCGCTCGTGCTCACCTGCCTCTGCTGCTCTTGAAACGAGAGTGGAGACCAGAAACGCTGGATTCAAATGCACTTTTAGGACCTACAATGAGGAGTGACAACAGTGTGTGTGTCACAGTTGTAAAGCTCAGTGTGTTGAAGAAGCACAAGAGCAGCCTTCAGGCCTGTCTCTTCCACTGCCTTACAGATTGCAGACATTCCTGCTCACTCTGCTGCTCAGCAGAGTGCTGGCAACGGAGTTCTTGGATTGAAATGGTCTTTTAGGAGAAAGAGTGAAGAGTGACAGCAATGTTTGTGTCACAGTTTAAAGCTCACTGTGTGCTAAACATGATCAGGAGGAGCTTTTTTGCAAGGCTCTTCTGCTGTTTTAGCCGAGTCTAAACATTCCTTCTCTCTGTTGCTGCTCAGCAGAGAGGGGGCACAGAGATGTTGGAATCAATTGGTCTTTCAGGAAGGAAAAGGAGGAGTGACAGCAATGTGTGTTGCAGAATTGCAAAGCTCACTGTCTGCTGAAGATGCCCTGCAGGAGTTTCCCTGCTGGCCCTTCGTCTGTGGGATTAGAGCCCAAGCGCTGCTCCTCCCCAGTCACAACTCCTCTCGAAACGAGAGAGAGCACCAGAAACTTTGGATTCAAATGCACTTTTAGGAGATAAAGTGAGGAGTGACAGCAATGTTTGTGTCACAGTTTCAAAGCTCACTGTGTGCTAAACATGATTAGCAGGAGCTTTTTTGCAAGGCTCTTCTGCTGTTTTAGCCCAGGCTAAACATTCCTGCTCTACTCTCTCTGTTGCTGCTCAGCAGAGAGTGGGCACAGAGATGTTGGAATCAATTGGTCTTTCAGGCAAAAAGGGAGGAGTGACAGCAATGTGTGTTGCAGAGTTGCAAAGCTCGCTGTGCGCTGAAGATGATCAGTGGGAACTTTCTGGACTGTCTCTTCTGCTCTTTTAGCATTGGCTAAAGGTTCCTGCTCTACTCTCTCTGCTTCTGCCCAGCAGAGAAAGGGCGCAGAGATTTTGGATTCAATTAGACTTTGAGGTAGGAAAGTGCGGAGCGAGAGCAATATATGTGTCACAGTTGCAAAGCTGACTGCGTGCTGAAGATGCCCTGCCGGAGCTTTCACTCCAGGCTCTTCGGCTGTGGGAGCAGAGGCCAAGAGATCGTGTTCACCTGTCACTGCTGCTGTTCAAACGAGAGAGGGCGGGAGAGACCATGGATTCAAACGGATTATTAGGAGATGAAGTGAGGAGTGACAGCAATGTGTGTTTCAGAGTTGCAAAGCTCACTGTGCGCTGAAGATGATCTGCAAGGACTTTCCCTCCCTGCCCTTCGGAACTGGGAGCGGATTCCAAGCGCTCGTGCTCACCTGCCTCTGCTGCTCTTGAAACGAGAGTGGAGACCAGAAACGCTGGATTCAAATGCACTTTTAGGAGCTACAATGAGGAGTGACAACAGTGTGTGTGTCACAGTTGTAAAGCTCAGTGTGTTGAAGAAGCACAAGAGCAGCCTTCAGGCCTGTCTCTTCCACTGCCTTACAGATTGCAGACATTCCTGCTCACTCTGCTGCTCAGCAGAGTGCTGGCAACGGAGTTCTTGGATTGAAATGGTCTTTTAGGAGAAAGAGTGAAGAGTGACAGCAATGTTTGTGTCACAGTTTAAAGCTCACTGTGTGCTAAACATGATCAGGAGGAGCTTTTTTGCAAGGCTCTTCTGCTGTTTTAGCCGAGTCTAAACATTCCTTCTCTCTGTTGCTGCTCAGCAGAGAGGGGGCACAGAGATGTTGGAATCAATTGGTCTTTCAGGAAGGAAAAGGAGGAGTGACAGCAATGTGTGTTGCAGAATTGCAAAGCTCACTGTCTGCTGAAGATGCCCTGCAGGAGTTTCCCTGCTGGCCCTTCGTCTGTGGGATTAGAGCCCAAGCGCTGCTCCTCCCCTGTCACAACTCCTCTCGAAACGAGAGAGCGCACCAGAAACGTTGGCTTCAAATGCACTTTTAGGAGATAAAGTGAGAAGTGACAGCAATGTTTGTGTCACAGTTTAAAGATCACTGTGTGCTAAACATGATTAGCAGGAGCTTTTTTTGCAATGCTCTTCTGCTGTTTTAGCCCAGGCTAAACATTCCTGCTCTACTCTCTCTGTTGCTGCTCAGTAGAGAGCGGGCACAGAGATGGTGGATTCAGTTGGTCTTTCTTTCAGGCAGGAAAGGGAGGAGTGACAGCAATGCGTGTTGCTGAGTTGCAAAGCTCGCTGTGCACTGAAGATGATCAGTGGGTACTTTCTGGACTGTCTCTTCTGCTGTTTCATCAGAGTCCAAACGTAAGTGCTATATTCTGCTACTGCTCATAAAGAGCAAGCACAGGAGATGTAGGATTCAATTGGACTTTCAGGTAGGAAAGTGAGAGGTGACAGCAATGTGTGTTGCAGAGTTGCAAAGCTCACTGTGTGCTGAAGATGCCCAGCAGGATTTTCCATGCTGGCCCTTCGGCTGTGGGATTAGAGTCCAAGCGCTCGTCCACACCTGTCACAACTCCTCTCGAAACGAGAGAGCGCACCAGAAACGTTGGATTCAAATGCACTTTTAGGAGATAAAGTGAGGAGTGACAGCAATGTTTGTGTCACAGTTTAAAGCTCACTGTGTGCTAAACATGATCAGGAGGAGCTTTTTTTGCAATGCTCTTCTTCTGTTTTAGCCCAGTCTAAACATTCCTGGTCTACTCTCTCTGTTGCTGCTCAGCAGAGAGTGGGCACAGAGATGTTGGAATCTATTGGTCTTCCAGGCAGGAAAAGGAGGAGTTACAGCAATGTGTTTTGCAGAGTTGCAAAGCTCACTGTGTGCTGAAGATGCCCTGCAGGAGTTTCCCTGCTGGCCCTTTGTCTGCTGGATTAGAGTCCAAGCGCTCCTCCTCCCCTGTCACAACTCCTCTCGAAACGAGAGAGAGCACCAGAAACTTTGGATTCAAATGCACTTTTAGGAGATAAAGTGAGGAGTGACAGCAATGTTTGTGTCACAGTTTCAAAGCTCACTGTGTGCTAAACATGATTAGCAGGAGCTTTTTTGCAAGGCTCTTCTGCTGTTTTATCCCAGGCTAAACATTCCTGCTCTACTCTCTCTGTTGCTGCTCAGCAGAGAGGGGGCACAGAGATGTTGGAATCAATTGGTCTTTCAGGCAAAAAGGGAGGAGTGACAGCAATGTGTGTTGCAGAGTTGCAAAGCTCGCTGTGCGCTTAAGATGATCAGTGGGAACTTTCTGGACTGTCTCTTCTGCTCTTTTAGCATTGGCTAAAGGTTCCTGCTCTACTCTCTCTGCTTCTGCCCAGCAGAGAAAGGGCACAGAGATTTTGGATTCAATTGGACTTTGAGGTAGGAAAGTGCGGAGCGAGAGCAATATATGTGTCACAGTTGCAAAGCTGACTGCGTGCTGAAGATGCCCTGCCGGAGCTTTCACTCCGGGCTCTTCGGCTGTGGGAGCAGAGGCCAAGAGATCGTGTTCACCTGTCGCTGCTGCTGTTCAAACGAGAGAGGGCGGGAGAGACCATGGATTCAAACGGATTATTAGGAGATGAAGTGAGGAGTGACAGCAATGTGTGTTTCAGAGTTGCAAAGCTCACTGTGCGCTGAAGATGATCTGCAAGGACTTTCCCTCCCTGCCCTTCGGAACTGGGAGCGGATTCCAAGCGCTCGTGCTCACCTTCCTCTGCTGCTCTTGAAACGAGAGTGGAGACCAGAAACGCTGGATTCAAATGCACTTTTAGGAGCTACAATGAGGAGTGACAACAGTGTGTGTGTCAAAGTTGTAAAGCTCAGTGTGTTGAAGAAGCACAAGAGCAGCCTTCAGGCCTGTCTCTTCCACTGCCTTACAGATTGCAGACATTCCTGCTCACTCTGCTGCTCAGCAGAGTGCTGGCAACGGAGTTCTTGGATTGAAATGGTCTTTTAGGAGAAAGAGTGAAGAGTGACAGCAATGTTTGTGTCACAGTTTAAAGCTCACTGTGTGCTAAACATGATCAGGAGGAGCTTTTTTGCAAGGCTCTTCTGCTGTTTTAGCCGAGTCTAAACATTCCTTCTCTCTGTTGCTGCTCAGCAGAGAGGGGGCACAGAGATGTTGGAATCAATTGGTCTTTCAGGAAGGAAAAGGAGGAGTGACAGCAATGTGTGTTGCAGAATTGCAAAGCTCACTGTCTGCTGAAGATGCCCTGCAGGAGTTTCCCTGCTGGCCCTTCGTCTGTGGGATTAGAGCCCAAGCGCTGCTCCTCCCCAGTCACAACTCCTCTCGAAACGAGAGAGAGCACCAGAAACTTTGGATTCAAATGCACTTTTAGGAGATAAAGTGAGGAGTGACAGCAATGTTTGTGTCACAGTTTCAAAGCTCACTGTGTGCTAAACATGATTAGCAGGAGCTTTTTTGCAAGGCTCTTCTGCTGTTTTAGCCCAGGCTAAACATTCCTGCTCTACTCTCTCTGTTGCTGCTCAGCAGAGAGTGGGCACAGAGATGTTGGAATCAATTGGTCTTTCAGGCAAAAAGGGAGGAGTGACAGCAATGTGTGTTGCAGAGTTGCAAAGCTCGCTGTGCGCTGAAGATGATCAGTGGGAACTTTCTGGACTGTCTCTTCTGCTCTTTTAGCATTGGCTAAAGGTTCCTGCTCTACTCTCTCTGCTTCTGCCCAGCAGAGAAAGGGCGCAGAGATTTTGGATTCAATTAGACTTTGAGGTAGGAAAGTGCGGAGCGAGAGCAATATATGTGTCACAGTTGCAAAGCTGACTGCGTGCTGAAGATGCCCTGCCGGAGCTTTCACTCCAGGCTCTTCGGCTGTGGGAGCAGAGGCCAAGAGATCGTGTTCACCTGTCACTGCTGCTGTTCAAACGAGAGAGGGCGGGAGAGACCATGGATTCAAACGGATTATTAGGAGATGAAGTGAGGAGTGACAGCAATGTGTGTTTCAGAGTTGCAAAGCTCACTGTGCGCTGAAGATGATCTGCAAGGACTTTCCCTCCCTGCCCTTCGGAACTGGGAGCGGATTCCAAGCGCTCGTGCTCACCTGCCTCTGCTGCTCTTGAAACGAGAGTGGAGACCAGAAACGCTGGATTCAAATGCACTTTTAGGAGCTACAATGAGGAGTGACAACAGTGTGTGTGTCACAGTTGTAAAGCTCAGTGTGTTGAAGAAGCACAAGAGCAGCCTTCAGGCCTGTCTCTTCCACTGCCTTACAGATTGCAGACATTCCTGCTCACTCTGCTGCTCAGCAGAGTGCTGGCAACGGAGTTCTTGGATTGAAATGGTCTTTTAGGAGAAAGAGTGAAGAGTGACAGCAATGTTTGTGTCACAGTTTAAAGCTCACTGTGTGCTAAACATGATCAGGAGGAGCTTTTTTGCAAGGCTCTTCTGCTGTTTTAGCCGAGTCTAAACATTCCTTCTCTCTGTTGCTGCTCAGCAGAGAGGGGGCACAGAGATGTTGGAATCAATTGGTCTTTCAGGAAGGAAAAGGAGGAGTGACAGCAATGTGTGTTGCAGAATTGCAAAGCTCACTGTCTGCTGAAGATGCCCTGCAGGAGTTTCCCTGCTGGCCCTTCGTCTGTGGGATTAGAGCCCAAGCGCTGCTCCTCCCCTGTCACAACTCCTCTCGAAACGAGAGAGCGCACCAGAAACGTTGGCTTCAAATGCACTTTTAGGAGATAAAGTGAGAAGTGACAGCAATGTTTGTGTCACAGTTTAAAGATCACTGTGTGCTAAACATGATTAGCAGGAGCTTTTTTTGCAATGCTCTTCTGCTGTTTTAGCCCAGGCTAAACATTCCTGCTCTACTCTCTCTGTTGCTGCTCAGTAGAGAGCGGGCACAGAGATGGTGGATTCAGTTGGTCTTTCTTTCAGGCAGGAAAGGGAGGAGTGACAGCAATGCGTGTTGCTGAGTTGCAAAGCTCGCTGTGCACTGAAGATGATCAGTGGGTACTTTCTGGACTGTCTCTTCTGCTGTTTCATCAGAGTCCAAACGTAAGTGCTATATTCTGCTACTGCTCATAAAGAGCAAGCACAGGAGATGTAGGATTCAATTGGACTTTCAGGTAGGAAAGTGAGAGGTGACAGCAATGTGTGTTGCAGAGTTGCAAAGCTCACTGTGTGCTGAAGATGCCCAGCAGGATTTTCCATGCTGGCCCTTCGGCTGTGGGATTAGAGTCCAAGCGCTCGTCCACACCTGTCACAACTCCTCTCGAAACGAGAGAGCGCACCAGAAACGTTGGATTCAAATGCACTTTTAGGAGATAAAGTGAGGAGTGACAGCAATGTTTGTGTCACAGTTTAAAGCTCACTGTGTGCTAAACATGATCAGGAGGAGCTTTTTTTGCAATGCTCTTCTTCTGTTTTAGCCCAGTCTAAACATTCCTGGTCTACTCTCTCTGTTGCTGCTCAGCAGAGAGTGGGCACAGAGATGTTGGAATCTATTGGTCTTCCAGGCAGGAAAAGGAGGAGTTACAGCAATGTGTTTTGCAGAGTTGCAAAGCTCACTGTGTGCTGAAGATGCCCTGCAGGAGTTTCCCTGCTGGCCCTTTGTCTGCTGGATTAGAGTCCAAGCGCTCCTCCTCCCCTGTCACAACTCCTCTCGAAACGAGAGAGAGCACCAGAAACTTTGGATTCAAATGCACTTTTAGGAGATAAAGTGAGGAGTGACAGCAATGTTTGTGTCACAGTTTCAAAGCTCACTGTGTGCTAAACATGATTAGCAGGAGCTTTTTTGCAAGGCTCTTCTGCTGTTTTATCCCAGGCTAAACATTCCTGCTCTACTCTCTCTGTTGCTGCTCAGCAGAGAGGGGGCACAGAGATGTTGGAATCAATTGGTCTTTCAGGCAAAAAGGGAGGAGTGACAGCAATGTGTGTTGCAGAGTTGCAAAGCTCGCTGTGCGCTTAAGATGATCAGTGGGAACTTTCTGGACTGTCTCTTCTGCTCTTTTAGCATTGGCTAAAGGTTCCTGCTCTACTCTCTCTGCTTCTGCCCAGCAGAGAAAGGGCACAGAGATTTTGGATTCAATTGGACTTTGAGGTAGGAAAGTGCGGAGCGAGAGCAATATATGTGTCACAGTTGCAAAGCTGACTGCGTGCTGAAGATGCCCTGCCGGAGCTTTCACTCCGGGCTCTTCGGCTGTGGGAGCAGAGGCCAAGAGATCGTGTTCACCTGTCGCTGCTGCTGTTCAAACGAGAGAGGGCGGGAGAGACCATGGATTCAAACGGATTATTAGGAGATGAAGTGAGGAGTGACAGCAATGTGTGTTTCAGAGTTGCAAAGCTCACTGTGCGCTGAAGATGATCTGCAAGGACTTTCCCTCCCTGCCCTTCGGAACTGGGAGCGGATTCCAAGCGCTCGTGCTCACCTTCCTCTGCTGCTCTTGAAACGAGAGTGGAGACCAGAAACGCTGGATTCAAATGCACTTTTAGGAGCTACAATGAGGAGTGACAACAGTGTGTGTGTCAAAGTTGTAAAGCTCAGTGTGTTGAAGAAGCACAAGAGCAGCCTTCAGGCCTGTCTCTTCCACTGCCTTACAGATTGCAGACATTCCTGCTCACTCTGCTGCTCAGCAGAGTGCTGGCAACGGAGTTCTTGGATTGAAATGGTCTTTTAGGAGAAAGAGTGAAGAGTGACAGCAATGTTTGTGTCACAGTTTAAAGCTCACTGTGTGCTAAACATGATCAGGAGGAGCTTTTTTGCAAGGCTCTTCTGCTGTTTTAGCCCAGTCTAAACATTCCTTCTCTCTGTTGCTGCTCAGCAGAGAGGGGGCACAGAGATGTTGGAATCAATTGGTCTTTCAGGCAGGAAAAGGAGGAGTGACAGCAATGTGTGTTGCAGAATTGCAAAGCTCACTGTGTGCTGAAGATGCCCAGCAGGAGTTTCCCTGCTGGCCCTTCGTCTGTGGGATTAGAGCCCAAGCGCTGCTCCTCCCCTGTCACAACTCCTCTCGAAACGAGAGAGCGCACCAGAAACGTTGGCTTCAAATGCACTTTTAGGAGATAAAGTGAGGAGTGACAGCAATGTTTGTGTCACAGTTTAAAGATCACTGTGTGCTAAACATGATTAGCAGGAGCTTTTTTTGCAATGCTCTTCTGCTGTTTTAGCCCAGGCTAAACATTCCTGCTCTACTCTCTCTGTTGCTGCTCAGTAGAGAGCGGGCACAGAGATGGTGGATTCAGTTGGTCTTTCTTTCAGGCAGGAAAGGGAGGAGTGACAGCAATGCGTGTTGCTGAGTTGCAAAGCTCGCTGTGCGCTGAAGATGATCAGTGGGTACTTTCTGGACTGCCTCTTCTGCTGTTTCTGCAGAGTCCAAACGTAAGTGCTATATGCTGCTACTGCTCATAAAGAGCAAGCACAGGAGATGTAGGATTCAATTGGACTTTCAGGTAGGAAAGTGAGAGGTGACAGCAATGTGTGTTTCAGAGTTGCAAAGCTCACTGTGTGCTGAAGATGCCCAGCAGGATTTTCCATGCTGGCCCTTCGGCTGTGGGATTAGAGTCCAAGCGCTCGTCCACCCCTGTCACAACTCCTCTCGAAACGAGAGAGCGCACCAGAAACGTTGGATTCAAATGCACTTTTAGGAGATAAAGTGAGGAGTGACAGCAATGTTTGTGTCACAGTTTAAAGCTCACTGTGTGCTAAACATGATCAGGAGGAGCTTTTTTTGCAATGCTCTTCTGCTGTTTTAGCCCAGTCTAAACATTCCTGCTCTACTCTCTCTGTTGCTGCTCAGCAGAGAGTGGGCACAGAGATGTTGGAATCAATTGGTCTTCCAGGCAGGAAAAGGAGGAGTTACAGCAATGTGTTTTGCAGAGTTGCAAAGCTCACTGTGTGCTGAAGTTGCCCTGCAGGTGTTTCCCTGCTGGCCCTTGGTCTGCGGGATTAGAGTCCAAGCGCACCTCCTCCCCAGTCACAACTCCTCTCGAAACGAGAGAGAGCACCAGAAACTTTGGATTCAAATGCACTTTTAGGAGATAAAGTGAGGAGTGACAGCAATGTTTGTGTCACAGTTTCAAAGCTCACTGTGTGCTAAACATGATTAGCAGGAGCTTTTTTGCAAGGCTCTTCTCCTGTTTTAGCCCAGGCTAAACATTCCTGCTCTACTCTCTCTGTTGCTGCTCAGCAGAGAGTGGGCACAGAGATGTTGGAATCAATTGGTCTTTCAGGCAAAAAGGGAGGAGTGACAGCAATGTGTGTTGCAGAGTTGCAAAGCTCGCTGTGCGCTGAAGATGATCAGTGGGAACTTTCTGGACTGTCTCTTCTGCTCTTTTAGCATTGGCTAAAGGTTCCTGCTCTACTCTCTCTGCTTCTGCCCAGCAGAGAAAGGGCGCAGAGATTTTGGATTCAATTAGACTTTGAGGTAGGAAAGTGCGGAGCGAGAGCAATATATGTGACACAGTTGCAAAGCTGACTGCGTGCTGAAGATGCCCTGCCGGAGCTTTCACTCCGGGCTCTTCGGCTGTGGGAGCAGAGGCCAAGAGATCGTGTTCACCTGTCACTGCTGCTGTTCAAACGAGAGAGGGCGGGAGAGACCATGGATTCAAACGGATTATTAGGAGATGAAGTGAGGAGTGACAGCAATGTGTGTTTCAGAGTTGCAAAGCTCACTGTGCGCTGAAGATGATCTGCAAGGACTTTCCCTCCCTGCCCTTCGGAACTGGGAGCGGATTCCAAGCGCTCGTGCTCACCTTCCTCTGCTGCTCTTGAAACGAGAGTGGAGACCAGAAACGCTGGATTCAAATGCACTTTTAGGAGCTACAATGAGGAGTGACAACAGTGTGTGTGTCACAGTTGTAAAGCTCAGTGTGTTGAAGAAGCACAAGAGCAGCCTTCAGGCCTGTCTCTTCCACTGCCTTACAGATTGCAGACATTCCTGCTCACTCTGCTGCTCAGCAGAGTGCTGGCAACGGAGTTCTTGGATTGAAATGGTCTTTTAGGAGAAAGAGTGAAGAGTGACAGCAATGTTTGTGTCACAGTTTAAAGCTCACTGTGTGCTAAACATGATCAGGAGGAGCTTTTTTGCAAGGCTCTTCTGCTGTTTTAGCCCAGTCTAAACATTCCTTCTCTCTGTTGCTGCTCAGCAGAGAGGGGGCACAGAGATGTTGGAATCAATTGGTCTTTCATGCAGGAAAAGGAGGAGTGACAGCAATGTGTGTTGCAGAATTGCAAAGCTCACTGTGTGCTGAAGATGCCCTGCAGGAGTTTCCCTGCTGGCCCTTCGTCTGTGGGATTAGAGTCCAAGCGCTGCTCCTCCCCTGTCACAACTCCTCTCCAAACGAGAGAGCGCACCAGAAACTTTGGATTCAAATGCACTTTTAGGAGATAAAGTGAGGAGTGACAGCAATGTTTGTGTCACAGTTTAAAGCTCACTGTGTGCAAAACATGATCAAGCAGGAGATTTTTTGCAAGGCTCTTCTGCTGTTTTAGCCCAGGCTAAACATTCCTGCTCTACTCTCTCTGTTGCTGCTCAGCAGAGAGCGGGCACAGAGATGGTGGATTCAGCTGGTCTTTCAGGCAGGAAAAGAAGAGACAGCAATGTGTGTTGCAGAGTTGCAAAGCTCACTGTGTGCTAAGATGATCAGTGGGAACTTTCTGGGCTGTCTCTTCTGCTGTTTCAGCAGAGTCCAAACGTAAGTGCTATATTCTGCTACTGCTCACAAAGAGCAAGCACAGGAGATGTATTATTCAATTGGACTTTCAGGTAGGAAAGTGAGAGGTGACAGCAATATGTGTTTCAGAGTTGCGAATCTCAATGTGTGCTGAAGATGCCCAGCAGTAGTTTCCATGCTGGCCCTTCGGCTGTGAAATTAGAATCCAAGCGCTCGTCCTCCCCTGTCACAACTGCTCTCGAAGCGAGAGAGCGCACCAGAAACGTTGGCTTGAAATGCACTTTTAGGAGATAAAGTGAGGAGTGACAGCAATGTGTGTTTCAGAGTTGCAAAGCTCACTGTGCGCTGAAGATGATCTGCAAGGACTTTCCCCCCCTGCCCTTCGGAACTGGGAGCGGATTCCAAGCGCTCGTGCTCACCTTCCTCTGCTGCTCTTGAAACGAGAGTGGAGACCAGAAACGCTGGATTCAAATGCACTTTTAGGAGCTACAATGAGGAGTGACAACAGTGTGTGTGTCAAAGTTGTAAAGCTCAGTGTGTTGAAGAAGCACAAGAGCAGCCTTCAGGCCTGTCTCTTCCACTGCCTTACAGATTGCAGACATTCCTGCTCACTCTGATGCTCAGCAGAGTGCTGGCAACGGAGTTCTTGGATTGAAATGGTCTTTTAGGAGAAAGAGTGAAGAGTGACAGCAATGTTTGTGTCACAGTTTAAAGCTCACTGTGTGCTAAACATGATCAGGAGGAGCTTTTTTGCAAGGCTCTTCTGCTGTTTTAGCCCAGTCTAAACATTCCTGCTCTACTCTCTCTGTTGCTGCTCAGCAGAGAGGGGGCACAGAGATGTTGGAATCAATTGGTCTTTCAGGCAGGAAAAGGAGGAGTGACAGCAATGTGTGTTGCAGAATTGCAAAGCTCACTGTGTGCTGAAGATGCCCTGCAGGAGTTTCCCTGCTGGCCCTTCGTCTGTGGGATTAGAGCCCAAGCGCTGCTCCTCCCCTGTCACAACTCCTCTCGAAACGAGAGAGCGCACCAGAATCGTTGGCTTCAAATGCACTTTTAGGAGATAAAGTGAGGAGTGATAGCAATGTTTGTGTCACAGTTTAAAGATCACTGTGTGCTAAACATGATTAGCAGGAGCTTTTTTTGCAATGCTCTTCTGCTGTTTTAGCCCAGGCTAAACATTCCTGCTCTACTCTCTCTGTTGCTGCTCAGTAGAGAGCGGGCACAGAGATGGTGGATTCAGTTGGTCTTTCTTTCAGGCAGGAAAGGGAGGAGTGACAGCAATGCGTGTTGCTGAGTTGCAAAGCTCGCTGTGCGCTGAAGATGATCAGTGGGTACTTTCTGGACTGTCTCTTCTGCAGTTTCATCAGAGTCCAAACGTAAGTGCTATATTCTGCTACTGCTCATAAAGAGCAAGCACAGGAGATGTAGGATTCAATTGGACTTTCAGGTAGGAAAGTGAGAGGTGACAGCAATGTGTGTTTCAGAGTTGCAAAGCTCACTGTGTGCTGAAGATGCCCAGCAGGATTTTCCATGCTGGCCCTTCGGCTGTGGGATTAGAGTCCAAGCGCTCGTCCACCCCTGTCACAACTCCTCTCGAAACGAGAGAGTGCACCAGAAACGTTGGATTCAAATGCAGTTTTAGGAGATAAAGTGAGGAGTGACAGCAATGTTTGTGTCACAGTTTAAAGCTCACTGTGTGCTAAACATGATCAGGAGGAGCTTTTTTTGCAATGCTCTTCTGCTGTTTTAGCCCAGTCTAAACATTCCTGCTCTACTCTCTCTGTTGCTGCTCAGCAGAGAGTGGGCACAGAGATGTTGGAATCAATTGGTCTTCCAGGCAGGAAAAGGAGGAGTTACAGCAATGTGTTTTGCAGAGTTGCAAAGCTCACTGTGTGCTGAAGTTGCCCTGCAGGTGTTTCCCTGCTGGCCCTTGGTCTGCGGGATTAGAGTCCAAGCGCTCCTCCTCCCCAGTCACAACTCCTCTCGAAACGAGAGAGAGCACCAGAAACTTTGGATTCAAATGCACTTTTAGGAGATAAAGTGAGGAGTGACTGCAATGTTTGTGTCACAGTTTCAAAGCTCACTGTGTGCTAAACATGATTAGCAGGAGCTTTTTTGCAAGGCTCTTCTGCTGTTTTAGCCCAGGCTAAACATTCCTGCTCTACTCTCTCTGTTGCTGCTCAGCAGAGAGTGGGCACAGAGATGTTGGAATCAATTGGTCTTTCAGGCAAAAAGGGAGGAGTGACAGCAATGTGTGTTGCAGAGTTGCAAAGCTCGCTGTGCGCTGAAGATGATCAGTGGGAACTTTCTGGACTGTCTCTTCTGCTCTTTTAGCATTGGCTAAAGGTTCCTGCTCTACTCTCTCTGCTTCTGCCCAGCAGAGAAAGGGCACAGAGATTTTGGTTTCAATTGGACTTTGAGGTAGGAAAGTGCGGAGCGAGAGCAATATATGTGTCACAGTTGCAAAGCTGACTGCGTGCTGAAGATGCCCTGCCGGAGCTTTCACTCCGGGCTCTTCGGCTGTGGGAGCAGAGGCCAAGAGATCGTGTTCACCTGTCACTGCTGCTGTTCAAACGAGAGAGGGCGGGAGAGACCATGGATTCAAACGGATTATTAGGAGATGAAGTGAGGAGTGACAGCAATGTGTGTTTCAGAGTTGCAAAGCTCACTGTGCGCTGAAGATGATCTGCAAGGTCTTTCCCCCCCTGCCCTTCGGAACTGGGAGCGGATTCCAAGCGCTCGTGCTCACCTTCCTCTGCTGCTCTTGAAACGAGAGTGGAGACCAGAAACGCTGGATTCAAATGCACTTTTAGGAGCTACAATGAGGAGTGACAACAGTGTGTGTGTCAAAGTTGTAAAGCTCAGTGTGTTGAAGAAGCACAAGAGCAGCCTTCAGGCCTGTCTCTTCCACTGCCTTACAGATTGCAGACATCCCTGCTCACTCTGCTGCTCAGCAGAGTGCTGGCAACGGAGTTCTGGGATTGAAATGGTCTTTTAGGAGAAAGAGTGAAGAGTGACACCAATGTTTGTGTCACAGTTTAAAGCTCACTGTGTGCTAAACATGATCAGGAGGAGCTTTTTTGCAAGGCTCTTCTGCTGTTTTAGCCCAGTCTAAACATTCCTGCTCTACTCTCTCTGTTGCTGCTCAGCAGAGAGTGGGCACAGAGATGTTGGAATCAATTGGTCTTTCAGGCAAGAAAAGGAGGAGTGACAGCAATGTGTGTTTCAGAATTGTAAAGCTCACTGTGCGCTGAAGATGCCCTGCAGGAGTTTCCCTGCTGGCCCTTCGTCTGTGGGATTAGAGTCCAAGCGCTGCTCCTCCCCTGTCACAACTCCTCTCGAAACGAGAGAGCGCACCAGAAACGCTGGATTCAAATGCACTTTTAGGAGATAAAGTGAGGAGTGACAGCAATGTTTGTGTCACAGTTTAAAGCTCACTGTGTGCAAAACATGATCAAGCTGGAGATTTTTTGCAAGGCTCTTCTGCTGTTTTAGCCCAGGCTAAACATTCCTGCTCTACTCTCTCTGTTGCTGCTCAGCAGAGAGCGGGCACAGAGATGGTGGATTCAGCTGGTCTTTCAGGCAGGAAAAGAAGAGACAGCAATGTGTGTTGCAGAGTTGCAAAGCTCACTGTGTGCTGAAGATGATCAGTGGGAACTTTCTGGGCTGTCTCTTCTGCTGTTTCAGCAGAGTCCAAACGTAAGTGCTATATTCTGCTACTGCTCACAAAGAGCAAGCAGAGGAGATGTATTATTCAATTGGACTTTCAGGTAGGAAAGTGAGAGGTGACAGCAATATGTGTTTCAGAGTTGCGAATCTCAATGTGTGCTGAAGATGCCCAGCAGTAGTTTCCATGCTGGCCCTTCGGCTGTGAAATTAGAATCCAAGCGCTCGTCCTCCCCTGTCACAACTGCTCTCGAAGCGAGAGAGCGCACCAGAAACGTTGGCTTGAAATGCACTTTTAGGAGATAAAGTGAGGAGTGACAGCAATGTGTGTTTCAGAGTTGCAAAGCTCACTGTGCGCTGAAGATGATCTGCAAGGACTTTCCCCCCCTGCCCTTCGGAACTGGGAGCGGATTCCAAGCGCTCGTGCTCACCTTCCTCTGCTGCTCTTGAAACGAGAGTGGAGACCAGAAACGCTGGATTCAAATGCACTTTTAGGAGCTACAATGAGGAGTGACAACAGTGTGTGTGTCAAAGTTGTAAAGCTCAGTGTGTTGAAGAAGCACAAGAGCAGCCTTCAGGCCTGTCTCTTCCACTGCCTTACAGATTGCAGACATCCCTGCTCACTCTGCTGCTCAGCAGAGTGCTGGCAACGGAGTTCTTGGATTGAAATGGTCTTTTAGGAGAAAGAGTGAAGAGTGACACCAATGTTTGTGTCACAGTTTAAAGCTCACTGTGTGCTAAACATGATCAGGAGGAGCTTTTTTGCAAGGCTCTTCTGCTGTTTTAGCCCAGTCTAAACATTCCTGCTCTACTCTCTCTGTTGCTGCTCAGCAGAGAGTGGGCACAGAGATGTTGGAATCAATTGGTCTTTCAGGCAAGAAAAGGAGGAGTGACAGCAATGTGTGTTTCAGAATTGTAAAGCTCACTGTGCGCTGAAGATGCCCTGCAGGAGTTTCCCTGCTGGCCCTTCGTCTGTGGGATTAGAGTCCAAGCGCTGCTCCTCCCCTGTCACAACTCCTCTCGAAACGAGAGAGCGCACCAGAAACGTTGGATTCAAATGCACTTTTAGGAGATAAAGTGAGGAGTGACAGCAATGTTTGTGTCACAGTTTAAAGCTCACTGTGTGCAAAACATGATCAAGCTGGAGATTTTTTGCAAGGCTCTTCTGCTGTTTTAGCCCAGGCTAAACATTCCTGCTCTACTCTCTCTGTTGCTGCTCAGCAGAGAGCGGGCACAGAGATGGTGGATTCAGCTGGTCTTTCAGGCAGGAAAAGAAGAGACAGCAATGTGTGTTGCAGAGTTGCAAAGCTCACTGTGTGCTGAAGATGATCAGTGGGAACTTTCTGGGCTGTCTCTTCTGCTGTTTCAGCAGAGTCCAAACGTAAGTGCTATATTCTGCTACTGCTCACAAAGAGCAAGCAGAGGAGATGTATTATTCAATTGGACTTTCAGGTAGGAAAGTGAGAGGTGACAGCAATATGTGTTTCAGAGTTGCGAATCTCAATGTGTGCTGAAGATGCCCAGCAGTAGTTTCCATGCTGGCCCTTCGGCTGTGAAATTAGAATCCAAGCGCTCGTCCTCCCCTGTCACAACTGCTCTCGAAGCGAGAGAGCGCACCAGAAACGTTGGCTTGAAATGCACTTTTAGGAGATAAAGTGAGGAGTGACAGCAATGTGTGTTTCAGAGTTGCAAAGCTCACTGTGCGCTGAAGATGATCTGCAAGGACTTTCCCCCCCTGCCCTTCGGAACTGGGAGCGGATTCCAAGCGCTCGTGCTCACCTTCCTCTGCTGCTCTTGAAACGAGAGTGGAGACCAGAAACGCTGGATTCAAATGCACTTTTAGGAGCTACAATGAGGAGTGACAACAGTGTGTGTGTCAAAGTTGTAAAGCTCAGTGTGTTGAAGAAGCACAAGAGCAGCCTTCAGGCCTGTCTCTTCCACTGCCTTACAGATTGCAGACATTCCTGCTCACTCTGCTGCTCAGCAGAGTGCTGGCAACGGAGTTCTTGGATTGAAATGGTCTTTTAGGAGAAAGAGTGAAGAGTGACAGCAATGTTTGTGTCACAGTTTAAAGCTCACTGTGTGCTAAACATGATCAGGAGGAGCTTTTTTGCAAGGCTCTTCTGCTGTTTTTGCCCAGTCTAAACATTCCTGCTCTACTCTCTCTGTTGCTGCTCAGCAGAGAGTGGGCACAGAGGTGTTGGAATCAATTGGTCTTCCAGGCAGGAAAAGGAGTTACAGCAATGTGTGTTGCAGAATTGCAAAGCTCACTGTGTGCTGAAGATGCCCTGCAGGAGTTTCCCCGCTGGCCCTTCGTCTATGGGATTAGAGTCCAAGCGCTGCTCCTCCCCTGTCACAACTCCTCTCCAAACGAGAGAGCGCACCAGAAACTTTGGATTCAAATGCACTTTTAGGAGATAAAGTGAGGAGTGACAGCAATGCTTGTGTCACAGTTTAAAGCTCACTGTGTGCAAAACATGATCAAGCAGGAGATTTTTTGCAAGGCTCTTCTGCTGTTTTAGCCCAGGCTAAACATTCCTGCTCTACTCTCTCTGTTGCTGCTCAGCAGAGAGCGGGCACAGAGGTGTTGGAATCAATTGGTCTTTCAGGCAGGAAAAGAAGAGACAGCAATGTGTGTTGCAGAGTTGCAAAGCTCACTGTGTGCTGAAGATGATCAGTGGGAACTTTCTGGACTGTCTCTTCTGCTGTTTCAGCAGAGTCCAAACGTAAGTGCTATATTCTGCTACTGCTCATAAAGAGCAAGCACAGGAGATGTATTATTCAATTGGACTTTCAGGTAGGAAAGTGAGAGGTGACAGCAATATGTGTTTCAGAGTTGCGAATCTCAATGTGTGCTGAAGATGCCCAGCAGTAGTTTCCATGCTGGCCCTTCGGCTGTGAAATTAGAATCCAAGCGCTCGTCCTCCCCTGTCACAACTGCTCTCGAAGCGAGAGAGCGCACCAGAAACGTTGGCTTGAAATGCACTTTTAGGAGATAAAGTGAGGAGTGACAGCAATGTGTGTTTCAGAGTTGCAAAGCTCACTGTGCGCTGAAGATGATCTGCAAGGACTTTCCCCCCCTGCCCTTCGGAACTGGGAGCGGATTCCAAGCGCTCGTGCTCACCTTCCTCTGCTGCTCTTGAAACGAGAGTGGAGACCAGAAACGCTGGATTCAAATGCACTTTTAGGAGCTACAATGAGGAGTGACAACAGTGTGTGTGTCAAAGTTGTAAAGCTCAGTGTGTTGAAGAAGCACAAGAGCAGCCTTCAGGCCTGTCTCTTCCACTGCCTTACAGATTGCAGACATTCCTGCTCACTCTGATGCTCAGCAGAGTGCTGGCAACGGAGTTCTTGGATTGAAATGGTCTTTTAGGAGAAAGAGTGAAGAGTGACACCAATGTTTGTGTCACAGTTTAAAGCTCACTGTGTGCTAAACATGATCAGGAGGAGCTTTTTTGCAAGGCTCTTCTGCTGTTTTTGCCCAGTCTAAACATTCCTGCTCTACTCTCTCTGTTGCTGCTCAGCAGAGAGTGGGCACAGAGGTGTTGGAATCAATTGGTCTTCCAGGCAGGAAAAGGAGTTACAGCAATGTGTGTTGCAGAATTGCAAAGCTCACTGTGTGCTGAAGATGCCCTGCAGGAGTTTCCCCGCTGGCCCTTCGTCTGTGGGATTAGAGTCCAAGCGCTGCTCCTCCCCTGTCACAACTCCTCTCCAAACGAGAGAGCGCACCAGAAACTTTGGATTCAAATGCACTTTTAGGAGATAAAGTGAGGAGTGACAGCAATGCTTGTGTCACAGTTTAAAGCTCACTGTGTGCAAAACATGATCAAGCAGGAGATTTTTTGCAAGGCTCTTCTGCTGTTTTAGCCCAGGCTAAACATTCCTGCTCTACTCTCTCTGTTGCTGCTCAGCAGAGAGCGGGCACAGAGGTGTTGGAATCAATTGGTCTTTCAGGCAGGAAAAGAAGAGACAGCAATGTGTGTTGCAGAGTTGCAAAGCTCACTGTGTGCTGAAGATGATCAGTGGGAACTTTCTGGACTGTCTCTTCTGCTGTTTCAGCAGAGTCCAAACGTAAGTGCTATATTCTGCTACTGCTCACAAAGAGCAAGCAGAGGAGATGTATTATTCAATTGGACTTTCAGGTAGGAAAGTGAGAGGTGACAGCAATATGTGTTTCAGAGTTGCGAATCTCAATGTGTGCTGAAGATGCCCAGCAGTAGTTTCCATGCTGGCCCTTCGGCTGTGAAATTAGAATCCAAGCGCTCGTCCTCCCCTGTCACAACTGCTCCCGAAGCGAGAGAGCGCACCAGAAACGTTGGCTTGAAATGCACTTTTAGGAGATAAAGTGAGGAGTGACAGCAATGTGTGTTTCAGAGTTGCAAAGCTCACTGTGCGCTGAAGATGATCTGCAAGGACTTTCCCCCCCTGCCCTTCGGAACTGGGAGCGGATTCCAAGCGCTCGTGCTCACCTTCCTCTGCTGCTCTTGAAACGAGAGTGGAGACCAGAAACGCTGGATTCAAATGCACGTTTAGGAGCTACAATGAGGAGTGACAACAGTGTGTGTGTCAAAGTTATAAAGCTCAGTGTGTTGAAGAAGCACAAGAGCAGCCTTCAGGCCTGTCTCTTCCACTGCCTTACAGATTGCAGACATTCCTGCTCACTCTGATGCTCAGCAGAGTGCTGGCAACGGAGTTCTTGGATTGAAATGGTCTTTTAGGAGAAAGAGTGAAGAGTGACAGCAATGTTTGTGTCACAGTTTAAAGCTCACTGTGTGCTAAACATGATCAGGAGGAGCTTTTTTGCAAGGCTCTTCTGCTGTTTTTGCCCAGTCTAAACATTCCTGCTCTACTCTCTCTGTTGCTGCTCAGCAGAGAGTGGGCACAGAGGTGTTGGAATCAATTGGTCTTCCAGGCAGGAAAAGGAGTTACAGCAATGTGTGTTGCAGAATTGCAAAGCTCACTGTGTGCTGTAGATGCCCTGCAGGAGTTTCCCCGCTGGCCCTTCGTCTGTGGGATTAGAGTCCAAGCGCTGCTCCTCCCCTGTCACAACTCCTCTCCAAACGAGACAGCGCACCAGAAACTTTGGATTCAAATGCACTTTTAGGAGATAAAGTGAGGAGTGACAGCAATGCTTGTGTCACAGTTTAAAGCTCACTGTGTGCAAAACATGATCAAGCAGGAGATTTTTTGCAAGGCTCTTCTGCTGTTTTAGCCCAGGCTAAACATTCCTGCTCTACTCTCTCTGTTGCTGCTCAGCAGAGAGCGGGCACAGAGGTGTTGGAATCAATTGGTCTTTCAGGCAGGAAAAGAAGAGACAGCAATGTGTGTTGCAGAGTTGCAAAGCTCACTGTGTGCTGAAGATGATCAGTGGGAACTTTCTGGACTGTCTCTTCTGCTGTTTCAGCAGAGTCCAAACGTAAGTGCTATATTCTGCTACTGCTCACAAAGAGCAAGCACAGGAGATGTATTATTCAATTGGACTTTCAGGTAGGAAAGTGAGAGGTGACAGCAATATGTGTTTCAGAGTTGCGAATCTCAATGTGTGCTGAAGATGCCCAGCAGTAGTTTCCATGCTGGCCCTTCGGCTGTGAAATTAGAATCCAAGCGCTCGTCCTCCCCTGTCACAACTGCTCTCGAAGCGAGAGAGCGCACCAGAAACGTTGGCTTGAAATGCACTTTTAGGAGATAAAGTGAGGAGTGACAGCAATGTGTGTTTCAGAGTTGCAAAGCTCACTGTGCGCTGAAGATGATCTGCAAGGACTTTCCCCCCCTGCCCTTCGGAACTGGGAGCGGATTCCAAGCGCTCGTGCTCACCTTCCTCTGCTGCTCTTGAAACGAGAGTGGAGACCAGAAACGCTGGATTCAAATGCACTTTTAGGAGCTACAATGAGGAGTGACAACAGTGTGTGTGTCAAAGTTGTAAAGCTCAGTGTGTTGAAGAAGCACAAGAGCAGCCTTCAGGCCTGTCTCTTCCACTGCCTTACAGATTGCAGACATTCCTGCTCACTCTGCTGCTCAGCAGAGTGCTGGCAACGGAGTTCTTGGATTGAAATGGTCTTTTAGGAGAAAGAGTGAAGAGTGACAGCAATGTTTGTGTCACAGTTTAAAGCTCACTGTGTGCTAAACATGATCAGGAGGAGCTTTTTTGCAAGGCTCTTCTGCTGTTTTTGCCCAGTCTAAACATTCCTTCTCTCTGTTGCTGCTCAGCAGAGAGGGGGCACAGAGATGTTGGAATCAATTGGTCTTTCAGGCAGGAAAAGGAGGAGTGACAGCAATGTGTGTTTCAGAATTGTAAAGCTCACTGTGCGCTGAAGATGCCCTGCAGGAGTTTCCCTGCTGGCCCTTCGTCTGTGGGATTAGAGTCCAAGCGCTGCTCCTCCCCTGTCACAACTCCTCTCCAAACGAGAGAGCGCACCAGAAACTTTGGATTCAAATGCACTTTTAGGAGATAAAGTGAGGAGTGACAGCAATGCTTGTGTCACAGTTTAAAGCTCACTGTGTGCAAAACATGATCAAGCAGGAGATTTTTTGCAAGGCTCTTCTGCTGTTTTAGCCCAGGCTAAACATTCCTGCTCTACTCTCTCTGTTGCTGCTCAGCAGAGAGCGGGCACAGAGGTGTTGGAATCAATTGGTCTTTCAGGCAGGAAAAGAAGAGACAGCAATGTGTGTTGCAGAGTTGCAAAGCTCACTGTGTGCTGAAGATGATCAGTGGGAACTTTCTGGACTGTCTCTTCTGCTGTTTCAGCAGAGTCCAAACGTAAGTGCTATATTCTGCTACTGCTCACAAAGAGCAAGCACAGGAGATGTATTATTCAATTGGACTTTCAGGTAGGAAAGTGAGAGGTGACAGCAATATGTGTTTCAGAGTTGTGAATCTCAATGTGTGCTGAAGATGCCCAGCAGTAGTTTCCATGCTGGCCCTTCGGCTGTGAAATTAGAATCCAAGCGCTCGTCCTCCCCTGTCATAACTGCTCTCGAAGCGAGAGAGCGCACCAGAAACGTTGGCTTGAAATGCACTTTTAGGAGATAAAGTGAGGAGTGACAGCAATGTGTGTTTCAGAGTTGCAAAGCTCACTGTGCGCTGAAGATGATCTGCAAGGACATTCCCTCCCTGCCCTTCGGAACTGGGAGCGGATTCCAAGCGCTCGTGCTCACCTGCCTCTGCTGCACTGGAAACGAGAGTGGAGACCAGAAACGCTGGATTCAAATGCACTTTTAGGAGCTACAATGAGGAGTGACAACAGTGTGTCTGTCACAGTTGTAAAGCTCAGTGTGTTGAAGAAGCACAAGAGCAGCCTTCAGGCCTGTCTCTTCCACTGCCTTACAGATTGCAGACATCCCTGCTCACTCTGCTGCTCAGCAGAGTGCTGGCAACGGAGTTCTTGGATTGAAATGGTCTTTTAGGAGAAAGAGTGAAGAGTGACAGCAATGTTTGTGTCACAGTTTAAAGCTCACTGTGTGCTAAACATGATCAGGAGGAGCTTTTTTGCAAGGCTCTTCTGCTGTTTTAGCCCAGTCTAAACATTCCTGCTCTACTCTCTCTGTTGCTGCTCAGCAGAGAGTAGGCACAAAGATGTTGGAATCAATAGGTCTTCCAGGCAGGAAAAGGAGGAGTGACAGCAATGTGTTTTGCAGAGTTGCAAAGCTCACTGTGTGCTGAAGATGCCCTGCAGGCGTTTCCCTGCTGGCCCTTCGTCTGTGGGATTAGAGTCCAAGCGCTGCTCCTCCCCTGTCACAACTCCTCTCCAAACGAGAGTGCGTACCAGAAACTTCGGATTCAAATGCACTTTTAGGAGATAAAGTGAGGAGTGACAGCAATGTTTGTGTCACAGTTTAAAGCTCACTGTGTGCAAAACATGATCAAGCAGGAGATTTTTTTCAAGGCTCTTCTGCTGTTTTAGGCAGGTCTAAAAATTCCCGCTCTACTCTCTCTGTTGCTGCTCAGCAGAGAGCGGGCACAGAGATGGTGGATTCAGCTGGTCTTTCAGGCAAAAAGGGAGGAGTGACAGCAATGTGTGTTGCAGAGTTGCAAAGCTCGCTGTGCGCTGAAGATGATCAGTGGGAACTTTCTGGACTGTCTCTTCTGCTCTTTTAGCATTGGCTAAAGGTTCCTGCTCTACTCTCTCTGCTTCTGCCCAGCAGAGAAAGGGCACAGAGATTTTGGATTCAATTGGACTTTGAGGTAGGAAAGTGCGGAGCGAGAGCAATATATGTGTCACAGTTGCAAAGCTGACTGCGTGCTGAAGATGCCCTGCCGGAGCTTTCACTCCGGGCTCTTCGGCTGTGGGAGCAGAGGCCAAGAGATCGTGTTCACCTGTCACTGCTGCTGTTCAAACGAGAGAGGGCGGGAGAGACCATGGATTCAAACGGATTATTAGGAGATGAAGTGAGGAGCGACAGCAATGTGTGTTTCAGAGTTGCAAAGCTCACTGTGCGCTGAAGATGATCTGCAAGGACTTTCCCTCCCTGCCCTTCGGAACTGGGAGCGGATTCCAAGCGCTCGTGCTCACCTTCCTCTGCTGCACTGGAAACGAGAGTGGAGACCAGAAACGCTGGATTCAAATGCACTTTTAGGAGCTACAATGAGGAGTGACAACAGTGTGTGTGTCACAGTTGTAAAGCTCAGTGTGTTGAAGAAGCACAAGAGCAGCCTTCAGGCCTGTCTCTTCCACTGCCTTACAGATTGCAGACATTCCTGCTCACTCTGCTGCTCAGCAGAGTGCTGGCAACGGAGTTCTTGGATTGAAATGGTCTTTTAGGAGAAAGAGTGAAGAGTGACAGCAATGTTTGTGTCACAGTTTAAAGCTCACTGTGTGCTAAACATGATCAGGAGGAGCTTTATTGCAAGGCTCTTCTGCTGTTTTAGCCCAGTCTAAACATTCCTTCTCTCTGTTGCTGCTCAGCAGAGAGTGGGCACAGAGATCTTGGAATCAATTGGTCTTCCAGGCAGGAAAAGGAGTTACAGCAATGTGTGTTGCAGAATTGCAAAGCTCACTGTGTGCTGAAGGTGCCCTGCAGGAGTTTCCCTGCTGGCCCTTCGTCTGTGGGATTAGAGTCCAAGCGCTGCTCCTCCCCTGTCACAACTCCTCTCGAAACGAGAGAGCGCACCAGAAACGTTGGCTTCAAATGCACTTTTAGGAGATAAAGTGAGAAGTGACAGCAATGTTTGTGTCACAGTTTAAAGATCACTGTGTGCTAAACATGATTAGCAGGAGCTTTTTTTGCAATGCTCTTCTGCTGTTTTAGCCCAGGCTAAACATTCCTGCTCTACTCTCTCTGTTGCTGCTCAGTAGAGAGCGGGCACAGAGATGGTGGATTCAGTTGGTCTTTCTTTCAGGCAGGAAAGGGAGGAGTGACAGCAATGCGTGTTGCTGAGTTGCAAAGCTCGCTGTGCACTGAAGATGATCAGTGGGTACTTTCTGGACTGTCTCTTCTGCTGTTTCATCAGAGTCCAAACGTAAGTGCTATATTCTGCTACTGCTCATAAAGAGCAAGCACAGGAGATGTAGGATTCAATTGGACTTTCAGGTAGGAAAGTGAGAGGTGACAGCAATGTGTGTTGCAGAGTTGCAAAGCTCACTGTGTGCTGAAGATGCCCAGCAGGATTTTCCATGCTGGCCCTTCGGCTGTGGGATTAGAGTCCAAGCGCTCGTCCACACCTGTCACAACTCCTCTCGAAACGAGAGAGCGCACCAGAAACGTTGGATTCAAATGCACTTTTAGGAGATAAAGTGAGGAGTGACAGCAATGTTTGTGTCACAGTTTAAAGCTCACTGTGTGCTAAACATGATCAGGAGGAGCTTTTTTTGCAATGCTCTTCTTCTGTTTTAGCCCAGTCTAAACATTCCTGGTCTACTCTCTCTGTTGCTGCTCAGCAGAGAGTGGGCACAGAGATGTTGGAATCTATTGGTCTTCCAGGCAGGAAAAGGAGGAGTTACAGCAATGTGTTTTGCAGAGTTGCAAAGCTCACTGTGTGCTGAAGATGCCCTGCAGGAGTTTCCCTGCTGGCCCTTTGTCTGCTGGATTAGAGTCCAAGCGCTCCTCCTCCCCTGTCACAACTCCTCTCGAAACGAGAGAGAGCACCAGAAACTTTGGATTCAAATGCACTTTTAGGAGATAAAGTGAGGAGTGACAGCAATGTTTGTGTCACAGTTTCAAAGCTCACTGTGTGCTAAACATGATTAGCAGGAGCTTTTTTGCAAGGCTCTTCTGCTGTTTTATCCCAGGCTAAACATTCCTGCTCTACTCTCTCTGTTGCTGCTCAGCAGAGAGGGGGCACAGAGATGTTGGAATCAATTGGTCTTTCAGGCAAAAAGGGAGGAGTGACAGCAATGTGTGTTGCAGAGTTGCAAAGCTCGCTGTGCGCTTAAGATGATCAGTGGGAACTTTCTGGACTGTCTCTTCTGCTCTTTTAGCATTGGCTAAAGGTTCCTGCTCTACTCTCTCTGCTTCTGCCCAGCAGAGAAAGGGCACAGAGATTTTGGATTCAATTGGACTTTGAGGTAGGAAAGTGCGGAGCGAGAGCAATATATGTGTCACAGTTGCAAAGCTGACTGCGTGCTGAAGATGCCCTGCCGGAGCTTTCACTCCGGGCTCTTCGGCTGTGGGAGCAGAGGCCAAGAGATCGTGTTCACCTGTCGCTGCTGCTGTTCAAACGAGAGAGGGCGGGAGAGACCATGGATTCAAACGGATTATTAGGAGATGAAGTGAGGAGTGACAGCAATGTGTGTTTCAGAGTTGCAAAGCTCACTGTGCGCTGAAGATGATCTGCAAGGACTTTCCCTCCCTGCCCTTCGGAACTGGGAGCGGATTCCAAGCGCTCGTGCTCACCTTCCTCTGCTGCTCTTGAAACGAGAGTGGAGACCAGAAACGCTGGATTCAAATGCACTTTTAGGAGCTACAATGAGGAGTGACAACAGTGTGTGTGTCAAAGTTGTAAAGCTCAGTGTGTTGAAGAAGCACAAGAGCAGCCTTCAGGCCTGTCTCTTCCACTGCCTTACAGATTGCAGACATTCCTGCTCACTCTGCTGCTCAGCAGAGTGCTGGCAACGGAGTTCTTGGATTGAAATGGTCTTTTAGGAGAAAGAGTGAAGAGTGACAGCAATGTTTGTGTCACAGTTTAAAGCTCACTGTGTGCTAAACATGATCAGGAGGAGCTTTTTTGCAAGGCTCTTCTGCTGTTTTAGCCCAGTCTAAACATTCCTTCTCTCTGTTGCTGCTCAGCAGAGAGGGGGCACAGAGATGTTGGAATCAATTGGTCTTTCAGGCAGGAAAAGGAGGAGTGACAGCAATGTGTGTTGCAGAATTGCAAAGCTCACTGTGTGCTGAAGATGCCCAGCAGGAGTTTCCCTGCTGGCCCTTCGTCTGTGGGATTAGAGCCCAAGCGCTGCTCCTCCCCTGTCACAACTCCTCTCGAAACGAGAGAGCGCACCAGAAACGTTGGCTTCAAATGCACTTTTAGGAGATAAAGTGAGGAGTGACAGCAATGTTTGTGTCACAGTTTAAAGATCACTGTGTGCTAAACATGATTAGCAGGAGCTTTTTTTGCAATGCTCTTCTGCTGTTTTAGCCCAGGCTAAACATTCCTGCTCTACTCTCTCTGTTGCTGCTCAGTAGAGAGCGGGCACAGAGATGGTGGATTCAGTTGGTCTTTCTTTCAGGCAGGAAAGGGAGGAGTGACAGCAATGCGTGTTGCTGAGTTGCAAAGCTCGCTGTGCGCTGAAGATGATCAGTGGGTACTTTCTGGACTGCCTCTTCTGCTGTTTCTGCAGAGTCCAAACGTAAGTGCTATATGCTGCTACTGCTCATAAAGAGCAAGCACAGGAGATGTAGGATTCAATTGGACTTTCAGGTAGGAAAGTGAGAGGTGACAGCAATGTGTGTTTCAGAGTTGCAAAGCTCACTGTGTGCTGAAGATGCCCAGCAGGATTTTCCATGCTGGCCCTTCGGCTGTGGGATTAGAGTCCAAGCGCTCGTCCACCCCTGTCACAACTCCTCTCGAAACGAGAGAGCGCACCAGAAACGTTGGATTCAAATGCACTTTTAGGAGATAAAGTGAGGAGTGACAGCAATGTTTGTGTCACAGTTTAAAGCTCACTGTGTGCTAAACATGATCAGGAGGAGCTTTTTTTGCAATGCTCTTCTGCTGTTTTAGCCCAGTCTAAACATTCCTGCTCTACTCTCTCTGTTGCTGCTCAGCAGAGAGTGGGCACAGAGATGTTGGAATCAATTGGTCTTCCAGGCAGGAAAAGGAGGAGTTACAGCAATGTGTTTTGCAGAGTTGCAAAGCTCACTGTGTGCTGAAGTTGCCCTGCAGGTGTTTCCCTGCTGGCCCTTGGTCTGCGGGATTAGAGTCCAAGCGCACCTCCTCCCCAGTCACAACTCCTCTCGAAACGCGAGAGAGCACCAGAAACTTTGGATTCAAATGCACTTTTAGGAGATAAAGTGAGGAGTGACAGCAATGTTTGTGTCACAGTTTCAAAGCTCACTGTGTGCTAAACATGATTAGCAGGAGCTTTTTTGCAAGGCTCTTCTCCTGTTTTAGCCCAGGCTAAACATTCCTGCTCTACTCTCTCTGTTGCTGCTCAGCAGAGAGTGGGCACAGAGATGTTGGAATCAATTGGTCTTTCAGGCAAAAAGGGAGGAGTGACAGCAATGTGTGTTGCAGAGTTGCAAAGCTCGCTGTGCGCTGAAGATGATCAGTGGGAACTTTCTGGACTGTCTCTTCTGCTCTTTTAGCATTGGCTAAAGGTTCCTGCTCTACTCTCTCTGCTTCTGCCCAGCAGAGAAAGGGCGCAGAGATTTTGGATTCAATTAGACTTTGAGGTAGGAAAGTGCGGAGCGAGAGCAATATATGTGACACAGTTGCAAAGCTGACTGCGTGCTGAAGATGCCCTGCCGGAGCTTTCACTCCGGGCTCTTCGGCTGTGGGAGCAGAGGCCAAGAGATCGTGTTCACCTGTCACTGCTGCTGTTCAAACGAGAGAGGGCGGGAGAGACCATGGATTCAAACGGATTATTAGGAGATGAAGTGAGGAGTGACAGCAATGTGTGTTTCAGAGTTGCAAAGCTCACTGTGCGCTGAAGATGATCTGCAAGGACTTTCCCTCCCTGCCCTTCGGAACTGGGAGCGGATTCCAAGCGCTCGTGCTCACCTTCCTCTGCTGCTCTTGAAACGAGAGTGGAGACCAGAAACGCTGGATTCAAATGCACTTTTAGGAGCTACAATGAGGAGTGACAACAGTGTGTGTGTCACAGTTGTAAAGCTCAGTGTGTTGAAGAAGCACAAGAGCAGCCTTCAGGCCTGTCTCTTCCACTGCCTTACAGATTGCAGACATTCCTGCTCACTCTGCTGCTCAGCAGAGTGCTGGCAACGGAGTTCTTGGATTGAAATGGTCTTTTAGGAGAAAGAGTGAAGAGTGACAGCAATGTTTGTGTCACAGTTTAAAGCTCACTGTGTGCTAAACATGATCAGGAGGAGCTTTTTTGCAAGGCTCTTCTGCTGTTTTAGCCCAGTCTAAACATTCCTTCTCTCTGTTGCTGCTCAGCAGAGAGGGGGCACAGAGATGTTGGAATCAATTGGTCTTTCATGCAGGAAAAGGAGGAGTGACAGCAATGTGTGTTGCAGAATTGCAAAGCTCACTGTGTGCTGAAGATGCCCTGCAGGAGTTTCCCTGCTGGCCCTTCGTCTGTGGGATTAGAGTCCAAGCGCTGCTCCTCCCCTGTCACAACTCCTCTCCAAACGAGAGAGCGCACCAGAAACTTTGGATTCAAATGCACTTTTAGGAGATAAAGTGAGGAGTGACAGCAATGTTTGTGTCACAGTTTAAAGCTCACTGTGTGCAAAACATGATCAAGCAGGAGATTTTTTGCAAGGCTCTTCTGCTGTTTTAGCCCAGGCTAAACATTCCTGCTCTACTCTCTCTGTTGCTGCTCAGCAGAGAGCGGGCACAGAGATGGTGGATTCAGCTGGTCTTTCAGGCAGGAAAAGAAGAGACAGCAATGTGTGTTGCAGAGTTGCAAAGCTCACTGTGTGCTAAGATGATCAGTGGGAACTTTCTGGGCTGTCTCTTCTGCTGTTTCAGCAGAGTCCAAACGTAAGTGCTATATTCTGCTACTGCTCACAAAGAGCAAGCACAGGAGATGTATTATTCAATTGGACTTTCAGGTAGGAAAGTGAGAGGTGACAGCAATATGTGTTTCAGAGTTGCGAATCTCAATGTGTGCTGAAGATGCCCAGCAGTAGTTTCCATGCTGGCCCTTCGGCTGTGAAATTAGAATCCAAGCGCTCGTCCTCCCCTGTCACAACTGCTCTCGAAGCGAGAGAGCGCACCAGAAACGTTGGCTTGAAATGCACTTTTAGGAGATAAAGTGAGGAGTGACAGCAATGTGTGTTTCAGAGTTGCAAAGCTCACTGTGCGCTGAAGATGATCTGCAAGGACTTTCCCCCCCTGCCCTTCGGAACTGGGAGCGGATTCCAAGCGCTCGTGCTCACCTTCCTCTGCTGCTCTTGAAACGAGAGTGGAGACCAGAAACGCTGGATTCAAATGCACTTTTAGGAGCTACAATGAGGAGTGACAACAGTGTGTGTGTCAAAGTTGTAAAGCTCAGTGTGTTGAAGAAGCACAAGAGCAGCCTTCAGGCCTGTCTCTTCCACTGCCTTACAGATTGCAGACATTCCTGCTCACTCTGCTGCTCAGCAGAGTGCTGGCAACGGAGTTCTTGGATTGAAATGGTCTTTTAGGAGAAAGAGTGAAGAGTGACAGCAATGTTTGTGTCACAGTTTAAAGCTCACTGTGTGCTAAACATGATCAGGAGGAGCTTTTTTGCAAGGCTCTTCTGCTGTTTTTGCCCAGTCTAAACATTCCTTCTCTCTGTTGCTGCTCAGCAGAGAGGGGGCACAGAGATGTTGGAATCAATTGGTCTTTCAGGCAGGAAAAGGAGGAGTGACAGCAATGTGTGTTTCAGAATTGTAAAGCTCACTGTGCGCTGAAGATGCCCTGCAGGAGTTTCCCTGCTGGCCCTTCGTCTGTGGGATTAGAGTCCAAGCGCTGCTCCTCCCCTGTCACAACTCCTCTCCAAACGAGAGAGCGCACCAGAAACTTTGGATTCAAATGCACTTTTAGGAGATAAAGTGAGGAGTGACAGCAATGCTTGTGTCACAGTTTAAAGCTCACTGTGTGCAAAACATGATCAAGCAGGAGATTTTTTGCAAGGCTCTTCTGCTGTTTTAGCCCAGGCTAAACATTCCTGCTCTACTCTCTCTGTTGCTGCTCAGCAGAGAGCGGGCACAGAGGTGTTGGAATCAATTGGTCTTTCAGGCAGGAAAAGAAGAGACAGCAATGTGTGTTGCAGAGTTGCAAAGCTCACTGTGTGCTGAAGATGATCAGTGGGAACTTTCTGGACTGTCTCTTCTGCTGTTTCAGCAGAGTCCAAACGTAAGTGCTATATTCTGCTACTGCTCACAAAGAGCAAGCACAGGAGATGTATTATTCAATTGGACTTTCAGGTAGGAAAGTGAGAGGTGACAGCAATATGTGTTTCAGAGTTGTGAATCTCAATGTGTGCTGAAGATGCCCAGCAGTAGTTTCCATGCTGGCCCTTCGGCTGTGAAATTAGAATCCAAGCGCTCGTCCTCCCCTGTCATAACTGCTCTCGAAGCGAGAGAGCGCACCAGAAACGTTGGCTTGAAATGCACTTTTAGGAGATAAAGTGAGGAGTGACAGCAATGTGTGTTTCAGAGTTGCAAAGCTCACTGTGCGCTGAAGATGATCTGCAAGGACATTCCCTCCCTGCCCTTCGGAACTGGGAGCGGATTCCAAGCGCTCGTGCTCACCTGCCTCTGCTGCACTGGAAACGAGAGTGGAGACCAGAAACGCTGGATTCAAATGCACTTTTAGGAGCTACAATGAGGAGTGACAACAGTGTGTCTGTCACAGTTGTAAAGCTCAGTGTGTTGAAGAAGCACAAGAGCAGCCTTCAGGCCTGTCTCTTCCACTGCCTTACAGATTGCAGACATCCCTGCTCACTCTGCTGCTCAGCAGAGTGCTGGCAACGGAGTTCTTGGATTGAAATGGTCTTTTAGGAGAAAGAGTGAAGAGTGACAGCAATGTTTGTGTCACAGTTTAAAGCTCACTGTGTGCTAAACATGATCAGGAGGAGCTTTTTTGCAAGGCTCTTCTGCTGTTTTAGCCCAGTCTAAACATTCCTGCTCTACTCTCTCTGTTGCTGCTCAGCAGAGAGTAGGCACAAAGATGTTGGAATCAATAGGTCTTCCAGGCAGGAAAAGGAGGAGTGACAGCAATGTGTTTTGCAGAGTTGCAAAGCTCACTGTGTGCTGAAGATGCCCTGCAGGCGTTTCCCTGCTGGCCCTTCGTCTGTGGGATTAGAGTCCAAGCGCTGCTCCTCCCCTGTCACAACTCCTCTCCAAACGAGAGTGCGTACCAGAAACTTCGGATTCAAATGCACTTTTAGGAGATAAAGTGAGGAGTGACAGCAATGTTTGTGTCACAGTTTAAAGCTCACTGTGTGCAAAACATGATCAAGCAGGAGATTTTTTTCAAGGCTCTTCTGCTGTTTTAGGCAGGTCTAAAAATTCCCGCTCTACTCTCTCTGTTGCTGCTCAGCAGAGAGCGGGCACAGAGATGGTGGATTCAGCTGGTCTTTCAGGCAAAAAGGGAGGAGTGACAGCAATGTGTGTTGCAGAGTTGCAAAGCTCGCTGTGCGCTGAAGATGATCAGTGGGAACTTTCTGGACTGTCTCTTCTGCTCTTTTAGCATTGGCTAAAGGTTCCTGCTCTACTCTCTCTGCTTCTGCCCAGCAGAGAAAGGGCACAGAGATTTTGGATTCAATTGGACTTTGAGGTAGGAAAGTGCGGAGCGAGAGCAATATATGTGTCACAGTTGCAAAGCTGACTGCGTGCTGAAGATGCCCTGCCGGAGCTTTCACTCCGGGCTCTTCGGCTGTGGGAGCAGAGGCCAAGAGATCGTGTTCACCTGTCACTGCTGCTGTTCAAACGAGAGAGGGCGGGAGAGACCATGGATTCAAACGGATTATTAGGAGATGAAGTGAGGAGCGACAGCAATGTGTGTTTCAGAGTTGCAAAGCTCACTGTGCGCTGAAGATGATCTGCAAGGACTTTCCCTCCCTGCCCTTCGGAACTGGGAGCGGATTCCAAGCGCTCGTGCTCACCTTCCTCTGCTGCACTGGAAACGAGAGTGGAGACCAGAAACGCTGGATTCAAATGCACTTTTAGGAGCTACAATGAGGAGTGACAACAGTGTGTGTGTCACAGTTGTAAAGCTCAGTGTGTTGAAGAAGCACAAGAGCAGCCTTCAGGCCTGTCTCTTCCACTGCCTTACAGATTGCAGACATTCCTGCTCACTCTGCTGCTCAGCAGAGTGCTGGCAACGGAGTTCTTGGATTGAAATGGTCTTTTAGGAGAAAGAGTGAAGAGTGACAGCAATGTTTGTGTCACAGTTTAAAGCTCACTGTGTGCTAAACATGATCAGGAGGAGCTTTATTGCAAGGCTCTTCTGCTGTTTTAGCCCAGTCTAAACATTCCTTCTCTCTGTTGCTGCTCAGCAGAGAGTGGGCACAGAGATCTTGGAATCAATTGGTCTTCCAGGCAGGAAAAGGAGTTACAGCAATGTGTGTTGCAGAATTGCAAAGCTCACTGTGTGCTGAAGGTGCCCTGCAGGAGTTTCCCTGCTGGCCCTTCGTCTGTGGGATTAGAGTCCAAGCGCTGCTCCTCCCCTGTCACAACTCCTCTCGAAACGAGAGAGCGCACCAGAAACGTTGGCTTCAAATGCACTTTTAGGAGATAAAGTGAGGAGTGACAGCAATGTTTGTGTCACAGTTTAAAGATCACTGTGTGCTAAACATGATTAGCAGGAGCTTTTTTTGCAATGCCCTTCAGCTGTTTTAGCCCAGGCTAAACATTCCTGCTCTACTCTCTCTGTTGCTGCTCAGTAGAGAGCGGGCACAGAGATGGTGGATTCAGTTGGTCTTTCTTTCAGGCAGGAAAGGGAGGAGTGACAGCAATGCGTGTTGCTGAGTTGCAAAGCTCGCTGTGCGCAGAAGATGATCAGTGGGTACTTTTTGGACTGTCTCTTCTGCTGTTTCTGCAGAGTCCAAACGTAAGTGCTATATTCTGCTACTGCTCATAAAGAGCAAGCACAGGAGATGTAGGATTCAATTGGACTTTCAGGTAGGAAAGTGAGAGGTGACAGCAATGTGTGTTTCATAGTTGCAAAGCTCACTGTGTGCTGAAGATGCCCAGCAGGATTTTCCATGCTGGCCCTTCGGCTGTGGGATTAGAGTCCAAGCGCTCGTCCACCGCTGTCACAACTCCTCTCGAAACGAGAGAGCGCACCAGAAACGTTGGATTCAAATGCACTTTTAGGAGATAAAGTGAGGAGTGACAGAATTGTTTGTGTCACAGTTTAAAGCTCACTGTGTGCTAAACATCATCAGGAGGAGCTTTTTTTGCAATGCTCTTCTGCTGTTTTAGCCCAGTCTAAACATTCCTGCTCTACTCTCTCTGTTGCTGCTCAGCAGAGAGTGGGCACAGAGATGTTGGAATCAATTGGTCTTCCAGGCAGGAAAAGGAGGAGTTACAGCAATGTGTTTTGCAGAGTTGCAAAGCTCACTGTGTGCTGAAGATGCCCTGCAGGAGTTTCCCTGCTGGCCCTTCGTCTGCGGGATTAGAGTCCAAGCGCTCCTCCTCCCCTGTCACAACTCCTCTCGAAACGAGAGAGAGCACCAGAAACTTTGGATTCAAATGCACTTTTAGGAGATAAAGTGAGGAGTGACAGCAATGTTTGTGTCACAGTTTCAAAGCTCACTGTGTGCTAAACATGATTAGCAGGAGCTTTTTTGCAAGGCTCTTCTGCTGTTTTAGCCCAGGCTAAACATTCCTGCTCTACTCTCTCTGTTGCTGCTCAGCAGAGAGTGGGCACAGAGATGTTGGAATCAATTGGTCTTTCAGGCAAAATGGAGGAGTGACAGCAATGTGTGTTGCAGAGTTGCAAAGCTCGCTGTGCGCTGAAGATGATCAGTGGGAACTTTCTGGACTGTCTCTTCTGCTCTTTTAGCATTGGCTAAAGGTTCCTGCTCTACTCTCTCTGCTTCTGCCCAGCAGAGAAAGGGCACAGAGATTTTGGATTCAATTGGACTTTGAGGTAGGAAAGTGCGGAGCGAGAGCAATATATGTGTCACAGTTGCAAAGCTGACTGCGTGCTGAAGATGCCCTGCCGGAGCTTTCACTCCGGGCTCTTCGGCTGTGGGAGCAGAGGCCAAGAGATCGTGTTCACCTGTCACTGCTGCTGTTCAAACGAGAGAGGGCGGGAGAGACCATGGATTCAAACGGATTATTAGGAGATGAAGTGAGGAGTGACAGCAATGTGTGTTTCAGAGTTGCAAAGCTCACTGTGCGCTGAATATGATCTGCAAGGACTTTCCCTCCCTGCCCTTCGGAACTGGGAGCGGATTCCAAGCGCTCGTGCTCACCTTCCTCTGCTGCTCTTGAAACGAGAGTGGAGACCAGAAACGCTGGATTCAAATGCACGTTTAGGAGCTACAATGAGGAGTGACAACAGTGTGTGTGTCAAAGTTGTAAAGCTCAGTGTGTTGAAGAAGCACAAGAGCAGCCTTCAGGCCTGTCTCTTCCACTGCCTTACAGATTGCAGACATTCCTGCTCACTCTGCTGCTCAGCAGAGTGCTGGCAACGGAGTTCTTGGATTGAAATGGTCTTTTAGGAGAAAGAGTGAAGAGTGACAGCAATGTTTGTGTCACAGTTTAAAGCTCACTGTGTGCTAAACATGATCAGGAGGAGCTTTTTTGCAAGGCTCTTCTGCTGTTTTAGCCCAGTCTAAACATTCCTTCTCTCTGTTGCTGCTCAGCAGAGAGGGGGCACAGAGATGTTGGAATCAATTGGTCTTTCAGGCAGGAAAAGGAGGAGTGACAGCAATGTGTGTTGCAGAATTGCAAAGCTCACTGTGTGCTGAAGATGCCCAGCAGGAGTTTCCCTGCTGGCCCTTCGTCTGTGGGATTAGAGCCCAAGCGCTGCTCCTCCCCTGTCACAACTCCTCTCGAAACGAGAGAGCGCACCAGAAACGTTGGCTTCAAATGCACTTTTAGGAGATAAAGTGAGGAGTGACAGCAATGTTTGTGTCACAGTTTCAAAGCTCACTGTGTGCTAAACATGATTAGCAGGAGCTTTTTTGCAAGGCTCTTCTGCTGTTTTAGCCCAGGCTAAACATTCCTGCTCTACTCTCTCTGTTGCTGCTCAGCAGAGAGGGGGCACAGAGATGTTGGAATCAATTGGTCTTTCAGGCAAAAAGGGAGGAGTGACAGCAATGTGTGTTGCAGAGTTGCAAAGCTCGCTGTGCGCTGAAGATGATCAGTGGGAACTTTCTGGACTGTCTCTTCTGCTCTTTTAGCATTGGCTAAAGGTTCCTGCTCTACTCTCTCTGCTTCTGCCCAGCAGAGAAAGGGCACAGAGATTTTGGATTCAATTGGACTTTGAGGTAGGAAAGTGCGGAGCGAGAGCAATATATGTGTCACAGTTGCAAAGCTGACTGCGTGCTGAAGATGCCCTGCCGGAGCTTTCACTCCGGGCTCTTCGGCTGTGGGAGCAGAGGCCAAGAGATCGTGTTCACCTGTCACTGCTGCTGTTCAAACGAGAGAGGGCGGGAGAGACCATGGATTCAAACGGATTATTAGGAGATGAAGTGAGGAGTGACAGCAATGTGTGTTTCAGAGTTGCAAAGCTCACTGTATGCTGAAGATGCCCAGCAGGATTTTCCCTGCTGGCCTTTCAGCTGTGGGATTAGAGTCCAAGCGCTCGTCCTCCCCTGTCACAACTCCTCTCGAAATGAGAGAGCGCACCAGAAACGATGGTTTCAAATGCACTTTTAGGAGATAAAGTGAGGAGTGACAGCAGTGTTTGTGTCACAGTTTCAAAGCTGACTGTGTGCTAATAATGATCAGCAGGAGCTTTTTTGCAAGGCTCTTCTGCTGCTTTAGCCCAGTCTAAACATTCCTGCTATAGTCTCCCTGTTGCTGCTCAGCAGAGAGCGGGCACAGAGATGGTGGAATCAGTTCGTCTTTCAGGCAGGAAAGGGAGGATTGACAGCAATGTGTGTTGCAGAGTTGTAAAGCTCGCTGTGCGCTGAAGATGATCAGTGGGATCTTTCTGGACTGTCTCTTCTGCTGTTTCAGCAGAGTGCAAACATATGGGCTATATTCTGCTACTGGTCACAAGGAGCAAAGCACAGGAGAAGAGGGATTCAATTGGACTTTCAGGTAGGAAAGTGAGAGGTGACAGCAATGTGTGTTGCAGAGTTGCAAAGCTCACTGTGTGCTGAAGATGCCCAGCAGGAGTTTCCCTGCACGCCCTTCGGCTGTGGGATTAGAGTCCAAGCACTCGTCCTCCCCTGTCAGAACTCCTCTCGAAACGAGAGAGCGCACCAGAAACGATGGAGTCAAATGCACTTTTAGGAGTTAAAGTGAATGACAGCAATGTTTGCGTCGCAGTTTAATGCTCACTGTGCGCTAAACATGAAAAGCAGGAGCTTTTTTGCAAGGCTCTTCTGCTGTTTTAGCCCAGTCTAAACATTCCTGCTATACTCTCCCTGTTGCTGCTCAATAGAGTGCGGGCTCAGAGATGGTGGAATCAGTTGGTCTTTCAGGCAGGAAAGGGAGGAGTGACAGCAATGTGTGCTGCAGAGTTGCAAAGCTCGCTGTGCGCTGAAGATGATCAGTGGGAACTTTCAGGACTGTCTCTTCTGCTGTTTCAGCAGAGTGCAAACGTAAGTGCTATATTCTGCTACTGCTCACAAGGAGCAAGCACAGGAGATGTATGATTCAACTGGACTTTCAACTAGGAAAGTCAGAGGTGACAGCTATATGTGTTTCAGAGTTGCAAAGCTCACTGTGTGCTGAAGATGCCCAGCAGGAGTTTCCCTGCTAGCCCTTCGGCTGTGGGATTAGAGTTCAAGCGCTCGTCCTCCCCTGTCACATCTGCTCTTGAAACGAGAGAGGGCACCAAAAACGTTGGACTCAAATGCACTTTTAGGAGATAAAGTGAGGAGTGACAGCAATGTTTGTGTCACAGCTTCAAAGCTCACTGTGTGCTAAACATGATCAGCAGGAGCTTTTTTGCAAGGCTCTTCTGCTGTTTTAGCCCAGTCTAAACATTCGTGCTATACTCTCCCTGTTGCTGCTCAGCAGAGAGCTGGCACAGAGATGGTGGTTTCAATTGGTCTTTCAGGCATTAAAGGGAGGTGTGACAGCAATGTGTGTTGCAGTGTTGCAAAGCTCGCTGTGCACTGAAGATGAGCAATGGGAAATTTCTGGACTGTCTCTTCTGCTGTTTCAGCAGAGTCCAAACGTAAGTGCTATATTCAGCTACTGCTTACAAGGAGCAAAGCACAGGAGATGTAGGATTCAATTGGACTTTCAGGTAGGAAAGTCAGAGGTGACAGCAATGTGTGTTTCAGAGTAGCAAAGCTCAATGTGTGCTGAAGATACCCATCAGGAGTTTCCCTGCTGGCCCTTCGGCTGTGGGATTAGAGTCCAAGCGCTCGTCCTCCCCTGTCACAACTCCTCTCGAAACGAGAGAGCGCACCAGAAACGATGGTTTCAAATGCACTTTTAGGAGATAAAGTGAGGAGTGACAGCAACGTTTGTGTCACAGTTTAAAGCACACTGTGCGCTAAACATGAAAAGCAGGAGCTTTTTTGCAAGGCTCTTCTGCTGTTTTAGCCCAGTCTAAACATTCCTGCTATACTCTCTCTGTTGCTGCTCAGCAGAGAGCGGACACAGAGATGGTGGAATCAGCTGGTCTTTCAGGTAGGAAAGGGAGGAGTGACAGCAATGTGTGTTGCAGAGTTGCAAAGCTCGCTGTGCGCTGAAGATGATCAGTGGGAACTTTCAGGACTGTCTCTTCTGCTGTTTCAGCAGAGTGCAAACGTATGGGCTATATTCTGCTACTGCTCATAAGGACCAAAGCACAGGAGAAGTAGGATTCAATTGGACTTTCAGGTAGGAAAGTGAGAGGTGACAGCAATATGTGTTTCAGAGTTGCAAAGCTCACTGTGTGCTGAAGATGCCCAGCAGGAGTTTCCCTGCTGGCCCTTCGGCTGTGGGATTTGAGTCCAAGCGCTCGTCCTCCCCTGTCACATATGCTCTTGAAACGAGAGAGGGCAACAAAAACGTTGGACTCAAATGCACTTTTAGGAGATAAAGTGAGGAGTGACTGCAATGTTTGTGTCACAGCTTCAAAGCTCACTGTGTGCTAAACATGATCAGCAAGAGCTTTTTTGCAGGGCTCTTCTGCTGTTTTAGCCCAGTCTAAACATTCCTGCTATACTCTCTCTGTTGCTGCTCAGCAGAGAGCTGGCACAGAGATGGTGGATTCAGTTGGTCTTTATTTCAGGCAGGAAAGGGAGGAGTGACAGCAATGCGTGTTGCTGAGTTGCAAAGCTCTCTGTGTTCTGAAGATGATCAGTGGGAACTTTCTAAACTTTCTCTTTTGCTGTTTCAGCAGAGTGCAAACGTATGGGCTATATTCTGCTACTGCTCACAAATTGCAGCACAGGAGATGTAGGATTCAATTGGACTTTCAGGTAGGAAAGGGAGAGGTGACAGCTATATGTGTTCAGGGTTGCAAAGATCACTGTGTGCTGAAGATGGCCAGCAGGAGTTTCCCTGCACGCCCTTCGGCTGTGGGATTAGAGTCCAAGCGCTCGTCCTCCCCTGTCACAACTCCTCTCGAAACGACAGAGCGCACCAGAAACGTTGGACTCAAATGCACTTTTAGGAGATAAAGTGAGGAGTGACATCAATGCTTGTGTCACAGTTTCCGAGCTCACTGTGTGCTAATCATGATCAGCAGGAGCTTTTTTGCAAGGCTCTTCTGCTGTTTTAGCCCAGTCTGAACATTCGTGCTATACTCTCCCTGTTGCTCTCAGCAGAGAGCGGGCACAGAGATGGTGGATTCAGTTGGTCTTTCAGGCAGGAAAGGGAGGAGTGACAGCAATGTGTGCTGCAGAGTTGCAAAGCTCGCTGTGCGCTGAACAGGATCAGTGGGAATTTTCAGGACTGTCTCTTCTGCTGTTTCAGCAGAGTGCAAACGTATGGGCTATATTCTGCTACTGCTCACAAATTGCAGCACAGGAGATGTAGGATTCAATTGGACTTTCAGGTAGGAAAGGGAGAGGTGACACCTATATGTGTTCAGGGTTGCAAATATCACTGTGTGCTGAAGATGGCCAGCAGGAGTTTCCCTGCACGCCCTTCGGCTGTGGGATTAGAGTCCAAGCGCTCGTCCTCCCCTGTCACAACTCCTCTCGAAACGAGAGAGCGCACCAGAAACGATGGTTTCAAATGCACTTTTAGGAGATAAAGTGAGGAGTGACAGCAATGTTTGTGTCACAGCTTCAAAGCTCACTGTGTGCTAATCATGATCAGCAGGAGCTTTTTTGCAAGGCTCTTCTGCTGTTTTAGCCCTGTCTAAACATTCCTGTTATACTCTCCCTGTTGCTGCTCAGCAGAGAGCGGGCACAGAGATGGTGGATTCAGTTGGTCATTCAGGCAGGAAAGGGAGGAGTGACAGCAATGTGTGTTGCAGAGTTGCAAAGCTCGCTGTGCGCTGAAGATGATCAGTGGGAACTTTCAGGACTGTCTCTTCTGCTGTTTCAGCAGAGTCCAAACGTAAGTGCTATATTCTGCTACTGCTCACAAGGAGCAAGCACAGGAGATGTATGATTCAATTGGACTTTCAACTAAGAAAGTCAGAGGTGACAGCTATATGTGTTTCAGAGTTGCAAAGCTCACTGTGTGCTGAAGATGCCCAGCAGGACTTTCCCTGCTGGCCCTTCGGCTGTGGGATTAGAGTCCAAGCGCTCGTCCTCCCCTGTCACAACTCCTCTGGAAACAAGAGTGCGCACCAGAAACGATGGAGTCAAATGCACTTTTAGGAGATAAAGTGAGTGACAGCAATGTTTTTGTCGCAGTTTAAAGCTCACTGTGTGCTAAACATGATCAGCAGGAGCTATTTTGCAAGGCTCTTCTGCTGTTTTTGCACAGTCTAAATATTCCTGCTATACTCTCCCTGTTGCTGCTAAGCAGAGGGCGGGCACAGAGATGGTGGATTCAGTTGGTCTTTCAGGCAGGAAAGGGAGGAGTGACAGCAATGTGTGTTGCAGAGTTGCAAAGCTCGCTGTGCGCTGAAGATGATCAGTGGGAACTTTCAGGACTGTCTCTTCTGCTGTTTCAGCTGAGTGCAAACGTAAGTGCTATATTCTGCTACTGCTCACAAGGAGCAAGCACAGGAGATGTATGATTCAACTGGACTTTCAACTAGGAAAGTCAGAGGTGACAGCTATATGTGTTTCAGAGTTGCAAAGCTCACTGTGTGCTGAAGATGCCCAGCAGGACTTTTCCAGCGCGCCCTTCGGCTGTGGGATTAGAGTCCAAGCGCTCGTCCTCCCCTGTCACAACTCTTCTCGAAACGAGAGAGCGCCCCAGAAACGAGAGATTCAAATGCACTTTTAGGAGATAAAGTGAGTGGCAGCAGTGTTTGTGTCGCAGTTTAAAGCTCACTGTGCGCTAAACATGAAAAGCTGGAGCTTTTTTGCAAGGCTCTTCTGCTGTTATAGCCCTGTCTAAACATTCCTGCTATACTCTCTCTGTTGCTGCTAAGCAGAGAGCGGGCACAGAGATGGTGGAATCAATTGGTCTTTCAGGCAGGAAAGAGAGGAGTGACAGCAATGTGTGCTGCAGAGCTGCAAAGCTCGCTGTGCGCTGAAGATGATCAGTGTTAACTTTCTGGACTGTCTCTTCTGCTGTTTCAGCAGAATCTGAACGTAAGTGCTATATTCTGCTACTGCTCACAAGGAGCAAGCACAGGAGATGTAGGATTCAATTGGACTTTCAGGTAGGAAAGTGAGAGGTGACAGCAATGTGTGTTTCAGAGTAGCAAAGCTCAATGTGTGCTGAAGATGCCCAGCAGGAGTTTCCCTGCTGGCCCTTCGGCTGTGAGATTAGAGTCCAAGCGCTCGTCCTCCCCTGTCACAACTCCTCTCGAAACGAGAGAGCGCACCAGAAACGATGGTTTCAAATGCACTTTTAGGAGATAAAGTGAGGAGTGACAGCAATGTTTGTGTCACAGCTTCAAAACTCACTGTGTGCTAAACATGATCAGCAGGAGCTTTATTGCATGGCTCTTCTGCTGTTTTAGCCCAGTCTAAACATTCCAGCTATACTCTCTCTGTTGATGCTCAGCAGAGAGCGGACACAGAGATGGTGGAATCAGTTGGTCTTTCAGGTAGGAAAGGGAGGAGTGACAGCAATGTGTGTTGCAGAGTTGCAAAGCTCGCTGTGCGCTGAAGATGATCAGTGGGAACTTTCAGGACTGTCTCTTCTGCTGTTTCAGCAGAGTGCAAAAGTATGGGCTATATTCTGCTACTGCTCACAAGGAGCAAAGCACAGGAGAAGTAGGATTCTATTGGACTTTCAGGTAGGAAAGTGAGAGGTGACAGCAATGTGTGTTTCCGAGTTGCAAAGCTCACTGTGTGCTGAAGATGCCCATCAGGAGTTTCCCTGCTGGCCCTTCGGCTGTGGGATTAGAGTCCAAGCGCTCGTCCTCCCCTGTCACATCTGCTCTTGAAACGAGAGAGGGCACCAAAAACGTTGGACTCAAATGCACTTTTAGGAGATAAAGTGAGGAGTGACAGCAATGTTTGTGTCACAGCCTCAAAGCTCACTGTGTGCTAAACATGATCAGCAGGAGCTTCTTTGCAAGGCTCTTCTGCTGTTTTAGCCCAGTCTAAACATTATTGCTCTTCTCTCCCTGTTGCTGCTCAGCAGAGAGCAGGCACAGAGATGGTGGAATCTTTTGGTCTTTCAGGCAGGAAAAGGAGGAGTGACAGCAATATGTGTTGCAGAGTTGCAAAGCTCTCTGTGTTCTGAAGATGATCAGTGGGAACTTTCTAAACTTTCTCTTCTGCTGTTTCAGCAGAGTGCAAACGTATGGGCTATATTCTGCTACTGCTCACAAATTGCAGCACAGGAGATGTAGGATTCAATTGGACTTTCAGGTAGGAAAGGGAGAGGTGACAGCTATATGTGTTCAGGGTTGAAAAGATCACTGTGTGCTGAAGATGGCCAGCAGGAGTTTCCCTGCACGCCCTTCGGCTGTGGGATTAGAGTCCAAGCGCTCGTCCTCCCCTGTCACAACTCCACTCGAAACGAGAGAGCGCAGCAGAAACGATGATTTCAAATGCACTTTTAGGAGATAAAGTGAGGAGTGACAGCAATGTTTGTGTCACAGCTTCAAAGCTCTCTGTGTGCTAATCATGATCAGCAGGAGCTTTTTTGCAAGGCTCTTCTGCTGTTTTTGCACAGTCTAAACATTCCTGCTATACTCTCCGTGTTGCTGCTAAGCAGAGGGCGGGCACAGAGATGGTGAATTCAGTTGGTCTTTCAGGCAGGAAAGGGAGGAGTGACAGCAATGTGTGTTGCAGAGTTGCAAAGCTCGCTGTGCGCTGAAGATGATCAGTGGGAACTTTCAGGACTGTCTCTTCTGCTGTTTCAGCTGAGTGCAAACGTATGGGCTATATTCTGCTACTGCTCACAAGGAGCAAAGCACAGGAGAAGTAGGATTCAATTGGACTTTCAGGTAGGAAAGTGAGAGGTGACAGCTATATGTGTTCAGGGTTGCAAAGATCACTGTGTGCTGAAGATGGCCAGCAGGAGTTTCCCTGCACGCCCTTCGGCTGTGGGATTAGAGTCCAAGCGCTCGTCCTCCCCTGTCGCAACTCCTCTCGAAACGACAGAGCGCACCAGAAACGTTGGACTCAAATGCACTTTTAGGAGATAAAGTGAGGAGTGACAGCTATGTTTGTGTCACAGCTTCAAAACTCACTGTGTGCTAAACATGATCAGCAGGAGCTTTTTTGCAAGGCTCTTCTGCTGTTTTAGCCCTGTCTAAACATTCCTGCTATACTCTCTCTGTTGCTGCTAAGCAGAGAGCGGGCACAGAGATGGTGGAATCAGTTCGTCTTTCAGGCAGGAAAGGGAGGAGTGACAGCAATGTGTGTTACAGAGTTGCAAAGCTCGCTGTGCGCTGATGATCAGTGGGAACTTTCTGGACTGTCTCTTCTGCTGTTTCAGCAGAGTCCAAACGTAAGTGCTATATTCTGCTACTGCTCACAAGGAGCAAGCACAGGAGATGTAGGATTCAATTGGACTTTCAGGTAGGAAAGTGAGAGGTGACAGCAATGTGTGTTTCAGAGTTGCAAAGCTCACTGTGTGCTGAAGATGCCCAGCAGGAGTTTCCCTGATGGCCCTTCGGCTGTGGGATTAGAGTCCACGCGCTCGTCCTCCCCTGTCACAACTCCTCTGGAAACAAGAGTGCGCACCAGAAACGATGGAGTCAAATGCACTTTTAGGAGATAAAGTGAGTGACAGCAATGTTTTTGTCGCAGTTTAAAGCTCACTGTGTGCTAAACATGATCAGCAGGAGCTTTTTTGCAAGGCTCTTCTGCTGTTTTTGCACAGTCTAAATATTCCTGCTATACTCTCCCTGTTGCTGCTAAGCAGAGGGCGGGCACAGAGATGGTGGATTCAGTTGGTCTTTCAGGCAGGAAAGGGAGGAGTGACAGCAATGTGTGTTGCAGAGTTGCAAAGCTCGCTGTGCGCTGAAGATGATCAGTGGGAACTTTCAGGACTGTCTCTTCTGCTGTTTCAGCTGAGTGCAAACGTAAGTGCTATATTCTGCTACTGCTGACAAGGAGCAAGCACAGGAGATGTATGATTCAACTGGACTTTCAACTAGGAAAGTCAGAGGTGACAGCTATATGTGTTTCAGAGTTGCAAAGCTCACTGTGTGCTGAAGATGCCCAGCAGGAGTTTCCCTGCACGCCCTTCGGCTGTGGGATTAGAGTCCAAGCGCTCGTCCTCCCCTGTCACAACTCCTCTCGAAACGAGAGAGCGCCCCAGAAACGAGAGATTCAAATGCACTTTTAGGAGATAAAGTGAGTGGCAGCAGTGTTTGTGTCGCAGTTTAAAGCTCACTGTGCGCTAAACATGAAAAGCTGGAGCTTTTTTGCAAGTCTCTTCTGCTGTTATAGCCCTGTCTAAACATTCCTGCTATACTCTCTCTGTTGCTGCTAAGCAGAGAGCGGGCACAGAGATGGTGGAATCAATTGGTCTTTCAGGCAGGAAAGAGAGGAGTGACAGCAATGTGTGCTGCAGAGCTGCAAAGCTCGCTGTGCGCTGAAGATGATCAGTGTTAACTTTCTGGACTGTCTCTTCTGCTGTTTCAGCAGAATCTGAACGTAAGTGCTATATTCTGCTACTGCTCACAAGGAGCAAGCACAGGAGATGTAGGATTCAATTGGACTTTCAGGTAGGAAAGTGAGAGGTGACAGCAATGTGTGTTTCAGAGTAGCAAAGCTCAATGTGTGCTGAAGATGCCCAGCAGGAGTTTCCCTGCTGGCCCTTCGGCTGTGGGATTAGAGTCCAAGCGCTCGTCCTCCCCTGTCACAACTCCTCTCGAAACGAGAGAGCGCACCAGAAACGATGGTTTCAAATGCACTTTTAGGAGATAAAGTGAGGAGTGACAGCAATGTTTGTGTCACAGCTTCAAAACTCACTGTGTGCTAAACATGATCAGCAGGAGCTTTATTGCATGGCTCTTCTGCTGTTTTAGCCCAGTCTAAACATTCCAGCTATACTCTCTCTGTTGATGCTCAGCAGAGAGCGGACACAGAGATGGTGGAATCAGTTGGTCTTTCAGGTAGGAAAGGGAGGAGTGACAGCAATGTGTGTTGCAGAGTTGCAAAGCTCGCTGTGCGCTGAAGATGATCAGTGGGAACTTTCAGGACTGTCTCTTCTGCTGTTTCAGCAGAGTGCAAAAGTATGGGCTATATTCTGCTACTGCTCACAAGGAGCAAAGCACAGGAGAAGTAGGATTCAATTGGACTTTCAGGTAGGAAAGTGAGAGGTGACAGCAATGTGTGTTTCCGAGTTGCAAAGCTCACTGTGTGCTGAAGATGCCCATCAGGAGTTTCCCTGCTGGCCCTTCGGCTGTGGGATTAGAGTCCAAGCGCTCGTCCTCCCCTGTCACATCTGCTCTTGAAACGAGAGAGGGCACCAAAAACGTTGGACTCAAATGCACTTTTAGGAGATAAAGTGAGGAGTGACAGCAATGTTTGTGTCACAGCCTCAAAGCTCACTGTGTGCTAAACATGATCAGCAGGAGCTTCTTTGCAAGGCTCTTCTGCTGTTTTAGCCCAGTCTAAACATTATTGCTCTTCTCTCCCTGTTGCTGCTCAGCAGAGAGCAGGCACAGAGATGGTGGAATCTTTTGGTCTTTCAGGCAGGAAAAGGAGGAGTGACAGCAATGTGTGTTGCAGAGTTGCAAAGCTCTCTGTGTTCTGAAGATGATCAGTGGGAACTTTCTAAACTTTCTCTTCTGCTGTTTCAGCAGAGTGCAAACGTATGGGCTATATTCTGCTACTGCTCACAAATTGCAGCACAGGAGATGTAGGATTCAATTGGACTTTCAGGTAGGAAAGGGAGAGGTGACAGCTATATGTGTTCAGGGTTGCAAAGATCACTGTGTGCTGAAGATGCCCAGCAGGAGTTTCCCTGCACGCCCTTCGGCTGTGGGATTAGAGTCCAAGCGCTCGTCCTCCCCTGTCGCAACTCCTCTCGAAACGACAGAGCGCACCAGAAACGTTGGACTCAAATGCACTTTTAGGAGATAAAGTGAGGAGTGACAGCTATGTTTGTGTCACAGCTTCAAAACTCACTGTGTGCTAAACATGATCAGCAGGAGCTTTTTTGCAAGGCTCTTCTGCTGTTTTAGCCCTGTCTAAACATTCCTGCTATACTCTCTCTGTTGCTGCTAAGCAGAGAGCGGGCACAGAGATGGTGGAATCAGTTCGTCTTTCAGGCAGGAAAGGGAGGAGTGACAGCAATGTGTGTTGCAGAGTTGCAAAGCTCGCTGTGCGCTGATGATCAGTGGGAACTTTCTGGATTGTCTCTTCTGCTGTTTCAGCAGAGTCCAAACGTAAGTGCTATATTCTGCTACTGCTGACAAGGAGCAAGCACAGGAGATGTAGGATTCAATTGGACTTTCAGGTAGGAAAGTGAGAGGTGACAGCAATGTGTGTTTCAGAGTTGCAAAGCTCACTGTGTGCTGAAGATGCCCAGCAGGAGTTTCCCTGATGGCCCTTCGGCTGTGGGATAAGAGTCCACGCGCTCGTCCTCCCCTGTCACAACTCCTCTGGAAACAAGAGTGCGCACCAGAAACGATGGACTCAAATGCACTTTTAGGAGATAAAGTGAGTGACAGCAATGTTTGTGTCACAGTTTAAAGCTCACTGTGTGCTAAACATGATCAGCAGGAGCTTTTTTGCAAGGCTCTTCTGCTGTTTTAGCCCAGTCTAAACATTCCTGCTATACTCTCCCTGTTGCTGCTCAGCAGAGAGCTGGCACAGAGATGGCGGTTTCAGTTGGTCTTTCAGGCAGGAAAGGGAGGTGTGACAGCAATGTGTGTTGCAGTGTTGCAAAGCTCGCTGTGCACTGAAGATGAGCAATGGGAAATTTCTGGACTGTCTCTTCTGCTGTTTCAGCAGAGTCCAAACGTAAGTGCTATATTCAGCTACTGCTTACAAGGAGCAAAGCACAGGAGATGTAGGATTCAATTGGACTTTCAGGTAGGAAAGTGAGAGGTGACAGCAATGTGAGTTTCAGAGTAGCAAAGCTCAATGTGTGCTGAAGATGCCCATCAGGAGTTTCCCTGCTGGCCCTTCGGCTGTGGGATTAGAGTCCAAGCGCTCGTCCTCCCCTGTCACAACTCCACTCGAAACGAGAGAGCGCAGCAGAAACGATGATTTCAAATGCACTTTTAGGAGATAAAGTGAGGAGTGACAGCAATGTTTGTGTCACAGCTTCAAAGCTCACTGTGTGCTAATCATGATCAGCAGGAGCTTTTTTGCAAGGCTCTTCTGCTGTTTTAGCCCAGTCTAAACATTCCAGCTATACTCTCTCTGTTGCTGCTAAGCAGAGGGCGGGCACAGAGATGGTGGATTCAGTTGGTCATTCAGGCAGGAAAGGGAGGAGTGACAGCAATGTGTGCTGCAGAGTTGCAAAGCTCGCTGTGCGCTGAAGATGATCAGTGGGAACTTTCAGGACTGTCTCTTCTGCTGTTTCAGCTGAGTGCAAACGTATGGGCTATATTCTGCTACTGCTCACAAGGAGTAAAGCACAGGAGAAGTAGGATTCAATTGGACTTTCAGGTAGGAAAGTGAGAGGTGACAGCTATATGTGTTCAGGGTTGCAAAGATCACTGTGTGCTGAAGATGGCCAGCAGGAGTTTCCCTGCACGCCCTTCGGCTGTGGGATTAGAGTCCAAGCGCTCGTCCTCCCCTGTCGCAACTCCTCTCGAAACGACAGAGCGCACCAGAAACGTTGGACTCAAATGCACTTTTAGGAGATAAAGTGAGGAGTGACAGCTATGTTTGTGTCACAGCTTCAAAACTCACTGTGTGCTAAACATGATCAGCAGGAGCTTTTTTGCAAGGCTCTTCTGCTGTTTTAGCCCAGTCTAAACATTCCTGCTCTACTCTCTCTGTTGCTGCTCAGCAGAGAGCGGGCACAGAGATGGTGGAATCAGTTCGTCTTTCAGGCAGAAAAGGGAGGAGTGACAGCAATGTGTGTTGCAGAGTTGCAAAGCTCGCTGTGCGCTGAAGATGATCAGTGGGAACTTTCTGGACTGTCTCTTCTGCTGTTTCAGCAGAGTCCAAACGTAAGTGCTATATTCTGCTACTGCTCACAAGGAGCAAGCACAGGAGATGTAGGATTCAATTGGACTTTCAGGTAGGAAAGTGAGAGGTGACAGCAATGTGTGTTTCAGAGTTGCAAAGCTCACTGTGTGCTGAAGATGCCCAGCAGGAGTTTCCCTGATGGCCCTTCGGCTGTGGGATTAGAGTCCACGCGCTCGTCCTCCCCTGTCACAACTCCTCTGGAAACAAGAGTGCGCACCAGAAACGATGGAGTCAAATGCACTTTTAGGAGATAAAGTGAGTGACAGCAATGTTTGTGTCACTCACCCCCATGCCTCAGAACTTCCCCAACCAAGAAGAAAAGAAGAGTAATTGTGGTGGGTGACTCCCTTCTGAGGGGAACAGAAGGGCCCATTTGTCGACCGGATCCACCCCACAGGGAGGTCTGCTGCCTGCCTGGGGCTCGGATTAGAGATGTTAAAAAGAAGCTCTCTGAACTGGTGCAGCCGTCTGACTACTACCCACTGCTGGTTTTTCAGGTTGGCAGTGACGAAATTATTACGAGGAACGTAAGGGCAATGAAGAGAGACTACAGGGCCCTGGGAAGGCTGGTTAAAGGGTCTGGAGCGCAAGTGGTGTTTGCCTCCATACCTGTTGCAAGCGAGGGTGAAGGGATATATAAGAAGACTCTGCAGGTTAATGTATGGCTACGTGACTGGTGCCAAAGGCAGGGGTTTGGGTTTTTCTGTCACGGGCTGCTGTATGGGACACCTGGTTTGCTGGTGACAGGCGGGATACACCAGTCCCAGAGAAGAAAAAGGGTTTTGGGGCAGGAGTTAGCAGGGCTTATTGACAGGGCTTTAAACTAGTTATGAAGTGGGGAGGGGATTTAACTGGGCCTGTTGGGGACAAGCCCAAGAGGAACATGCTAGGGATTGAAGGATGGCGGGCTAAGGAGGACTATCAATCTCTTGTTTCACTTGTGGGAAAGGATAGCTCTTTAGACCCTGTCCCGCAGGGGAAAAAGGGTACTAGGACTGGCTCCCTGAAATGCCTGTACGCCAATGCACGCAGCATGGGGAATAAACAGGAGGAGTTAGAAGTCTGTGTGCGGGCTAAAGGTTATGATCTAGTGGCGATTACAGAGACATGGTGGGACAGTTCACATGACTGGAATGTGGTCATGGATGGCTATGTCCTTTTTAGGAAAGATAGGTCAGCAAAGCGAGGTGGTGGAGTTGCTCTTTACGTGAGAGAGCAACTAGAATGTATTGAGTTCTGTCCGGGGTCGGATGAGGAGCAAGTGGAATGTCTGTGGGTACGAATCAAGGGGCTGACTGGCACGGGTGATACAGTTGTGGGGGTCTATTACAGACCTCCTGATCAGCACGAAGGAGTTGATGAGGCTTTCTACAGGCAACTGGAAGTAGCCTCGCGACTACATGCCTTAGTCGTCGTGGGGGACTTTAATTACCCCGATATTTGCTGGAAGACTCACACAGCCAGTCATTCACAGTCTAGGAGGTTCCTCGAGTGCATTGATGATAATTTCTTAATGCAAATGGTGGACGTACCAACTAGGGGAGCAGCGCTGCTAGATTTAGTACTCGCCAACAAGGAGGGTTTGGTCGAAGTGGTGACGGTCAATGGCAGCCTTGGCTGCAGTGACCATGAGATGGTGGAGTTTAGGATCCTGTGTGGGAGGAATAGAATACCTAGCAAAGCCACAGTTCTGGATTTCCGAAGGGCCAACTTTGGCCTCTTCAGTCAACTGCTAAGGGAAGTCTCATGGGAAAGTGTACTAGGCGGTAAAGGGGCTCAAGATAGTTGGTTAGCATTCAAGGACCGCTTCTTCCAAGCTCAGGATCGGAGCGTCCCAATGAGTAGGAAGTCAAGTAAGGGATCTAGGAGACCGGCGTGGTTAAACAAGGAGCTGCTGGGCAAACTCAAGTGGAAAAGGAGAATCTATGGATTATGGAAGGAGGGGCTGGCCGCTTGGGAGGAATATAGGACAGTTGTTAGAGGATGTAGGGAGGCAATTAGGACAGCTAAGGCCTCCTTGGAACTCAATCTTGCTAGTCGGGTTAAAGACAATAGAAAGGGCTTCTTCAAATACATAGCAAATAAAACTAAAACAAGAGGCAATATAGGCCCATTGCTGAACGAAGTGGGTACCCTGGAGACAGAGGATATAAAGAAGGCAGAGGTGCTGAATGCCTTCTTTGCCTCTGTCTTTACTCCTGCAGACTCTCCCCGAGGGCCCCGGATTTCTATAGCCCCAGAAGGAGTCAGGACAAAGGAGGAGTTTGCTTTGGTAGATGAGGATTGGGTTAGGGATCAGCTATGCAAACTGGACATCTGTAAATCGATGGGTCCGGATGGAATGCACCCACGGGTGCTGAGGGAGCTGGCGGAGGTCATTGCTAGGCCACTTTCCATCATCTTTGGTAAGTCGTGGGAAATGGGCGAGGTGCCTGAGGATTGGCGGATGGCAAAGGTCACACCAATCTATAAGAAGGGCAAGAAGGAGGACCCGGGTAATTATAGACCGGTCAGCCTTACCTCCATCCCTGGAAAGATGATGGAACAACTTATTCTTGACTCCATCACTAGGCATATCAAGGATGAGGGGGTCATTAAGAACAGCCAACATGGTTTTATGAGGGGGAAGTCATGTATGACCAACCTTATAGCCTTCTATGAGGAAGTGACTAGGTGGAGGGATGATGGTAGAGCGGTAGATGTAGTTTTTCTTGATTTCAGTAAGGCATTTGATACTGTCTCCCACAGCATCCTCATAGATAAGCTAAGGAAGTGTGGGCTTGACGATCAAGTAGTGAGGTGGATCGAGAACTGGTTGAAAGGAAGAAGGCAGAGAGTTGTGGTCAATGGCGCAGAATCTAGCTGGAGGTCTGTGACTAGTGGAGTTCCTCAGGGGTCGGTGCTGGGACCGGTGCTGTTTAATATTTTCATCAATGACCTGGATGAGGGAACTGAGTGCACCCTCAGCAAGTTTGCTGATGACACAAAACTGGGAGGAGTGGCTGACACACCAGAGGACTGTGCTGCCATTCAGCGAGACCTGGACAGGCTGGAGAGTTGGGCAGGGAGAAACTTGATGAAATTTAATAAGGGCAAGTGTAGAGTCTTGCATCTGGGGAAGAACAACCCCATGTACCAGTACAGGTTGGGGGTTGACCTGCTGGAAAGTAGTGAAGGGGAAAGGGACCTGGGGGTCCTGGTGGATAGGAGGATGACCATGAGCCAGCAATGTGCTCTTGTGGCCAAGAAGGCAAATGGCATCTTAGGGTGCATTAGAAAGGGAGTGGTTAGTAGGTCAAGAGAGGTTCTCCTCCCCCTCTACTCAGCCTTGGTGAGGCCGCATCTGGAATATTGCGTCCAGTTCTGGGCCCCTCTGTTCAAGAAGGACAGGGAATTGCTTGAAGGAGTCCAGCGCAGAGCCACAAAGATGATTAAGGGAGTGGAACATCTCCCTTATGAGGAGAGGCTGAGGGAGCTGGGTCTCTTTAGCTTGCAAAAGAGGAGACTGAGGGGTGACCTCATCAATGTTTACAAATATGTAAAGGGTAGGTGTCAGGATGATGGAGCTAGGCTTTTTTCAGTGATATCCAGTGATAGGACAAGGGGCAATGGGTGTAAACTGGAACATAGGAAGTTCCACGTTAACATCAGGAAGAACTTCTTTACTGTAAGAGTGACAGAGCACTGGAACAGGTTGCCCAGGGGGGTTGTGGAGTCTCCTACACTGGAGATATTCAAGGCCCGCCTGGACAAGTTCCTGTGTGATGTACTGTAGGTTACCCTGCTCTTGCAGGGGGGTTGGACTAGATGATCTTTTTAGGTCCCTTCCAACCCTTGGGATTCTGTGATTCTGTGATTCTGTGGCACAGTTTAAAGCTCACTGTGTGCTAAACATGATCAGCAGGAGCTTTTTTGCAAGGCTCTTCTGCTGTTTTTGCACAGTCTAAACATTCCTGCTATACTCTCTCTGTAGCTGCTCAGCAGAGAGCGGGCACAGAGATGGTGGATTCAGTTGGTCATTCAGGCAGGAAAGGGAGGAGTGACAGCAATGTGTGTTGCAGAGTTGCAAAGCTCGCTGTGCGCTGATGATGATCAGTGGGAACTTTCAGGACTGTCTCTTCTGCTGTTTCAGCAGAGTGCAAACGTATGGGCTTTCAGGTAGGAAAGTGAGAGGTGACAGCAATATGTGTTTCAGAGTTGTGAATCTCAATGTGTGCTGAAGATGCCCAGCAGTAGTTTCCATGCTGGCCCTTCGGCTGTGAAATTAGAATCCAAGCGCTCGTCCTCCCCTGTCACAACTGCTCTCGAAGCGAGAGAGCGCACCAGAAACGTTGGCTTGAAATGCACTTTTAGGTGATAAAGTGAGGAGTGACAGCAATGTGTGTTTCAGAGTTGCAAAGCTCACTGTGCGCTGAAGATGATCTGCAAGGACTTTCCCTCCCTGCCCTTCGGAACTGGGAGCGGATTCCAAGCGCTCGTGCTCACCTGCCTCTGCTGCACTGGAAACGAGAGTGGAGACCAGAAACGCTGGATTCAAATGCGCTTTTAGGAGCTACAATGAGGAGTGACAACAGTGTGTGTGTCAAAGTTGTAAAGCTCAGTGTGTTGAAGAAGCACAAGAGCAGCCTTCAGGCCTGTCTCTTCCACTGCCTTACAGATTGCAGACATCCCTGCTCACTCTGCTGCTCAGCAGACTGCTGGCAACGGAGTTCTTGGATTGAAATGGTCTTTTAGGAGAAAGAGTGAAGAGTGACAGCAATGTTTGTGTCACAGTTTAAAGCTCACTGTGTGCTAAACATGATCAGGAGGAGCTTTTTTGCAAGGCTCTTCTGCTGTTTTAGCCCAGTCTAAACATTCCTGCTCTACTCTCTCTGTTGCTGCTCAGCAGAGAGTGGGCACAGAGATGTTGGAATCAATAGGTCTTCCAGGCAGGAAAAGGAGGAGTTACAGCAATGTGTTTTGCAGAGTTGCAAAGCTCACTGTGTGCTGAAGATGCCCTGCAGGCGTTTCCCTGCTGGCCCTTCGTCTGTGGGATTAGAGTCCAAGCGCTGCTCCTCCCCTGTCACAACTCCTCTCGAAACGAGAGAGCGCACAAGAAACTTTGGATTCAAATGCACTTTTAGGAGATAAAGTGAGGAGTGACAGCAATGTTTGTGTCACAGTTTAAAGCTCACTGTGTGCAAAACATGATCAAGCAGGAGATTTTTTTCAAGGCTCTTCTGCTGTTTTAGGCAGGTCTAAAAATTCCTGCTCTACTCTCTCTGTTGCTGCTCAGCAGAGAGCGGGCACAGAGATGGTGGATTCAGCTGGTCTTTCAGGCAAAAAGGGAGGAGTGACAGCAATGTGTGTTGCAGTGTTGCAAAGCTCGCTGTGCGCTGAAGATGATCAGTGGGAACTTTCTGGACTGTCTCTTCTGCTCTTTTAGCATTGGCTAAAGGTTCCTGCTCTACTCTGCTTCTGCCCAGCAGAGAAAGGGCACAGAGATTTTGGATTCAATTGGACTTTGAGGTAGGAAAGTGCGGAGCGAGAGCAATATATGTGTCACAGTTGCAAAGCTGACTGCGTGCTGAAGATGCCCTGCCGGAGCTTTCACTCCGGGCTCTTCGGCTGTGGGAGCAGAGGCCAAGAGATCGTGTTCACCTGTCACTGCTGCTGTTCAAACGAGAGAGGGCGGGAGAGACCATGGATTCAAACGGATTATTAGGAGATGAAGTGAGGAGTGACAGCAATGTGTGTTTCAGAGTTGCAAAGCTCACTGTGCGCTGAAGATGATCTGCAAGGACTTTCCCTCCCTGCCCTTCGGAACTGGGAGCGGATTCCAAGCGCTCGTGCTCACCTTCCTCTGCTGCTCTTGAAACGAGAGTGGAGACCAGAAACGCTGGATTCAAATGCACTTTTAGGAGCTACAATGAGGAGTGACAACAGTGTGTGTGTCACAGTTGTAAAGCTCAGTGTGTTGAAGAAGCACAAGAGCAGCCTTCAGGCCTGTCTCTTCCACTGCCTTACAGATTGCAGACATTCCTGCTCACTCTGCTGCTCAGCAGAGTGCTGGCAACGGAGTTCTTGGATTGAAATGGTCTTTTAGGAGAAAGAGTGAAGAGTGACAGCAATGTTTGTGTCACAGTTTAAAGCTCACTGTGTGCTAAACATGATCAGGAGGAGCTTTTTTGCAAGGCTCTTCTGCTGTTTTAGGCAGGTCTAAAAATTCCTGCTCTACTATCTCTGTTGCTGCTCAGCAGAGAGCGGGCACAGAGATGGTGGATTCAGCTGGTCTTTCAGGCAAAAAGGGAGGAGTGACAGCAATGTGTGTTGCAGAGTTGCAAAGCTCGCTGTGCGCTGAAGATGATCAGTGGGAACTTTCTGGACTGTCTCTTCTGCTCTTTTAGCATTGGCTAAAGGTTCCTGCTCTACTCTCTCTGCTTCTGCCCAGCAGAGAAAGGGCACAGAGATTTTGGATTCAATTGGACTTTGAGGTAGGAAAGTGCGGAGCGAGAGCAATATATGTGTCACAGTTGCAAAGCTGACTGCGTGCTGAAGATGCCCTGCCGGAGCTTTCACTCCGGGCTCTTCGGCTGTGGGAGCAGAGGCCAAGAGATCGTGTTCACCTGTCACTGCTGCTGTTCAAACGAGAGAGGGCGGGAGAGACCATGGATTCAAACGGATTATTAGGAGATGAAGTGAGGAGTGACAGCAATGTGTGTTTCAGAGTTGCAAAGCTCACTGTGCGCTGAAGATGATCTGCAAGGACTTTCCCTCCCTGCCCTTCGGAACTGGGAGCGGATTCCAAGCGCTCGTGCTCACCTACCTCTGCTGCTCTTGAAACGAGAGTGGAGACCAGAAACGCTGGATTCAAATGTGTTGGAGTCGCGGGAGACAAGCCTCATGCTCTCATGGTCAGCAAGCCTCGTTTATTTAGCAAGACACATCCACTTTTATAGCTTGCAGGGTTAGTTACATTGTCTGATAAGATACAGCAAAATCATTGGTCAGCCTGTGTCGATGCAGGGGTCTCCAGGTAACTGTGACCACTTCTTGTTTCAACATGTCTCGACATGTCCCAACTTGCCCAAGCAAGACCATTGTGCTATTCCAGCAAGATACCCTTGCTCTTATCTCAGCAAGATGCATATCCTGTTTCTTAAGCAAATCAGGGTAAACATTAACCACGAGATTGCTGTGCCCTGGGGGCCTACATTTCCACCAGCTGCACGGTATCATGCCCTTTGTTACTTAGCCATTCAGTTGTTAAGCTCTCTACACTTCCCCTGTTTTCTTTAACAGCAAGCATAGCCATTTTATGATTAAAAGCGTTCGATATCATTTTTTGTAAACACTGCATAATTCACGGCAAAAGCAATACTGCTAATAATATTACAACCACCACCAAAACAATTTTTTCTATTAGGGTAACAAGCCAGGCCTATTTGAGGAAACATTTACTGTGTTATGTGGAAGCCCAAAAGGGTCCTTCCAAGAGTCAAAGTGAAAACAATATTGTGCAGGCGCAGAACCAAGCAGGTGAAATTCTTGGATTTCAGAGACATTTTTTCTTATATTGAGCTGAAAGGTAAAATTGGCTGGGACGCCTATCAAACAGGTTCTAAAGGGGTCAGAAGCTTTAGCAAGAGCAAGGCATAAACTACTTTGGTTAACTTTTTCAGCCCAAGTGACCCACATGTTTTTTCGTTCCTCTATTTTGTTTAGAGTGTCCCAAGCTCCTGTGTTGAGGCCGGAAACGGCGACAAGCACGATCCCAATCTTCAGGTTTAACTTGCCACAAAAGCGGAATACCCACATCTTTACCGCACTTAATCTCTAGAGGCACTGTGGCTAGTGTGGTTTGAATCTGGGAGAGAATCTCCTGAACCCGATATTTCAAATATCGTTGTTCCAGATCTTCCCGATTCTCGACTAATAGATACGTTAAGGGTAGATTTATGGGAGGAGTTATACCTGCCTCCGCCAGCAGTGCTCTATAAGGATTGTAATTATGATGGGGATTCCAGGTACAGTTTACACAAGCACCATGTGCCTGTAATTGGCTTTGGGACACCCAAACCTTTTGGTGACAATTTCCACACTTAATTTTGATCCAAGCCCTATGATAATCTTGTAAACACGCTAAACAATAACGAGTAGGAGACAAAATCCGATCAAATGTTCTCATAAGTTCCCAAAACAAATGGAGTTCTGCCTCTTCTTGAGTCGAATAGGAAAAGCAAATCCCAAAATGTCTTTCAAGTGGTTCCAGCAACGGACGAAGGATCAGCTGCAGACGATGACGACGACGGAGTTCTGGGCTGTCCATTCGATTGAGCAGCTCGAGTCCAGCGAGCAGGGATCCACTTGGGTCCAAACACCAGGGGCCTGACAGTCGCGACGAATGTGGCCTAATTTTCCGCATCGAAAACACTTCATTCGGGTGGCTGGAGCTGCTGGGCGAGTCTGCGCAACTGCCGCCTGAAGAGGTGCAAGGGCTGCCAAAACTTGGCTTTGAACTTTAGACTGGGCGTTAAGGCCTTCACCAATTTTGTTAAGGGCTTCCACTACAAAAATTTGACTGCTTAAGGGGAGAGTATTTGCTTTATCTAAGAGGTCTTGAATTACCCAGTTGCCAGGAGCAGTAGCGATAAGGGAGCGTGTGACTTGATTACCATTTTGTATAACACACTGCTTTAGGAGTGCGTCCTGCATGTGCTCCGCAACACCAGCTTTAGAAAGGGCTTGCATCAATTTGTCAATGAATGACCCAAGGGGTTCCTCTCGGCCTTGTTTAATGTTCATATACATAGGGGGCTCCCCCGGCTCCCGAATTTTGTCCATTGCCCTTTTTGCCACCCGCATGACCTCTCTTAATTTTTCTACTCCTATACCAGCCTGGGCATCTGTTCGAGTATAATCACCGTTTCCTAGTAATTCATTCATTGTAATTCCAAAAAGGGGGTCTCCTTGGGCACGAGGTAATGCTACTGAAGCAGCCGCTTCCTCCCCCCATCTTGCATCAAATGTAAGTTTCTGATGAGGGGTATAAATTAAACGAGCGATACCCTTGATGTCTACAGGCAGGAGAATCATTGAATTAAATAAGTAATCAAGCATCTGCTTGGCCGGTTCACTAGTAACCCCGAATTGAGAGACTGTAGCTCGGAGTTGTGCCAATATTTTCCAATCCATTTGAGTGATATCTACCCTATGACCGCCGCCTGGTCGAGGGTGGAAAATAACAGGAAAGGCCATAGAAGTAGCAACATGGTCTTGTGCCGCGTCGGCAAGGACCCTGTCTCCGTTTTCGACTCCGTGGCGTGCCAGAGCAGCCCAAACTTCCCGTCTCTGACTTGCCATAGCCTCCGCGAGGTCCGAAAGGGCTCCAGGGAACGGCTCCGTGGCATTAGGAGACAAAGGAAGGGAGTTTGGAGGAGACTCAGATGGTCCGTTTTCCATAATAGAGGCAGACGGGGGAGAGGGAAGAGGGGGAGGAGGAGGGGGGGGGGGGTATCCGAGGGGGGAGGGGGGGGGGGGGGGGTATCTCGACTGTCGAAACGGTCGGCGGATTAGGGGCAGAAGGATCATAGTGACGATTTTGATTTTGTGCCAGACGGGCACTTTCGGCCGCACGTTTCTCTGCCTGTACCATCAAGAGTTCGTTATGTATCAAGCGCCATAATTTGGATAATTTTTTAGCAATTTTATCATCGTCTATCGTAAGGTCCCATAATTTATCGCCGTAGCGGCGCCATTCCGATAATTGGTGAATAGAGTGGGGGTCACTAAAAATACCGAGGGACCGAGCATGGGAAAGAAGGGCAGGGAGGTCCTTATCAAAATCTAAGCCTTTTACCCCCCGACGACGGAGGAAGGCAGTAAAAAGATCATACGCCGCTTGCCTGTCCATATTTACCGGATCCGTTGCACCCTCCAGGCGTCGGCAGCGCGTAGCAGCAGAGCCTGCCGATGCAGCACTCTGGGCCAAAGCAGGAGACGAGCAGCCCACCGATGTAGCACTCCCGTTCTGCAGAAGCCGTCTTTAAATCGAGACCTGCACCCAACGCAACTCCTTCAGGCAAAGGGAAGTGTCCCTGTTCGGGCGCCAGTTGTTGGAGTCGCGGGAGACAAGCCTCATGCTCTCATGGTCAGCAAGTCTCGTTTATTTAGCAAGATGTTGTTGGAGTCGCGGGAGACAAGCCTCATGCTCTCATGGTCAGCAAGCCTCGTTTATTTAGCAAGACACATCCACTTTTATAGCTTGCAGGGTTAGTTACATTGTCTGATAAGATACAGCAAAATCATTGGTCAGCCTGTGTCGATGCAGGGGTCTCCAGGTAACTGTGACCACTTCTTGTTTCAACATGTCTCGACATGTCCCAACTTGCCCAAGCAAGACCATTGTGCTATTCCAGCAAGATACCCTTGCTCTTATCTCAGCAAGATGCATATCCTGTTTCTTAAGAAAATCAGGGTAAACATTAACCACGAGATTGCTGTGCCCTGGGGGCCTACATTTCCACCAGCTGCACAGTATCATGCCCTTTGTTACTCAGCCATTCAGTTGTTAAGCTCTCTACACAAATGCACTTTTAGGAGCTACAATGAGGAGTGACAACAGTGTGTGTGTCAAAGTTGTAAAGCTCAGTGTGTTGAAGAAGCACAAGAGCAGCCTTCAGGCCTGTCTCTTCCACTGCCTTACAGATTGCAGACATTCCTGCTCACTCTGCTGCTCAGCAGAGTGCTGGCAACGGAGTTCTTGGATTGAAATGGTCTTTTAGGAGAAAGAGTGAAGAGTGACAGCAATGTTTGTGTCACAGTTTAAAGCTCACTGTGTGCTAAACATGATCAGGAGGAGCTTTTTTGCAAGGCTCTTCTGCTGTTTTAGGCAGGTCTAAAAATTCCTGCTCTACTATCTCTGTTGCTGCTCAGCAGAGAGCGGGCACAGAGATGGTGGATTCAGCTGGTCTTTCAGGCAAAAAGGGAGGAGTGACAGCAATGTGTGTTGCAGAGTTGCAAAGCTCGCTGTGCGCTGAAGATGATCAGTGGGAACTTTCTGGACTGTCTCTTCTGCTCTTTTAGCATTGGCTAAAGGTTCCTGCTCTACTCTCTCTGCTTCTGCCCAGCAGAGAAAGGGCACAGAGATTTTGGATTCAATTGGACTTTGAGGTAGGAAAGTGCGGAGCGAGAGCAATATATGTGTCACAGTTGCAAAGCTGACTGCGTGCTGAAGATGCCCTGCCGGAGCTTTCACTCCGGGCTCTTCGGCTGTGGGAGCAGAGGCCAAGAGATCGTGTTCACCTGTCACTGCTGCTGTTCAAACGAGAGAGGGCGGGAGAGACCATGGATTCAAACGGATTATTAGGAGATGAAGTGAGGAGTGACAGCAATGTGTGTTTCAGAGTTGCAAAGCTCACTGTGCGCTGAAGATGATCTGCAAGGACTTTCCCTCCCTGCCCTTCGGAACTGGGAGCGGATTCCAAGCGCTCGTGCTCACCTACCTCTGCTGCTCTTGAAACGAGAGTGGAGACCAGAAACGCTGGATTCAAATGTGTTGGAGTCGCGGGAGACAAGCCTCATGCTCTCATGGTCAGCAAGCCTCGTTTATTTAGCAAGACACATCCACTTTTATAGCTTGCAGGGTTAGTTACATTGTCTGATAAGATACAGCAAAATCATTGGTCAGCCTGTGTCGATGCAGGGGTCTCCAGGTAACTGTGACCACTTCTTGTTTCAACATGTCTCGACATGTCCCAACTTGCCCAAGCAAGACCATTGTGCTATTCCAGCAAGATACCCTTGCTCTTATCTCAGCAAGATGCATATCCTGTTTCTTAAGCAAATCAGGGTAAACATTAACCACGAGATTGCTGTGCCCTGGGGGCCTACATTTCCACCAGCTGCACGGTATCATGCCCTTTGTTACTTAGCCATTCAGTTGTTAAGCTCTCTACACTTCCCCTGTTTTCTTTAACAGCAAGCATAGCCATTTTATGATTAAAAGCGTTCGATATCATTTTTTGTAAACACTGCATAATTCACGGCAAAAGCAATACTGCTAATAATATTACAACCACCACCAAAACAATTTTTTCTATTAGGGTAACAAGCCAGGCCTATTTGAGGAAACATTTACTGTGTTATGTGGAAGCCCAAAAGGGTCCTTCCAAGAGTCAAAGTGAAAACAATATTGTGCAGGCGCAGAACCAAGCAGGTGAAATTCTTGGATTTCAGAGACATTTTTTCTTATATTGAGCTGAAAGGTAAAATTGGCTGGGACGCCTATCAAACAGGTTCTAAAGGGGTCAGAAGCTTTAGCAAGAGCAAGGCATAAACTACTTTGGTTAACTTTTTCAGCCCAAGTGACCCACATGTTTTTTCGTTCCTCTATTTTGTTTAGAGTGTCCCAAGCTCCTGTGTTGAGGCCGGAAACGGCGACAAGCACGATCCCAATCTTCAGGTTTAACTTGCCACAAAAGCGGAATACCCACATCTTTACCGCACTTAATCTCTAGAGGCACTGTGGCTAGTGTGGTTTGAATCTGGGAGAGAATCTCCTGAACCCGATATTTCAAATATCGTTGTTCCAGATCTTCCCGATTCTCGACTAATAGATACGTTAAGGGTAGATTTATGGGAGGAGTTATACCTGCCTCCGCCAGCAGTGCTCTATAAGGATTGTAATTATGATGGGGATTCCAGGTACAGTTTACACAAGCACCATGTGCCTGTAATTGGCTTTGGGACACCCAAACCTTTTGGTGACAATTTCCACACTTAATTTTGATCCAAGCCCTATGATAATCTTGTAAACACGCTAAACAATAACGAGTAGGAGACAAAATCCGATCAAATGTTCTCATAAGTTCCCAAAACAAATGGAGTTCTGCCTCTTCTTGAGTCGAATAGGAAAAGCGAATCCCAAAATGTCTTTCAAGTGGTTCCAGCAACGGACGAAGGATCAGCTGCAGACGATGACGACGACGGAGTTCTGGGCTGTCCATTCGATTGAGCAGCTCGAGTCCAGCGAGCAGGGATCCACTTGGGTCCAAACACCAGGGGCCTGACAGTCGCGACGAATGTGGCCTAATTTTCCGCATCGAAAACACTTCATTCGGGTGGCTGGAGCTGCTGGGCGAGTCTGCGCAACTGCCGCCTGAAGAGGTGCAAGGGCTGCCAAAACTTGGCTTTGAACTTTAGACTGGGCGTTAAGGCCTTCACCAATTTTGTTAAGGGCTTCCACTACAAAAATTTGACTGCTTAAGGGGAGAGTATTTGCTTTATCTAAGAGGTCTTGAATTACCCAGTTGCCAGGAGCAGTAGCGATAAGGGAGCGTGTGACTTGATTACCATTTTGTATAACACACTGCTTTAGGAGTGCGTCCTGCATGTGCTCCGCAACACCAGCTTTAGAAAGGGCTTGCATCAATTTGTCAATGAATGACCCAAGGGGTTCCTCTCGGCCTTGTTTAATGTTCATATACATAGGGGGCTCCCCCGGCTCCCGAATTTTGTCCATTGCCCTTTTTGCCACCCGCATGACCTCTCTTAATTTTTCTACTCCTATACCAGCCTGGGCATCTGTTCGAGTATAATCACCGTTTCCTAGTAATTCATTCATTGTAATTCCAAAAAGGGGGTCTCCTTGGGCACGAGGTAATGCTACTGAAGCAGCCGCTTCCTCCCCCCATCTTGCATCAAATGTAAGTTTCTGATGAGGGGTATAAATTAAACGAGCGATACCCTTGATGTCTACAGGCAGGAGAATCATTGAATTAAATAAGTAATCAAGCATCTGCTTGGCCGGTTCACTAGTAACCCCGAATTGAGAGACTGTAGCTCGGAGTTGTGCCAATATTTTCCAATCCATTTGAGTGATATCTACCCTATGACCGCCGCCTGGTCGAGGGTGGAAAATAACAGGAAAGGCCATAGAAGTAGCAACATGGTCTTGTGCCGCGTCGGCAAGGACCCTGTCTCCGTTTTCGACTCCGTGGCGTGCCAGAGCAGCCCAAACTTCCCGTCTCTGACTTGCCATAGCCTCCGCGAGGTCCGAAAGGGCTCCAGGGAACGGCTCCGTGGCATTAGGAGACAAAGGAAGGGAGTTTGGAGGAGACTCAGATGGTCCGTTTTCCATAATAGAGGCAGACGGGGGAGAGGGAAGAGGGGGAGGAGGAGGGGGGGGGGGGGTATCCGAGGGGGGAGGGGGGGGGGGGGGGGTATCTCGACTGTCGAAACGGTCGGCGGATTAGGGGCAGAAGGATCATAGTGACGATTTTGATTTTGTGCCAGACGGGCACTTTCGGCCGCACGTTTCTCTGCCTGTACCATCAAGAGTTCGTTATGTATCAAGCGCCATAATTTGGATAATTTTTTAGCAATTTTATCATCGTCTATCGTAAGGTCCCATAATTTATCGCCGTAGCGGCGCCATTCCGATAATTGGTGAATAGAGTGGGGGTCACTAAAAATACCGAGGGACCGAGCATGGGAAAGAAGGGCAGGGAGGTCCTTATCAAAATCTAAGCCTTTTACCCCCCGACGACGGAGGAAGGCAGTAAAAAGATCATACGCCGCTTGCCTGTCCATATTTACCGGATCCGTTGCACCCTCCAGGCGTCGGCAGCGCGTAGCAGCAGAGCCTGCCGATGCAGCACTCTGGGCCAAAGCAGGAGACGAGCAGCCCACCGATGTAGCACTCCCGTTCTGCAGAAGCCGTCTTTAAATCGAGACCTGCACCCAACGCAACTCCTTCAGGCAAAGGGAAGTGTCCCTGTTCGGGCGCCAGTTGTTGGAGTCGCGGGAGACAAGCCTCATGCTCTCATGGTCAGCAAGTCTCGTTTATTTAGCAAGATGTTGTTGGAGTCGCGGGAGACAAGCCTCATGCTCTCATGGTCAGCAAGCCTCGTTTATTTAGCAAGACACATCCACTTTTATAGCTTGCAGGGTTAGTTACATTGTCTGATAAGATACAGCAAAATCATTGGTCAGCCTGTGTCGATGCAGGGGTCTCCAGGTAACTGTGACCACTTCTTGTTTCAACATGTCTCGACATGTCCCAACTTGCCCAAGCAAGACCATTGTGCTATTCCAGCAAGATACCCTTGCTCTTATCTCAGCAAGATGCATATCCTGTTTCTTAAGCAAATCAGGGTAAACATTAACCACGAGATTGCTGTGCCCTGGGGGCCTACATTTCCACCAGCTGCACAGTATCATGCCCTTTGTTACTCAGCCATTCAGTTGTTAAGCTCTCTACACAAATGCACTTTTAGGAGCTACAATGAGGAGTGACAACAGTGTGTGTGTCAAAGTTGTAAAGCTCAGTGTGTTGAAGAAGCACAAGAGCAGCCTTCAGCCTGTCTCTTCCACTGCCTTACAGATTGCAGACATTCCTGCTCACTCTGCTGCTCAGCAGAGTGCTGGCAACGGAGTTCTTGGATTGAAATGGTCTTTTAGGAGAAAGAGTGAAGAGTGACAGCAATGTTTGTGTCACAGTTTAAAGCTCACTGTGTGCTAAACATGATCAGGAGGAGCTTTTTTGCAAGGCTCTTCTGCTGTTTTAGGCAGGTCTAAAAATTCCTGCTCTACTATCTCTGTTGCTGCTCAGCAGAGAGCGGGCACAGAGATGGTGGATTCAGCTGGTCTTTCAGGCAAAAAGGGAGGAGTGACAGCAATGTGTGTTGCAGAGTTGCAAAGCTCGCTGTGCGCTGAAGATGATCAGTGGGAACTTTCTGGACTGTCTCTTCTGCTCTTTTAGCATTGGCTAAAGGTTCCTGCTCTACTCTCTCTGCTTCTGCCCAGCAGAGAAAGGGCACAGAGATTTTGGATTCAATTGGACTTTGAGGTAGGAAAGTGCGGAGCGAGAGCAATATATGTGTCACAGTTGCAAAGCTGACTGCGTGCTGAAGATGCCCTGCCGGAGCTTTCACTCCGGGCTCTTCGGCTGTGGGAGCAGAGGCCAAGAGATCGTGTTCACCTGTCACTGCTGCTGTTCAAACGAGAGAGGGCGGGAGAGACCATGGATTCAAACGGATTATTAGGAGATGAAGTGAGGAGTGACAGCAATGTGTGTTTCAGAGTTGCAAAGCTCACTGTGCGCTGAAGATGATCTGCAAGGACTTTCCCTCCCTGCCCTTCGGAACTGGGAGCGGATTCCAAGCGCTCGTGCTCACCTACCTCTGCTGCTCTTGAAACGAGAGTGGAGACCAGAAACGCTGGATTCAAATGCACTTTTAGGAGCTACAATGAGGAGTGACAACAGTGTGTGTGTCAAAGTTGTAAAGCTCAGTGTGTTGAAGAAGTACAAGAGCAGCCTTCAGGCCTGTCTCTTCCACTGCCTTACAGATTGCAGACATTCCTGCTCACTCTGCTGCTCAGCAGAGTGCTGGCAACGGAGTTCTCGGATTGAAATGGTCTTTTAGGAGAAAGAGTGAAGAGTGACAGCAATGTTTGTGTCACAGTTTAAAGCTCACTGTGTGCAAAACATGATCAGGAGGAGCTTTTTTTCAAGGCTCTTCTGCTGTTTTAGCCCAGTCTAAACATTCCTGCTCTACTCTCTCTGTTGCTGCTCAGCAGAGAGTGGGCACAGAGATGTTGGAATCAATAGGTCTTCCAGGCAGGAAAAGGAGGAGTTACAGCAATGTGTTTTGCAGAGTTGCAAAGCTCATTGTGTGCTGAAGATGCCCTGCAGGAGTTTCCCTGCTGGCCCTTCGTCTGTGGGATTAGAGTCCAAGCGCTGCTCCTCCCCTGTCACAACTCCTCTCCAAACGAGAGAGCGCACCAGAAACTTTGGATTCAAATGCACTTTTAGGAGATAAAGTGAGGAGTGACAGCAATGTTTGTGTCACAGTTTAAAGCTCACTGAGTGCAAAACATGATCAAGCAGGAGATTTTTTGCAAGGCTCTTCTGCTGTTTTAGCCCAGTCCAAACATTCCTGCTCTGCTCTCTCTGTTGTTGCTCAGCAGAGAGCGGGCACAGAGATGGTGGATTCAGTTGGTCTTTCAGGCAGGAAAGGGGGGAGTGACAGCAATGTGTGTTGCAGAGTTGCAAAGCTCACTGTGTGCTGAAGATGATCAGTGGGAACTTTCTGGACTGTCTCTTCTGCTGTTTCAGCAGAGTCCAAACGTAAGTGCTATATTCTGCTACTGCTCACAAAGAGCAAGCACAGGAGATGTATTATTCAATTGGACTTTCAGGTAGGAAAGTGAGAGGTGACAGCAATATGTGTTTCAGAGTTGCGAATCACAATGTGTGCTGAAGATGCCCAGCAGTAGTTTCCATGCTGGCCCTTCGGCTGTGAAATTAGAATCCAAGCGCTCGTCCTCCCCTGTCACAACTGCTCTCGAAGCGAGAGAGCGCACCAGAAACGTTGGCTTGAAATGCACTTTTAGGAGATAAAGTGAGGAGTGACAGCAATGTGTGTTTCAGAGTTGCAAAGCTCACTGTGCGCTGAAGATGATCTGCAAGGACTTTCCCTCCCTGCCCTTCGGAACTGGGAGCGGATTCCAAGCGCTCGTGCTCACCTGCCTCTGCTGCACTGGAAACGAGAGTGGAGACCAGAAACGCTGGATTCAAATGCACTTTTAGGAGCTACAATGAGGAGTGACAACAGTGTGTGTGTCAAAGTTGTAAAGCTCAGTGTGTTGAAGAAGCACAAGAGCAGCCTTCAGCCTGTCTCTTCCACTGCCTTACAGATTGCAGACATTCCTGCTCACTCTGCTGCTCAGCAGAGTGCTGGCAACGGAGTTCTTGGATTGAAATGGTCTTTTAGGAGAAAGAGTGAAGAGTGACAGCAATGTTTGTGTCACAGTTTAAAGCTCACTGTGTGCTAAACATGATCAGGAGGAGCTTTTTTGCAAGGCTCTTCTGCTGTTTTAGCCCAGTCTAAACATTCCTGCTCTACTCTCTCTGATGCTGCTCAGCAGAGAGTGGGCACAGAGATGTTGGAATCAATAGGTCTTCCAGGCAGGAGAAGGAGGAGTTACAGCAATGTGTTTTGCAGAGTTGCAAAGCTCATTGTGTGCTGAAGATGCCCTGCAGGAGTTTCCCTGCTGGCCCTTCGTCTGTGGTATTAGAGTCCAAGCGCTGCTCCTCCCCTGTCACAACCCCTCTCGAAACGAGAGAGCGCACCAGAAACTTTGGATTCAAATGCACTTTTAGGAGATAAAGTGAGGAGTGACAGCAATGTTTGTGTCACAGTTTAAAGCTCACTGTGTGCAAAACATGATCAGGAGGAGCTTTTTTGCAAGGCTCTTCTGCTGTTTTAGCCCAGTCTAAACATTCCTGCTCTACTCTCTCTGTTGCTGCTCAGCAGAGAGTGGGCACAGAGATGTTGGAATCAATAGGTCTTCCAGGCAGGAAAAGGAGGAGTTACAGCAATGTGTTTTGCAGAGTTGCAAAGCTCATTGTGTGCTGAAGATGCCCTGCAGGAGTTTCCCTGCTGGCCCTTCGTCTGTGGGATTAGAGTCCAAGCGCTGCTCCTCCCCTGTCACAACTCCTCTCCAAACGAGAGAGCGCACCAGAAACTTTGGATTCAAATGCACTTTTAGGAGATAAAGTGAGGAGTGACAGCAATGTTTGTGTCACAGTTTAAAGCTCACTGTGTGCAAAACATGATCAAGCAGGAGATTTTTTTCAAGGCTCTTCTGCTGTTTTAGGCAGGTCTAAAAATTCCTGCTCTACTATCTCTGTTGCTGCTCAGCAGAGAGCGGGCACAGAGATGGTGGATTCAGCTGGTCTTTCAGGCAAAAAGGGAGGAGTGACAGCAATGTGTGTTGCAGAGTTGCAAAGCTCGCTGTGCGCTGAAGATGATCAGTGGGAACTTTCTGGACTGTCTCTTCTGCTCTTTTAGCATTGGCTAAAGGTTCCTGCTCTACTCTGCTTCTGCCCAGCAGAGAAAGGGCACAGAGATTTTGGATTCAATTGGACTTTGAGGTAGGAAAGTGCGGAGCGAGAGCAATATATGTGTCACAGTTGCAAAGCTGACTGCGTGCTGAAGATGCCCTGCCGGAGCTTTCACTCCGGGCTCTTCGGCTGTGGGAGCAGAGGCCAAGAGATCGTGTTCACCTGTCACTGCTGCTGTTCAAACGAGAGAGGGCAGGAGAGACCATGGATTCAAACGGATTATTAGGAGATGAAGTGAGGAGTGACAGCAATGTGTGTTTCAGAGTTGCAAAGCTCACTGTGCGCTGAAGATGATCTGCAAGGACTTTCCCTCCCTGCCCTTCGGAACTGGGAGCGGATTCCAAGCGCTCGTGCTCACCTGCCTCTGCTGCACTGGAAACGAGAGTGGAGACCAGAAACGCTGGATTCAAATGCACTTTTAGGAGCTACAATGAGGAGTGACAACAGTGTGTGTGTCAAAGTTGTAAAGCTCAGTGTGTTGAAGAAGCACAAGAGCAGCCTTCAGCCTGTCTCTTCCACTGCCTTACAGATTGCAGACATTCCTGCTCACTCTGCTGCTCAGCAGAGTGCTGGCAACGGAGTTCTTGGATTGAAATGGTCTTTTAGGAGAAAGAGTGAAGAGTGACAGCAATGTTTGTGTCACAGTTTAAAGCTCACTGTGTGCTAAACATGATCAGGAGGAGCTTTTTTGCAAGGCTCTTCTGCTGTTTCAGCCCAGTCTAAACATTCCTGCTCTACTCTCTCTGATGCTGCTCAGCAGAGAGTGGGCACAGAGATGTTGGAATCAATAGGTCTTCCAGGCAGGAGAAGGAGGAGTTACAGCAATGTGTTTTGCAGAGTTGCAAAGCTCACTGTGTGCTGAAGATGCCCTGCAGGAGTTTCCCTGCTGGCCCTTCGTCTGTGGGATCAGAGTCCAAGCGCTGCTCCTCCCCTGTCACAACTCCTCTCCAAACGAGAGAGCGCACCAGAAACTTTGGATTCAAATGCACTTTTAGGAGATAAAGTGAGGAGTGACAGCAATGTTTGTGTCACAGTTTAAAGCTCACTGTGTGCAAAACATGATCAAGCAGGAGATTTTTTTCAAGGCTCTTCTGCTGTTTTAGGCAGGTCTAAAAATTCCTGCTCTACTATCTCTGTTGCTGCTCAGCAGAGAGCGGGCACAGAGATGGTGGATTCAGCTGGTCTTTCAGGCAAAAAGGGAGGAGTGACAGCAATGTGTATTGCAGAATTGCAAAGCTCGCTGTGCGCTGAAGATGATCAGTGGGAACTTTCTGGTCTGTCTCTTCTGCTCTTTTAGCATTGGCTAAAGGTTCCTGCTCTACTCTGCTTCTGCCCAGCAGAGAAAGGGCACAGAGTTTTGGATTCAATTGGACTTTGAGGTAGGAAAGTGCGGAGCGAGAGCAATATATGTGTCACAGTTGCAAAGCTGACTGCGTGCTGAAGATGCCCTGCCAGAGCTTTCACTCCGGGCTCTTCGGCTGTGGGAGCAGAGGCCAAGAGATCGTGTTCACCTGTCACTGCTGCTGTTCAAACGAGAGAGGGCGGGAGAGACCATGGATTCAAACGGATTATTAGGAGATGAAGTGAGGAGTGACAGCAATGTGTGTTTCAGAGTTGCAAAGCTCACTGTGCGCTGAAGATGATCTGCAAGGACTTTCCCTCCCTGCCCTTCGGAACTGGGAGCGGATTCCAAGCGCTCGTGCTCACCTTCCTCTGCTGCTCTTGAAACGAGAGTGGAGACCAGAAACGCTGGATTCAAATGCACTTTTAGGAGCTACAATGAGGAGTGACAACAGTGTGTGTGTCAAAGTTGTAAAGCTCAGTGTGTTGAAGAAGCACAAGAGCAGCCTTCAGCCTGTCTCTTCCACTGCCTTACAGATTGCAGACATTCCTGCTCACTCTGCTGCTCAGCAGAGTGCTGGCAACGGAGTTCTTGGATTGAAATGGTCTTTTAGGAGAAAGAGTGAAGAGTGACAGCAATGTTTGTGTCACAGTTTAAAGCTCACTGTGTGCTAAACATGATCAGGAGGAGCTTTTTTGCAAGGCTCTTCTGCTGTTTTAGCCCAGTCTAAACATTCCTGCTCTACTCTCTCTGATGCTGCTCAGCAGAGAGTGGGCACAGAGATGTTGGAATCAATAGGTCTTCCAGGCAGGAGAAGGAGGAGTTACAGCAATGTGTTTTGCAGAGTTGCAAAGCTCATTGTGTGCTGAAGATGCCCTGCAGGAGTTTCCCTGCTGGCCCTTCGTCTGTGGTATTAGAGTCCAAGCGCTGCTCCTCCCCTGTCACAACCCCTCTCGAAACGAGAGAGCGCACCAGAAACTTTGGATTCAAATGCACTTTTAGGAGATAAAGTGAGGAGTGACAGCAATGTTTGTGTCACAGTTTAAAGCTCACTGTGTGCAAAACATGATCAGGAGGAGCTTTTTTGCAAGGCTCTTCTGCTGTTTTAGCCCAGTCTAAACATTCCTGCTCTACTCTCTCTGTTGCTGCTCAGCAGAGAGTGGGCACAGAGATGTTGGAATCAATAGGTCTTCCAGGCAGGAAAAGGAGGAGTTACAGCAATGTGTTTTGCAGAGTTGCAAAGCTCATTGTGTGCTGAAGATGCCCTGCAGGAGTTTCCCTGCTGGCCCTTCGTCTGTGGGATTAGAGTCCAAGCGCTGCTCCTCCCCTGTCACAACTCCTCTCCAAACGAGAGAGCGCACCAGAAACTTTGGATTCAAATGCACTTTTAGGAGATAAAGTGAGGAGTGACAGCAATGTTTGTGTCACAGTTTAAAGCTCACTGTGTGCAAAACATGATCAAGCAGGAGATTTTTTTCAAGGCTCTTCTGCTGTTTTAGGCAGGTCTAAAAATTCCTGCTCTACTATCTCTGTTGCTGCTCAGCAGAGAGCGGGCACAGAGATGGTGGATTCAGCTGGTCTTTCAGGCAAAAAGGGAGGAGTGACAGCAATGTGTGTTGCAGAGTTGCAAAGCTCGCTGTGCGCTGAAGATGATCAGTGGGAACTTTCTGGACTGTCTCTTCTGCTCTTTTAGCATTGGCTAAAGGTTCCTGCTCTACTCTGCTTCTGCCCAGCAGAGAAAGGGCACAGAGATTTTGGATTCAATTGGACTTTGAGGTAGGAAAGTGCGGAGCGAGAGCAATATATGTGTCACAGTTGCAAAGCTGACTGCGTGCTGAAGATGCCCTGCCGGAGCTTTCACTCCGGGCTCTTCGGCTGTGGGAGCAGAGGCCAAGAGATCGTGTTCACCTGTCACTGCTGCTGTTCAAACGAGAGAGGGCAGGAGAGACCATGGATTCAAACGGATTATTAGGAGATGAAGTGAGGAGTGACAGCAATGTGTGTTTCAGAGTTGCAAAGCTCACTGTGCGCTGAAGATGATCTGCAAGGACTTTCCCTCCCTGCCCTTCGGAACTGGGAGCGGATTCCAAGCGCTCGTGCTCACCTGCCTCTGCTGCACTGGAAACGAGAGTGGAGACCAGAAACGCTGGATTCAAATGCACTTTTAGGAGCTACAATGAGGAGTGACAACAGTGTGTGTGTCAAAGTTGTAAAGCTCAGTGTGTTGAAGAAGCACAAGAGCAGCCTTCAGCCTGTCTCTTCCACTGCCTTACAGATTGCAGACATTCCTGCTCACTCTGCTGCTCAGCAGAGTGCTGGCAACGGAGTTCTTGGATTGAAATGGTCTTTTAGGAGAAAGAGTGAAGAGTGACAGCAATGTTTGTGTCACAGTTTAAAGCTCACTGTGTGCTAAACATGATCAGGAGGAGCTTTTTTGCAAGGCTCTTCTGCTGTTTCAGCCCAGTCTAAACATTCCTGCTCTACTCTCTCTGATGCTGCTCAGCAGAGAGTGGGCACAGAGATGTTGGAATCAATAGGTCTTCCAGGCAGGAGAAGGAGGAGTTACAGCAATGTGTTTTGCAGAGTTGCAAAGCTCACTGTGTGCTGAAGATGCCCTGCAGGAGTTTCCCTGCTGGCCCTTCGTCTGTGGGATCAGAGTCCAAGCGCTGCTCCTCCCCTGTCACAACTCCTCTCCAAACGAGAGAGCGCACCAGAAACTTTGGATTCAAATGCACTTTTAGGAGATAAAGTGAGGAGTGACAGCAATGTTTGTGTCACAGTTTAAAGCTCACTGTGTGCAAAACATGATCAAGCAGGAGATTTTTTTCAAGGCTCTTCTGCTGTTTTAGGCAGGTCTAAAAATTCCTGCTCTACTATCTCTGTTGCTGCTCAGCAGAGAGCGGGCACAGAGATGGTGGATTCAGCTGGTCTTTCAGGCAAAAAGGGAGGAGTGACAGCAATGTGTGTTGCAGAGTTGCAAAGCTCGCTGTGCGCTGAAGATGATCAGTGGGAACTTTCTGGACTGTCTCTTCTGCTCTTTTAGCATTGGCTAAAGGTTCCTGCTCTACTCTGCTTCTGCCCAGCAGAGAAAGGGCACAGAGATTTTGGATTCAATTGGACTTTGAGGTAGGAAAGTGCGGAGCGAGAGCAATATATGTGTCACAGTTGCAAAGCTGACTGCGTGCTGAAGATGCCCTGCCGGAGCTTTCACTCCGGGCTCTTCGGCTGTGGGAGCAGAGGCCAAGAGATCGTGTTCACCTGTCACTGCTGCTGTTCAAACGAGAGAGGGCAGGAGAGACCATGGATTCAAACGGATTATTAGGAGATGAAGTGAGGAGTGACAGCAATGTGTGTTTCAGAGTTGCAAAGCTCACTGTGCGCTGAAGATGATCTGCAAGGACTTTCCCTCCCTGCCCTTCGGAACTGGGAGCGGATTCCAAGCGCTCGTGCTCACCTGCCTCTGCTGCACTGGAAACGAGAGTGGAGACCAGAAACGCTGGATTCAAATGCACTTTTAGGAGCTACAATGAGGAGTGACAACAGTGTGTGTGTCAAAGTTGTAAAGCTCAGTGTGTTGAAGAAGCACAAGAGCAGCCTTCAGCCTGTCTCTTCCACTGCCTTACAGATTGCAGACATTCCTGCTCACTCTGCTGCTCAGCAGAGTGCTGGCAACGGAGTTCTTGGATTGAAATGGTCTTTTAGGAGAAAGAGTGAAGAGTGACAGCAATGTTTGTGTCACAGTTTAAAGCTCACTGTGTGCTAAACATGATCAGGAGGAGCTTTTTTGCAAGGCTCTTCTGCTGTTTCAGCCCAGTCTAAACATTCCTGCTCTACTCTCTCTGATGCTGCTCAGCAGAGAGTGGGCACAGAGATGTTGGAATCAATAGGTCTTCCAGGCAGGAGAAGGAGGAGTTACAGCAATGTGTTTTGCAGAGTTGCAAAGCTCACTGTGTGCTGAAGATGCCCTGCAGGAGTTTCCCTGCTGGCCCTTCGTCTGTGGGATCAGAGTCCAAGCGCTGCTCCTCCCCTGTCACAACTCCTCTCCAAACGAGAGAGCGCACCAGAAACTTTGGATTCAAATGCACTTTTAGGAGATAAAGTGAGGAGTGACAGCAATGTTTGTGTCACAGTTTAAAGCTCACTGTGTGCAAAACATGATCAAGCAGGAGATTTTTTTCAAGGCTCTTCTGCTGTTTTAGGCAGGTCTAAAAATTCCTGCTCTACTATCTCTGTTGCTGCTCAGCAGAGAGCGGGCACAGAGATGGTGGATTCAGCTGGTCTTTCAGGCAAAAAGGGAGGAGTGACAGCAATGTGTATTGCAGAATTGCAAAGCTCGCTGTGCGCTGAAGATGATCAGTGGGAACTTTCTGGTCTGTCTCTTCTGCTCTTTTAGCATTGGCTAAAGGTTCCTGCTCTACTCTGCTTCTGCCCAGCAGAGAAAGGGCACAGAGTTTTGGATTCAATTGGACTTTGAGGTAGGAAAGTGCGGAGCGAGAGCAATATATGTGTCACAGTTGCAAAGCTGACTGCGTGCTGAAGATGCCCTGCCAGAGCTTTCACTCCGGGCTCTTCGGCTGTGGGAGCAGAGGCCAAGAGATCGTGTTCACCTGTCACTGCTGCTGTTCAAACGAGAGAGGGCGGGAGAGACCATGGATTCAAACGGATTATTAGGAGATGAAGTGAGGAGTGACAGCAATGTGTGTTTCAGAGTTGCAAAGCTCACTGTGCGCTGAAGATGATCTGCAAGGACTTTCCCTCCCTGCCCTTCGGAACTGGGAGCGGATTCCAAGCGCTCGTGCTCACCTTCCTCTGCTGCTCTTGAAACGAGAGTGGAGACCAGAAACGCTGGATTCAAATGCACTTTTAGGAGCTACAATGAGGAGTGACAACAGTGTGTGTGTCAAAGTTGTAAAGCTCAGTGTGTTGAAGAAGCACAAGAGCAGCCTTCAGCCTGTCTCTTCCACTGCCTTACAGATTGCAGACATTCCTGCTCACTCTGCTGCTCAGCAGAGTGCTGGCAACGGAGTTCTTGGATTGAAATGGTCTTTTAGGAGAAAGAGTGAAGAGTGACAGCAATGTTTGTGTCACAGTTTAAAGCTCACTGTGTGCTAAACATGATCAGGAGGAGCTTTTTTGCAAGGCTCTTCTGCTGTTTTAGCCCAGTCTAAACATTCCTGCTCTACTCTCTCTGATGCTGCTCAGCAGAGAGTGGGCACAGAGATGTTGGAATCAATAGGTCTTCCAGGCAGGAGAAGGAGGAGTTACAGCAATGTGTTTTGCAGAGTTGCAAAGCTCATTGTGTGCTGAAGATGCCCTGCAGGAGTTTCCCTGCTGGCCCTTCGTCTGTGGTATTAGAGTCCAAGCGCTGCTCCTCCCCTGTCACAACCCCTCTCGAAACGAGAGAGCGCACCAGAAACTTTGGATTCAAATGCACTTTTAGGAGATAAAGTGAGGAGTGACAGCAATGTTTGTGTCACAGTTTAAAGCTCACTGTGTGCAAAACATGATCAGGAGGAGCTTTTTTGCAAGGCTCTTCTGCTGTTTTAGCCCAGTCTAAACATTCCTGCTCTACTCTCTCTGTTGCTGCTCAGCAGAGAGTGGGCACAGAGATGTTGGAATCAATAGGTCTTCCAGGCAGGAAAAGGAGGAGTTACAGCAATGTGTTTTGCAGAGTTGCAAAGCTCATTGTGTGCTGAAGATGCCCTGCAGGAGTTTCCCTGCTGGCCCTTCGTCTGTGGGATTAGAGTCCAAGCGCTGCTCCTCCCCTGTCACAACTCCTCTCCAAACGAGAGAGCGCACCAGAAACTTTGGATTCAAATGCACTTTTAGGAGATAAAGTGAGGAGTGACAGCAATGTTTGTGTCACAGTTTAAAGCTCACTGTGTGCAAAACATGATCAAGCAGGAGATTTTTTTCAAGGCTCTTCTGCTGTTTTAGGCAGGTCTAAAAATTCCTGCTCTACTATCTCTGTTGCTGCTCAGCAGAGAGCGGGCACAGAGATGGTGGATTCAGCTGGTCTTTCAGGCAAAAAGGGAGGAGTGACAGCAATGTGTGTTGCAGAGTTGCAAAGCTCGCTGTGCGCTGAAGATGATCAGTGGGAACTTTCTGGACTGTCTCTTCTGCTCTTTTAGCATTGGCTAAAGGTTCCTGCTCTACTCTGCTTCTGCCCAGCAGAGAAAGGGCACAGAGATTTTGGATTCAATTGGACTTTGAGGTAGGAAAGTGCGGAGCGAGAGCAATATATGTGTCACAGTTGCAAAGCTGACTGCGTGCTGAAGATGCCCTGCCGGAGCTTTCACTCCGGGCTCTTCGGCTGTGGGAGCAGAGGCCAAGAGATCGTGTTCACCTGTCACTGCTGCTGTTCAAACGAGAGAGGGCAGGAGAGACCATGGATTCAAACGGATTATTAGGAGATGAAGTGAGGAGTGACAGCAATGTGTGTTTCAGAGTTGCAAAGCTCACTGTGCGCTGAAGATGATCTGCAAGGACTTTCCCTCCCTGCCCTTCGGAACTGGGAGCGGATTCCAAGCGCTCGTGCTCACCTGCCTCTGCTGCACTGGAAACGAGAGTGGAGACCAGAAACGCTGGATTCAAATGCACTTTTAGGAGCTACAATGAGGAGTGACAACAGTGTGTGTGTCAAAGTTGTAAAGCTCAGTGTGTTGAAGAAGCACAAGAGCAGCCTTCAGCCTGTCTCTTCCACTGCCTTACAGATTGCAGACATTCCTGCTCACTCTGCTGCTCAGCAGAGTGCTGGCAACGGAGTTCTTGGATTGAAATGGTCTTTTAGGAGAAAGAGTGAAGAGTGACAGCAATGTTTGTGTCACAGTTTAAAGCTCACTGTGTGCTAAACATGATCAGGAGGAGCTTTTTTGCAAGGCTCTTCTGCTGTTTCAGCCCAGTCTAAACATTCCTGCTCTACTCTCTCTGATGCTGCTCAGCAGAGAGTGGGCACAGAGATGTTGGAATCAATAGGTCTTCCAGGCAGGAGAAGGAGGAGTTACAGCAATGTGTTTTGCAGAGTTGCAAAGCTCACTGTGTGCTGAAGATGCCCTGCAGGAGTTTCCCTGCTGGCCCTTCGTCTGTGGGATCAGAGTCCAAGCGCTGCTCCTCCCCTGTCACAACTCCTCTCCAAACGAGAGAGCGCACCAGAAACTTTGGATTCAAATGCACTTTTAGGAGATAAAGTGAGGAGTGACAGCAATGTTTGTGTCACAGTTTAAAGCTCACTGTGTGCAAAACATGATCAAGCAGGAGATTTTTTTCAAGGCTCTTCTGCTGTTTTAGGCAGGTCTAAAAATTCCTGCTCTACTATCTCTGTTGCTGCTCAGCAGAGAGCGGGCACAGAGATGGTGGATTCAGCTGGTCTTTCAGGCAAAAAGGGAGGAGTGACAGCAATGTGTATTGCAGAATTGCAAAGCTCGCTGTGCGCTGAAGATGATCAGTGGGAACTTTCTGGTCTGTCTCTTCTGCTCTTTTAGCATTGGCTAAAGGTTCCTGCTCTACTCTGCTTCTGCCCAGCAGAGAAAGGGCACAGAGTTTTGGATTCAATTGGACTTTGAGGTAGGAAAGTGCGGAGCGAGAGCAATATATGTGTCACAGTTGCAAAGCTGACTGCGTGCTGAAGATGCCCTGCCAGAGCTTTCACTCCGGGCTCTTCGGCTGTGGGAGCAGAGGCCAAGAGATCGTGTTCACCTGTCACTGCTGCTGTTCAAACGAGAGAGGGCGGGAGAGACCATGGATTCAAACGGATTATTAGGAGATGAAGTGAGGAGTGACAGCAATGTGTGTTTCAGAGTTGCAAAGCTCACTGTGCGCTGAAGATGATCTGCAAGGACTTTCCCTCCCTGCCCTTCGGAACTGGGAGCGGATTCCAAGCGCTCGTGCTCACCTTCCTCTGCTGCTCTTGAAACGAGAGTGGAGACCAGAAACGCTGGATTCAAATGCACTTTTAGGAGCTACAATGAGGAGTGACAACAGTGTGTGTGTCAAAGTTGTAAAGCTCAGTGTGTTGAAGAAGCACAAGAGCAGCCTTCAGCCTGTCTCTTCCACTGCCTTACAGATTGCAGACATTCCTGCTCACTCTGCTGCTCAGCAGAGTGCTGGCAACGGAGTTCTTGGATTGAAATGGTCTTTTAGGAGAAAGAGTGAAGAGTGACAGCAATGTTTGTGTCACAGTTTAAAGCTCACTGTGTGCTAAACATGATCAGGAGGAGCTTTTTTGCAAGGCTCTTCTGCTGTTTTAGCCCAGTCTAAACATTCCTGCTCTACTCTCTCTGATGCTGCTCAGCAGAGAGTGGGCACAGAGATGTTGGAATCAATTGGTCTTCCAGGCAGGAGAAGGAGGAGTTACAGCAATGTGTTTTGCAGAGTTGCAAAGCTCATTGTGTGCTGAAGATGCCCTGCAGGAGTTTCCCTGCTGGCCCTTCGTCTGTGGGATAAGAGTCCAAGCGCTGCTCCTCCCCTGTCACAACTCCTCTCGAAACGAGAGAGCGCACAAGAAACTTTGGATTCAAATGCACTTTTAGGAGATAAAGTGAGGAGTGACAGCAATGTTTGTGTCACAGTTTAAAGCTCACTGTGTGCAAAACATGATCAAGCAGGAGATTTTTTTCAAGGCTCTTCTGCTGTTTTAGGCAGGTCTAAAAATTCCTGCTCTACTATCTCTGTTGCTGCTCAGCAGAGAGCGGGCACAGAGATGGTGGATTCAGCTGGTCTTTCAGGCAAAAAGGGAGGAGTGACAGCAATGTGTGTTGCAGAGTTGCAAAGCTCGCTGTGCGCTGAAGATGATCAGTGGGAACTTTCTGGACTGTCTCTTCTGCTCTTTTAGCATTGGCTAAAGGTTCCTGCTCTACTCTGCTTCTGCCCAGCAGAGAAAGGGCACAAAGATTTTGGATTCAATTGGACTTTGAGGTAGGAAAGTGCGGAGCGAGAGCAATATATGTGTCACAGTTGCAAAGCTGACTGCGTGCTGAAGATGCCCTGCCGGAGCTTTCACTCCGGGCTCTTCGGCTGTGGGAGCAGAGGCCAAGAGATCGTGTTCACCTGTCACTGCTGCTGTTCAAACGAGAGAGGGCGGGAGAGACCATGGATTCAAACGGATTATTAGGAGATGAAGTGAGGAGTGACAGCAATGTGTGTTTCAGAGTTGCAAAGCTCACTGTGCGCTGAAGATGATCTGCAAGGACTTTCCCTCCCTGCCCTTCGGAACTGGGAGCGGATTCCAAGCGCTCGTGCTCACCTGCCTCTGCTGCACTGGAAACGAGAGTGGAGACCAGAAACGCTGGATTCAAATGCACTTTTAGGAGCTACAATGAGGAGTGACAACAGTGTGTTTGTCAAAGTTGTAAAGCTCAGTGTGTTGAAGAAGCACAAGAGCAGCCTTCAGCCTGTCTCTTCCACTGCCTTACAGATTGCAGACATTCCTGCTCACTCTGCTGCTCAGCAGAGTGCTGGCAACGGAGTTCTTGGATTGAAATGGTCTTTTAGGAGAAAGAGTGAAGAGTGACAGCAATGTTTGTGTCACAGTTTAAAGCTCACTGTGTGCTAAACATGATCAGGAGGAGCTTTTTTGCAAGGCTCTTCTGCTGTTTTAGCCCAGTCTAAACATTCCTGCTCTACTCTCTCTGATGCTGCTCAGCAGAGAGTGGGCACAGAGATGTTGGAATCAATAGGTCTTCCAGGCAGGAAAAGGAGGAGTTACAGCAATGTGTTTTGCAGAGTTGCAAAGCTCATTGTGTGCTGAAGATGCCCTGCAGGAGTTTCCCTGCTGGCCCTTCGTCTGTGGGATCAGAGTCCAAGCGCTGCTCCTCCCCTGTCACAACTCCTCTCCAAACGAGAGAGCGCACCAGAAACTTTGGATTCAAATGCACTTTTAGGAGATAAAGTGAGGAGTGACAGCAATGTTTGTGTCACAGTTTAAAGCTCACTGTGTGCAAAACATGATCAAGCAGGAGATTTTTTTCAAGGCTCTTCTGCTGTTTTAGGCAGGTCTAAAAATTCCTGCTCTACTATCTCTGTTGCTGCTCAGCAGAGAGCGGGCACAGAGATGGTGGATTCAGCTGGTCTTTCAGGCAAAAAGGGAGGAGTGACAGCAATGTGTGTTGCAGAGTTGCAAAGCTCGCTGTGCTCTGAGAATGATCAGTGGGAACTTTCTGGACTGTCTCTTCTGCTCTTTTAGCATTGGCTAAAGGTTCCTGCTCTACTCTGCTTATGCCCAGCAGAGAAAGGGCACAGAGATTTTGGATTCAATTGGACTTTGAGGTAGGAAAGTGCGGAGCGAGAGCAATATATGTGTCACAGTTGCAAAGCTGACTGCGTGCTGAAGATGCCCTGCCGGAGCTTTCACTCCGGGCTCTTCGGCTGTGGGAGCAGAGGCCAAGAGATCGTGTTCACCTGTCACTGCTGCTGTTCAAACGAGAGAGGGCGGGAGAGACCATGGATTCAAACGGATTATTAGGAGATGAAGTGAGGAGTGACAGCAATGTGTGTTTCAGAGTTGCAAAGCTCACTGTGCGCTGAAGATGATCTGCAAGGACTTTCCCTCCCTGCCCTTCGGAACTGGGAGCGGATTCCAAGCGCTCGTGCTCACCTTCCTCTGCTGCTCTTGAAACGAGAGGGGAGACCAGAAACGCTGGATTCAAATGCACTTTTAGGAGCTACAATGAGGAGTGACAACAGTGTGTGTGTCACAGTTGTAAAGCTCAGTGTGTTGAAGAAGCACAAGAGCAGCCTTCAGCCTGTCTCTTCCACTGCCTTACAGATTGCAGACATTCCTGCTCACTCTGCTGCTCAGCAGAGTGCTGGCAACGGAGTTCTTGGATTGAAATGGTCTTTTAGGAGAAAGAGTGAAGAGTGACAGCAATGTTTGTGTCACAGTTTAAAGCTCACTGTGTGCTAAACATGATCAGGAGGAGCTTTTTTGCAAGGCTCTTCTGCTGTTTTAGCCCAGTCTAAACATTCCTGCTCTACTCTCTCTGATGCTGCTCAGCAGAGAGTGGGCACAGAGATGTTGGAATCAATTGGTCTTCCAGGCAGGAGAAGGAGGAGTTACAGCAATGTGTTTTGCAGAGTTGCAAAGCTCATTGTGTGCTGAAGATGCCCTGCAGGAGTTTCCCTGCTGGCCCTTCGTCTGTGGGATCAGAGTCCAAGCGCTGCTCCTCCCCTGTCACAACTCCTCTCCAAACGAGAGAGCGCACCAGAAACTTTGGATTCAAATGCACTTTTAGGAGATAAAGTGAGGAGTGACAGCAATGTTTGTGTCACAGTTTAAAGCTCACTGTGTGCAAAACATGATCAAGCAGGAGATTTTTTTCAAGGCTCTTCTGCTGTTTTAGGCAGGTCTAAAAATTCCTGCTCTACTATCTCTGTTGCTGCTCAGCAGAGAGCGGGCACAGAGATGGTGGATTCAGCTGGTCTTTCAGGCAAAAAGGGAGGAGTGACAGCAATGTGTGTTGCAGAGTTGCAAAGCTCGCTGTGCTCTGAGAATGATCAGTGGGAACTTTCTGGACTGTCTCTTCTGCTCTTTTAGCATTGGCTAAAGGTTCCTGCTCTACTCTGCTTATGCCCAGCAGAGAAAGGGCACAGAGATTTTGGATTCAATTGGACTTTGAGGTAGGAAAGTGCGGAGCGAGAGCAATATATGTGTCACAGTTGCAAAGCTGACTGCGTGCTGAAGATGCCCTGCCGGAGCTTTCACTCCGGGCTCTTCGGCTGTGGGAGCAGAGGCCAAGAGATCGTGTTCACCTGTCACTGCTGCTGTTCAAACGAGAGAGGGCGGGAGAGACCATGGATTCAAACGGATTATTAGGAGATGAAGTGAGGAGTGACAGCAATGTGTGTTTCAGAGTTGCAAAGCTCACTGTGCGCTGAAGATGATCTGCAAGGACTTTCCCTCCCTGCCCTTCGGAACTGGGAGCGGATTCCAAGCGCTCGTGCTCACCTTCCTCTGCTGCTCTTGAAACGAGAGTGGAGACCAGAAACGCTGGATTCAAATGCACTTTTAGGAGCTACAATGAGGAGTGACAACAGTGTGTGTGTCACAGTTGTAAAGCTCAGTGTGTTGAAGAAGCACAAGAGCAGCCTTCAGGCCTGTCTCTTCCACTGCCTTACAGATTGCAGACATTCCTGCTCACTCTGCTGCTCAGCAGAGTGCTGGCAACGGAGTTCTTGGATTGAAATGGTCTTTTAGGAGAAAGAGTGAAGAGTGACACCAATGTTTGTGTCACAGTTTAAAGCTCACTGTGTGCTAAACATGATCAGGAGGAGCTTTTTTGCAAGGCTCTTCTGCTGTTTTAGCCCAGTCTAAACATTCCTGCTCTACTCTCTCTGATGCTGCTCAGCAGAGAGTGGGCACAGAGATGTTGGAATCAATTGGTCTTCCAGGCAGGAGAAGGAGGAGTTACAGCAATGTGTTTTGCAGAGTTGCAAAGCTCACTGTGTGCTGAAGATGCCCTGCAGGAGTTTCCCTGCTGGCCCTTCGTCTGTGGTATTAGAGTCCAAGCGCTGCTCCTCCCCTGTCACAACTCCTCTCGAAACGAGAGAGCGCACAAGAAACTTTGGATTCAAATGCACTTTTAGGAGATAAAGTGAGGAGTGACAGCAATGTTTGTGTCACAGTTTAAAGCTCACTGTGTGCAAAACATGATCAAGCAGGAGATTTTTTTCAAGGCTCTTCTGCTGTTTTAGGCAGGTCTAAAAATTCCTGCTCTACTATCTCTGTTTCTGCTCAGCAGAGAGCGGGCACAGAGATGGTGGATTCAGCTGGTCTTTCAGGCAAAAAGGGAGGAGTGACAGCAATGTGTTTTGCAGAGTTGCAAAGCTCACTGTGTGCTGAAGATGCCCTGCAGGAGTTTCCCTGCTGGCCCTTCGTCTGTGGTATTAGAGTCCAAGCGCTGCTCCTCCCCTGTCACAACTCCTCTCGAAACGAGAGAGCGCACAAGAAACTTTGGATTCAAATGCACTTTTAGGAGATAAAGTGAGGAGTGACAGCAATGTTTGTGTCACAGTTTAAAGCTCACTGTGTGCAAAACATGATCAAGCAGGAGATTTTTTTCAAGGCTCTTCTGCTGTTTTAGGCAGGTCTAAAAATTCCTGCTCTACTATCTCTGTTGCTGCTCAGCAGAGAGCGGGCACAGAGATGGTGGATTCAGCTGGTCTTTCAGGCAAAAAGGGAGGAGTGACAGCAATGTGTGTTGCAGAGTTGCAAAGCTCGCTGTGCGCTGAAGATGATCAGTGGGAACTTTCTGGACTGTCTCTTCTGCTCTTTTAGCATTGGCTAAAGGTTCCTGCTCTACTCTGCTTCTGCCCAGCAGAGAAAGGGCACAGAGATTTTGGATTCAATTGGACTTTGAGGTAGGAAAGTGCGGAGCGAGAGCAATATATGTGTCACAGTTGCAAAGCTGACTGCGTGCTGAAGATGCCCTGCCGGAGCTTTCACTCCGGGCTCTTCGGCTGTGGGAGCAGAGGCCAAGAGATCGTGTTCACCTGTCACTGCTGCTGTTCAAACGAGAGAGGGCGGGAGAGACCATGGATTCAAACGGATTATTAGGAGATGAAGTGAGGAGTGACAGCAATGTGTGTTTCAGAGTTGCAAAGCTCACTGTGCGCTGAAGATGATCTGCAAGGACTTTCCCTCCCTGCCCTTCGGAACTGGGAGCGGATTCCAAGCGCTCGTGCTCACCTTCCTCTGGTGCTCTTGAAACGAGAGGGGAGACCAGAAACGCTGGATTCAAATGCACTTTTAGGAGCTACAATGAGGAGTGACAACAGTGTGTGTGTCACAGTTGTAAAGCTCAGTGTGTTGAAGAAGCACAAGAGCAGCCTTCAGCCTGTCTCTTCCACTGCCTTACAGATTGCAGACATTCCTGCTCACTCTGCTGCTCAGCAGAGTGCTGGCAACGGAGTTCTTGGATTGAAATGGTCTTTTAGGAGAAAGAGTGAAGAGTGACAGCAATGTTTGTGTCACAGTTTAAAGCTCACTGTGTGCTAAACATGATCAGGAGGAGCTTTTTTGCAAGGCTCTTCTGCTGTTTTAGCCCAGTCTAAACATTCCTGCTCTACTCTCTCTGATGCTGCTCAGCAGAGAGTGGGCACAGAGATGTTGGAATCAATTGGTCTTCCAGGCAGGAGAAGGAGGAGTTACAGCAATGTGTTTTGCAGAGTTGCAAAGCTCACTGTGTGCTGAAGATGCCCTGCAGGAGTTTCCCTGCTGGCCCTTCGTCTGTGGTATTAGAGTCCAAGCGCTGCTCCTCCCCTGTCACAACTCCTCTCGAAACGAGAGAGCGCACAAGAAACTTTGGATTCAAATGCACTTTTAGGAGATAAAGTGAGGAGTGACAGCAATGTTTGTGTCACAGTTTAAAGCTCACTGTGTGCAAAACATGATCAAGCAGGAGATTTTTTTCAAGGCTCTTCTGCTGTTTTAGGCAGGTCTAAAAATTCCTGCTCTACTATCTCTGTTTCTGCTCAGCAGAGAGCGGGCACAGAGATGGTGGATTCAGCTGGTCTTTCAGGCAAAAAGGGAGGAGTGACAGCAATGTGTGTTGCAGAGTTGCAAAGCTCGCTGTGCGCTGAAGATGATCAGTGGGAACTTTCTGGACTGTCTCTTCTGCTCTTTTAGCATTGGCTAAAGGTTCCTGCTCTACTCTGCTTCTGCCCAGCAGAGAAAGGGCACAGAGATTTTGGATTCAATTGGACATTGAGGTAGGAAAGTGCGGAGCGAGAGCAATATATGTGTCACAGTTGCAAAGCTGACTGCGTGCTGAAGATGCCCTGCCGGAGCTTTCACTCCGGGCTCTTCGGCTGTGGGAGCAGAGGCCAAGAGATCGTGTTCACCTGTCACTGCTGCTGTTCAAACGAGAGAGGGCGGGAGAGACCATGGATTCAAACGGATTATTAGGAGATGAAGTGAGGAGTGACAGCAATGTGTGTTTCAGAGTTGCAAAGCTCACTGTGCGCTGAAGATGATCTGCAAGGACTTTCCCTCCCTGCCCTTCGGAACTGGGAGCGGATTCCAAGCGCTCGTGCTCACCTTCCTCTGCTGCTCTTGAAACGAGAGTGGAGACCAGAAACGCTGGATTCAAATGCACTTTTAGGAGCTACAATGAGGAGTGACAACAGTGTGTGTGTCACAGTTGTAAAGCTCAGTGTGTTGAAGAAGCACAAGAGCAGCCTTCAGGCCTGTCTCTTCCACTGCCTTACAGATTGCAGACATTCCTGCTCACTCTGCTGCTCAGCAGAGTGCTGGCAACGGAGTTCTTGGATTGAAATGGTCTTTTAGGAGAAAGAGTGAAGAGTGACAGCAATGTTTGTGTCACAGTTTAAAGCTCACTGTGTGCTAAACATGATCAGGAGGAGCTTTTTTGCAAGGCTCTTCTGCTGTTTTAGCCCAGTCTAAACATTCCTGCTCTACTCTCTCTGATGCTGCTCAGCAGAGAGTGGGCACAGAGATGTTGGAATCAATTGGTCTTCCAGGCAGGAGAAGGAGGAGTTACAGCAATGTGTTTTGCAGAGTTGCAAAGCTCACTGTGTGCTGAAGATGCCCTGCAGGAGTTTCCCTGCTGGCCCTTCGTCTGTGGGATTAGAGTCCAAGCGCTGCTCCTCCCTTGTCACAACTCCTCTCATAACGAGAGTGCGTACCAGAAACTTTGGATTCAAATGCACTTTTAGGAGATAAAGTGAGGAGTGACAGCAATGTTTGTGTCACAGTTTAAAGCTCACTGTGTGCAAAACATGATCAAGCAGGAGATTTTTTGCAAGGCTCTTCTGCTGTTTTAGCCCAGGCTAAATATTCCTGCTCAACTCTCTGTTGCTGCTCAGCAGAGAGTGGGCACAGAGATGTTGGAATCAATTGGTCTTTCAGGCAGGAAAAGAAGTGACAGCAATGTGTGTTGCAGAGTTGCAAAGCTCGCTGTTCGCTGAAGATGATCAGTGGGAACTTTCTGGACTGTCTCTTCTGCTGTTTCTTCAGAGTCCAAACGTAAGTGCTATATTCTGCTACTGCTCACAAAGAGCAAGCACAGGAGATGTAGGATTCAATTGGACTTCGAGGTAGGAAAGTGAGAGGTGACAGCTATTTGTGTTTCAGAGTTGCAAAGCTCACTGGGTGCTGAAGATGCCCTGCAAGAGTTTCCATGCTGGCAATTCGTCTGTGAAATTAGAGTCCAAACACTCGTCCTCCCCTGTGACATCTGCTCTCGAAACGAGAGAGCGCACCATAAAATTTGGATTCAAATGCACTTTAAGGAGATAAAGTGAGGAGTGACAGCAATGTTTGTGTCACAGTTTAAAGCTCACTGTGTGCAAAACATGATCAAGCAGGAGATTTTTTGCAAGGCTCTTCTGCTGTTTTAGCCCAGTCCAAACATTCCTGCTCTGCTCTCTCTGTTGTTGCTCAGCAGAGAGCGGGCACAGAGATGGTGGATTCAGTTGGTCTTTCAGGCAGGAAAGGGGGGAGTGACAGCTATGTGTGTTGCAGAGATGCAAAGCTCACTGTGTGCTGAAGATGATCAGTGGGAACTTTCTGGACTGTCTCTTCTGCTGTTTCAGCAGAGTCCAAACGTAAGTGCTATATTCTGCTACTGCTCACAAAGAGCAAGCACAGGAGATGTATTATTCAATTGGACTTTCAGGTAGGAAAGTGAGAGGTGACAGCAATATGTGTTTCAGAGTTGCGAATCACAATGTGTGCTGAAGATGCCCAGCAGTAGTTTCCATGCTGGCCCTTCGGCTGTGAAATTAGAATCCAAGCGCTCGTCCTCCCCTGTCACAACTGCTCTCGAAGCGAGAGAGCGCACCAGAAACGTTGGCTTGAAATGCACTTTTAGGAGATAAAGTGAGGAGTGACAGCAATGTGTGTTTCAGAGTTGCAAAGCTCACTGTGCGCTGAAGATGATCTGCAAGGACTTTCCCTCCCTGCCCTTCGGAACTGGGAGCGGATTCCAAGCGCTCGTGCTCACCTGCCTCTGCTGCACTGGAAACGAGAGTGGAGACCAGAAACGCTGGATTCAAATGCACTTTTAGGAGCTACAATGAGGAGTGACAACAGTGTGTGTGTCAAAGTTGTAAAGCTCAGTGTGTTGAAGAAGCACAAGAGCAGCCTTCAGCCTGTCTCTTCCACTGCCTTACAGATTGCAGACATTCCTGCTCACTCTGCTGCTCAGCAGAGTGCTGGCAACGGAGTTCTTGGATTGAAATGGTCTTTTAGGAGAAAGAGTGAAGAGTGACAGCAATGTTTGTGTCACAGTTTAAAGCTCACTGTGTGCTAAACATGATCAGGAGGAGCTTTTTTGCAAGGCTCTTCTGCTGTTTTAGCCCAGTCTAAACATTCCTGCTCTACTCTCTCTGATGCTGCTCAGCAGAGAGTGGGCACAGAGATGTTGGAATCAATAGGTCTTCCAGGCAGGAGAAGGAGGAGTTACAGCAATGTGTTTTGCAGAGTTGCAAAGCTCATTGTGTGCTGAAGATGCCCTGCAGGAGTTTCCCTGCTGGCCCTTCGTCTGTGGTATTAGAGTCCAAGCGCTGCTCCTCCCCTGTCACAACCCCTCTCGAAACGAGAGAGCGCACCAGAAACTTTGGATTCAAATGCACTTTTAGGAGATAAAGTGAGGAGTGACAGCAATGTTTGTGTCACAGTTTAAAGCTCACTGTGTGCAAAACATGATCAGGAGGAGCTTTTTTGCAAGGCTCTTCTGCTGTTTTAGCCCAGTCTAAACATTCCTGCTCTACTCTCTCTGTTGCTGCTCAGCAGAGAGTGGGCACAGAGATGTTGGAATCAATAGGTCTTCCAGGCAGGAAAAGGAGGAGTTACAGCAATGTGTTTTGCAGAGTTGCAAAGCTCATTGTGTGCTGAAGATGCCCTGCAGGAGTTTCCCTGCTGGCCCTTCGTCTGTGGGATTAGAGTCCAAGCGCTGCTCCTCCCCTGTCACAACTCCTCTCCAAACGAGAGAGCGCACCAGAAACTTTGGATTCAAATGCACTTTTAGGAGATAAAGTGAGGAGTGACAGCAATGTTTGTGTCACAGTTTAAAGCTCACTGAGTGCAAAACATGATCAAGCAGGAGATTTTTTGCAAGGCTCTTCTGCTGTTTTAGCCCAGTCCAAACATTCCTGCTCTGCTCTCTCTGTTGTTGCTCAGCAGAGAGCGGGCACAGAGATGGTGGATTCAGTTGGTCTTTCAGGCAGGAAAGGGGGGAGTGACAGCAATGTGTGTTGCAGAGTTGCAAAGCTCACTGTGTGCTGAAGATGATCAGTGGGAACTTTCTGGACTGTCTCTTCTGCTGTTTCAGCAGAGTCCAAACGTAAGTGCTATATTCTGCTACTGCTCACAAAGAGCAAGCACAGGAGATGTATTATTCAATTGGACTTTCAGGTAGGAAAGTGAGAGGTGACAGCAATATGTGTTTCAGAGTTGCGAATCACAATGTGTGCTGAAGATGCCCAGCAGTAGTTTCCATGCTGGCCCTTCGGCTGTGAAATTAGAATCCAAGCGCTCGTCCTCCCCTGTCACAACTGCTCTCGAAGCGAGAGAGCGCACCAGAAACGTTGGCTTGAAATGCACTTTTAGGAGATAAAGTGAGGAGTGACAGCAATGTGTGTTTCAGAGTTGCAAAGCTCACTGTGCGCTGAAGATGATCTGCAAGGACTTTCCCTCCCTGCCCTTCGGAACTGGGAGCGGATTCCAAGCGCTCGTGCTCACCTGCCTCTGCTGCACTGGAAACGAGAGTGGAGACCAGAAACGCTGGATTCAAATGCACTTTTAGGAGCTACAATGAGGAGTGACAACAGTGTGTGTGTCAAAGTTGTAAAGCTCAGTGTGTTGAAGAAGCACAAGAGCAGCCTTCAGCCTGTCTCTTCCACTGCCTTACAGATTGCAGACATTCCTGCTCACTCTGCTGCTCAGCAGAGTGCTGGCAACGGAGTTCTTGGATTGAAATGGTCTTTTAGGAGAAAGAGTGAAGAGTGACAGCAATGTTTGTGTCACAGTTTAAAGCTCACTGTGTGCTAAACATGATCAGGAGGAGCTTTTTTGCAAGGCTCTTCTGCTGTTTTAGCCCAGTCTAAACATTCCTGCTCTACTCTCTCTGATGCTGCTCAGCAGAGAGTGGGCACAGAGATGTTGGAATCAATAGGTCTTCCAGGCAGGAGAAGGAGGAGTTACAGCAATGTGTTTTGCAGAGTTGCAAAGCTCATTGTGTGCTGAAGATGCCCTGCAGGAGTTTCCCTGCTGGCCCTTCGTCTGTGGTATTAGAGTCCAAGCGCTGCTCCTCCCCTGTCACAACCCCTCTCGAAACGAGAGAGCGCACCAGAAACTTTGGATTCAAATGCACTTTTAGGAGATAAAGTGAGGAGTGACAGCAATGTTTGTGTCACAGTTTAAAGCTCACTGTGTGCAAAACATGATCAGGAGGAGCTTTTTTGCAAGGCTCTTCTGCTGTTTTAGCCCAGTCTAAACATTCCTGCTCTACTCTCTCTGTTGCTGCTCAGCAGAGAGTGGGCACAGAGATGTTGGAATCAATAGGTCTTCCAGGCAGGAAAAGGAGGAGTTACAGCAATGTGTTTTGCAGAGTTGCAAAGCTCATTGTGTGCTGAAGATGCCCTGCAGGAGTTTCCCTGCTGGCCCTTCGTCTGTGGGATTAGAGTCCAAGCGCTGCTCCTCCCCTGTCACAACTCCTCTCCAAACGAGAGAGCGCACCAGAAACTTTGGATTCAAATGCACTTTTAGGAGATAAAGTGAGGAGTGACAGCAATGTTTGTGTCACAGTTTAAAGCTCACTGTGTGCAAAACATGATCAAGCAGGAGATTTTTTTCAAGGCTCTTCTGCTGTTTTAGGCAGGTCTAAAAATTCCTGCTCTACTATCTCTGTTGCTGCTCAGCAGAGAGCGGGCACAGAGATGGTGGATTCAGCTGGTCTTTCAGGCAAAAAGGGAGGAGTGACAGCAATGTGTGTTGCAGAGTTGCAAAGCTCGCTGTGCGCTGAAGATGATCAGTGGGAACTTTCTGGACTGTCTCTTCTGCTCTTTTAGCATTGGCTAAAGGTTCCTGCTCTACTCTGCTTCTGCCCAGCAGAGAAAGGGCACAGAGATTTTGGATTCAATTGGACTTTGAGGTAGGAAAGTGCGGAGCGAGAGCAATATATGTGTCACAGTTGCAAAGCTGACTGCGTGCTGAAGATGCCCTGCCGGAGCTTTCACTCCGGGCTCTTCGGCTGTGGGAGCAGAGGCCAAGAGATCGTGTTCACCTGTCACTGCTGCTGTTCAAACGAGAGAGGGCAGGAGAGACCATGGATTCAAACGGATTATTAGGAGATGAAGTGAGGAGTGACAGCAATGTGTGTTTCAGAGTTGCAAAGCTCACTGTGCGCTGAAGATGATCTGCAAGGACTTTCCCTCCCTGCCCTTCGGAACTGGGAGCGGATTCCAAGCGCTCGTGCTCACCTGCCTCTGCTGCACTGGAAACGAGAGTGGAGACCAGAAACGCTGGATTCAAATGCACTTTTAGGAGCTACAATGAGGAGTGACAACAGTGTGTGTGTCAAAGTTGTAAAGCTCAGTGTGTTGAAGAAGCACAAGAGCAGCCTTCAGCCTGTCTCTTCCACTGCCTTACAGATTGCAGACATTCCTGCTCACTCTGCTGCTCAGCAGAGTGCTGGCAACGGAGTTCTTGGATTGAAATGGTCTTTTAGGAGAAAGAGTGAAGAGTGACAGCAATGTTTGTGTCACAGTTTAAAGCTCACTGTGTGCTAAACATGATCAGGAGGAGCTTTTTTGCAAGGCTCTTCTGCTGTTTCAGCCCAGTCTAAACATTCCTGCTCTACTCTCTCTGATGCTGCTCAGCAGAGAGTGGGCACAGAGATGTTGGAATCAATAGGTCTTCCAGGCAGGAGAAGGAGGAGTTACAGCAATGTGTTTTGCAGAGTTGCAAAGCTCACTGTGTGCTGAAGATGCCCTGCAGGAGTTTCCCTGCTGGCCCTTCGTCTGTGGGATCAGAGTCCAAGCGCTGCTCCTCCCCTGTCACAACTCCTCTCCAAACGAGAGAGCGCACCAGAAACTTTGGATTCAAATGCACTTTTAGGAGATAAAGTGAGGAGTGACAGCAATGTTTGTGTCACAGTTTAAAGCTCACTGTGTGCAAAACATGATCAAGCAGGAGATTTTTTTCAAGGCTCTTCTGCTGTTTTAGGCAGGTCTAAAAATTCCTGCTCTAATATCTCTGTTGCTGCTCAGCAGAGAGCGGGCACAGAGATGGTGGATTCAGCTGGTCTTTCAGGCAAAAAGGGAGGAGTGACAGCAATGTGTATTGCAGAATTGCAAAGCTCGCTGTGCGCTGAAGATGATCAGTGGGAACTTTCTGGTCTGTCTCTTCTGCTCTTTTAGCATTGGCTAAAGGTTCCTGCTCTACTCTGCTTCTGCCCAGCAGAGAAAGGGCACAGAGTTTTGGATTCAATTGGACTTTGAGGTAGGAAAGTGCGGAGCGAGAGCAATATATGTGTCACAGTTGCAAAGCTGACTGCGTGCTGAAGATGCCCTGCCGGAGCTTTCACTCCGGGCTCTTCGGCTGTGGGAGCAGAGGCCAAGAGATCGTGTTCACCTGTCACTGCTGCTGTTCAAACGAGAGAGGGCAGGAGAGACCATGGATTCAAACGGATTATTAGGAGATGAAGTGAGGAGTGACAGCAATGTGTGTTTCAGAGTTGCAAAGCTCACTGTGCGCTGAAGATGATCTGCAAGGACTTTCCCTCCCTGCCCTTCGGAACTGGGAGCGGATTCCAAGCGCTCGTGCTCACCTGCCTCTGCTGCACTGGAAACGAGAGTGGAGACCAGAAACGCTGGATTCAAATGCACTTTTAGGAGCTACAATGAGGAGTGACAACAGTGTGTGTGTCAAAGTTGTAAAGCTCAGTGTGTTGAAGAAGCACAAGAGCAGCCTTCAGCCTGTCTCTTCCACTGCCTTACAGATTGCAGACATTCCTGCTCACTCTGCTGCTCAGCAGAGTGCTGGCAACGGAGTTCTTGGATTGAAATGGTCTTTTAGGAGAAAGAGTGAAGAGTGACAGCAATGTTTGTGTCACAGTTTAAAGCTCACTGTGTGCTAAACATGATCAGGAGGAGCTTTTTTGCAAGGCTCTTCTGCTGTTTTAGCCCAGTCTAAACATTCCTGCTCTACTCTCTCTGATGCTGCTCAGCAGAGAGTGGGCACAGAGATGTTGGAATCAATTGGTCTTCCAGGCAGGAGAAGGAGGAGTTACAGCAATGTGTTTTGCAGAGTTGCAAAGCTCACTGTGTGCTGAAGATGCCCTGCAGGAGTTTCCCTGCTGGCCCTTCGTCTGTGGGATTAGAGTCCAAGCGCTGCTCCTCCCTTGTCACAACTCCTCTCATAACGAGAGTGCGTACCAGAAACTTTGGATTCAAATGCACTTTTAGGAGATAAAGTGAGGAGTGACAGCAATGTTTGTGTCACAGTTTAAAGCTCACTGTGTGCAAAACATGATCAAGCAGGAGATTTTTTGCAAGGCTCTTCTGCTGTTTTAGCCCAGGCTAAATATTCCTGCTCAACTCTCTGTTGCTGCTCAGCAGAGAGTGGGCACAGAGATGTTGGAATCAATTGGTCTTTCAGGCAGGAAAAGAAGTGACAGCAATGTGTGTTGCAGAGTTGCAAAGCTCGCTGTTCGCTGAAGATGATCAGTGGGAACTTTCTGGACTGTCTCTTCTGCTGTTTCTTCAGAGTCCAAACGTAAGTGCTATATTCTGCTACTGCTCACAAAGAGCAAGCACAGGAGATGTAGGATTCAATTGGACTTCGAGGTAGGAAAGTGAGAGGTGACAGCTATTTGTGTTTCAGAGTTGCAAAGCTCACTGGGTGCTGAAGATGCCCTGCAAGAGTTTCCATGCTGGCAATTCGTCTGTGAAATTAGAGTCCAAACACTCGTCCTCCCCTGTGACATCTGCTCTCGAAACGAGAGAGCGCACCATAAAATTTGGATTCAAATGCACTTTAAGGAGATAAAGTGAGGAGTGACAGCAATGTTTGTGTCACAGTTTAAAGCTCACTGTGTGCAAAACATGATCAAGCAGGAGATTTTTTGCAAGGCTCTTCTGCTGTTTTAGCCCAGTCCAAACATTCCTGCTCTGCTCTCTCTGTTGTTGCTCAGCAGAGAGCGGGCACAGAGATGGTGGATTCAGTTGGTCTTTCAGGCAGGAAAGGGGGGAGTGACAGCTATGTGTGTTGCAGAGATGCAAAGCTCACTGTGTGCTGAAGATGATCAGTGGGAACTTTCTGGACTGTCTCTTCTGCTGTTTCAGCAGAGTCCAAACGTAAGTGCTATATTCTGCTACTGCTCACAAAGAGCAAGCACAGGAGATGTATTATTCAATTGGACTTTCAGGTAGGAAAGTGAGAGGTGACAGCAATATGTGTTTCAGAGTTGCGAATCACAATGTGTGCTGAAGATGCCCAGCAGTAGTTTCCATGCTGGCCCTTCGGCTGTGAAATTAGAATCCAAGCGCTCGTCCTCCCCTGTCACAACTGCTCTCGAAGCGAGAGAGCGCACCAGAAACGTTGGCTTGAAATGCACTTTTAGGAGATAAAGTGAGGAGTGACAGCAATGTGTGTTTCAGAGTTGCAAAGCTCACTGTGCGCTGAAGATGATCTGCAAGGACTTTCCCTCCCTGCCCTTCGGAACTGGGAGCGGATTCCAAGCGCTCGTGCTCACCTGCCTCTGCTGCACTGGAAACGAGAGTGGAGACCAGAAACGCTGGATTCAAATGCACTTTTAGGAGCTACAATGAGGAGTGACAACAGTGTGTGTGTCAAAGTTGTAAAGCTCAGTGTGTTGAAGAAGCACAAGAGCAGCCTTCAGCCTGTCTCTTCCACTGCCTTACAGATTGCAGACATTCCTGCTCACTCTGCTGCTCAGCAGAGTGCTGGCAACGGAGTTCTTGGATTGAAATGGTCTTTTAGGAGAAAGAGTGAAGAGTGACAGCAATGTTTGTGTCACAGTTTAAAGCTCACTGTGTGCTAAACATGATCAGGAGGAGCTTTTTTGCAAGGCTCTTCTGCTGTTTTAGCCCAGTCTAAACATTCCTGCTCTACTCTCTCTGATGCTGCTCAGCAGAGAGTGGGCACAGAGATGTTGGAATCAATAGGTCTTCCAGGCAGGAGAAGGAGGAGTTACAGCAATGTGTTTTGCAGAGTTGCAAAGCTCATTGTGTGCTGAAGATGCCCTGCAGGAGTTTCCCTGCTGGCCCTTCGTCTGTGGTATTAGAGTCCAAGCGCTGCTCCTCCCCTGTCACAACCCCTCTCGAAACGAGAGAGCGCACCAAAAACTTTGGATTCAAATGCACTTTTAGGAGATAAAGTGAGGAGTGACAGCAATGTTTGTGTCACAGTTTAAAGCTCACTGTGTGCAAAACATGATCAGGAGGAGCTTTTTTGCAAGGCTCTTCTGCTGTTTTAGCCCAGTCTAAACATTCCTGCTCTACTCTCTCTGTTGCTGCTCAGCAGAGAGTGGGCACAGAGATGTTGGAATCAATAGGTCTTCCAGGCAGGAAAAGGAGGAGTTACAGCAATGTGTTTTGCAGAGTTGCAAAGCTCATTGTGTGCTGAAGATGCCCTGCAGGAGTTTCCCTGCTGGCCCTTCGTCTGTGGGATCAGAGTCCAAGCGCTGCTCCTCCCCTGTCACAACTCCTCTCCAAACGAGAGAGCGCACCAGAAACTTTGGATTCAAATGCACTTTTAGGAGATAAAGTGAGGAGTGACAGCAATGTTTGTGTCACAGTTTAAAGCTCACTGTGTGCAAAACATGATCAAGCAGGAGATTTTTTTCAAGGCTCTTCTGCTGTTTTAGGCAGGTCTAAAAATTCCTGCTCTACTATCTCTGTTGCTGCTCAGCAGAGAGCGGGCACAGAGATGGTGGATTCAGCTGGTCTTTCAGGCAAAAAGGGAGGAGTGACAGCAATGTGTGTTGCAGAGTTGCAAAGCTCGCTGTGCGCTGAAGATGATCAGTGGGAACTTTCTGGACTGTCTCTTCTGCTCTTTTAGCATTGGCTAAAGGTTCCTGCTCTACTCTGCTTCTGCCCAGCAGAGAAAGGGCACAGAGATTTTGGATTCAATTGGACTTTGAGGTAGGAAAGTGCGGAGCGAGAGCAATATATGTGTCACAGTTGCAAAGCTGACTGCGTGCTGAAGATGCCCTGCCGGAGCTTTCACTCCGGGCTCTTCGGCTGTGGGAGCAGAGGCCAAGAGATCGTGTTCACCTGTCACTGCTGCTGTTCAAACGAGAGAGGGCAGGAGAGACCATGGATTCAAACGGATTATTAGGAGATGAAGTGAGGAGTGACAGCAATGTGTGTTTCAGAGTTGCAAAGCTCACTGTGCGCTGAAGATGATCTGCAAGGACTTTCCCTCCCTGCCCTTCGGAACTGGGAGCGGATTCCAAGCGCTCGTGCTCACCTGCCTCTGCTGCACTGGAAACGAGAGTGGAGACCAGAAACGCTGGATTCAAATGCACTTTTAGGAGCTACAATGAGGAGTGACAACAGTGTGTGTGTCAAAGTTGTAAAGCTCAGTGTGTTGAAGAAGCACAAGAGCAGCCTTCAGCCTGTCTCTTCCACTGCCTTACAGATTGCAGACATTCCTGCTCACTCTGCTGCTCAGCAGAGTGCTGGCAACGGAGTTCTTGGATTGAAATGGTCTTTTAGGAGAAAGAGTGAAGAGTGACAGCAATGTTTGTGTCACAGTTTAAAGCTCACTGTGTGCTAAACATGATCAGGAGGAGCTTTTTTGCAAGGCTCTTCTGCTGTTTCAGCCCAGTCTAAACATTCCTGCTCTACTCTCTCTGATGCTGCTCAGCAGAGAGTGGGCACAGAGATGTTGGAATCAATAGGTCTTCCAGGCAGGAGAAGGAGGAGTTACAGCAATGTGTTTTGCAGAGTTGCAAAGCTCACTGTGTGCTGAAGATGCCCTGCAGGAGTTTCCCTGCTGGCCCTTCGTCTGTGGGATCAGAGTCCAAGCGCTGCTCCTCCCCTGTCACAACTCCTCTCCAAACGAGAGAGCGCACCAGAAACTTTGGATTCAAATGCACTTTTAGGAGATAAAGTGAGGAGTGACAGCAATGTTTGTGTCACAGTTTAAAGCTCACTGTGTGCAAAACATGATCAAGCAGGAGATTTTTTTCAAGGCTCTTCTGCTGTTTTAGGCAGGTCTAAAAATTCCTGCTCTACTATCTCTGTTGCTGCTCAGCAGAGAGCGGGCACAGAGATGGTGGATTCAGCTGGTCTTTCAGGCAAAAAGGGAGGAGTGACAGCAATGTGTATTGCAGAATTGCAAAGCTCGCTGTGCGCTGAAGATGATCAGTGGGAACTTTCTGGTCTGTCTCTTCTGCTCTTTTAGCATTGGCTAAAGGTTCCTGCTCTACTCTGCTTCTGCCCAGCAGAGAAAGGGCACAGAGTTTTGGATTCAATTGGACTTTGAGGTAGGAAAGTGCGGAGCGAGAGCAATATATGTGTCACAGTTGCAAAGCTGACTGCGTGCTGAAGATGCCCTGCCAGAGCTTTCACTCCGGGCTCTTCGGCTGTGGGAGCAGAGGCCAAGAGATCGTGTTCACCTGTCACTGCTGCTGTTCAAACGAGAGAGGGCGGGAGAGACCATGGATTCAAACGGATTATTAGGAGATGAAGTGAGGAGTGACAGCAATGTGTGTTTCAGAGTTGCAAAGCTCACTGTGCGCTGAAGATGATCTGCAAGGACTTTCCCTCCCTGCCCTTCGGAACTGGGAGCGGATTCCAAGCGCTCGTGCTCACCTTCCTCTGCTGCTCTTGAAACGAGAGTGGAGACCAGAAACGCTGGATTCAAATGCACTTTTAGGAGCTACAATGAGGAGTGACAACAGTGTGTGTGTCAAAGTTGTAAAGCTCAGTGTGTTGAAGAAGCACAAGAGCAGCCTTCAGCCTGTCTCTTCCACTGCCTTACAGATTGCAGACATTCCTGCTCACTCTGCTGCTCAGCAGAGTGCTGGCAACGGAGTTCTTGGATTGAAATGGTCTTTTAGGAGAAAGAGTGAAGAGTGACAGCAATGTTTGTGTCACAGTTTAAAGCTCACTGTGTGCTAAACATGATCAGGAGGAGCTTTTTTGCAAGGCTCTTCTGCTGTTTTAGCCCAGTCTAAACATTCCTGCTCTACTCTCTCTGATGCTGCTCAGCAGAGAGTGGGCACAGAGATGTTGGAATCAATAGGTCTTCCAGGCAGGAGAAGGAGGAGTTACAGCAATGTGTTTTGCAGAGTTGCAAAGCTCATTGTGTGCTGAAGATGCCCTGCAGGAGTTTCCCTGCTGGCCCTTCGTCTGTGGTATTAGAGTCCAAGCGCTGCTCCTCCCCTGTCACAACCCCTCTCGAAACGAGAGAGCGCACCAGAAACTTTGGATTCAAATGCACTTTTAGGAGATAAAGTGAGGAGTGACAGCAATGTTTGTGTCACAGTTTAAAGCTCACTGTGTGCAAAACATGATCAGGAGGAGCTTTTTTGCAAGGCTCTTCTGCTGTTTTAGCCCAGTCTAAACATTCCTGCTCTACTCTCTCTGTTGCTGCTCAGCAGAGAGTGGGCACAGAGATGTTGGAATCAATAGGTCTTCCAGGCAGGAAAAGGAGGAGTTACAGCAATGTGTTTTGCAGAGTTGCAAAGCTCATTGTGTGCTGAAGATGCCCTGCAGGAGTTTCCCTGCTGGCCCTTCGTCTGTGGGATTAGAGTCCAAGCGCTGCTCCTCCCCTGTCACAACTCCTCTCCAAACGAGAGAGCGCACCAGAAACTTTGGATTCAAATGCACTTTTAGGAGATAAAGTGAGGAGTGACAGCAATGTTTGTGTCACAGTTTAAAGCTCACTGTGTGCAAAACATGATCAAGCAGGAGATTTTTTGCAAGGCTCTTCTGCTGTTTTAGCCCAGTCCAAACATTCCTGCTCTGCTCTCTCTGTTGTTGCTCAGCAGAGAGCGGGCACAGAGATGGTGGATTCAGTTGGTCTTTCAGGCAGGAAAGGGGGGAGTGACAGCTATGTGTGTTGCAGAGATGCAAAGCTCACTGTGTGCTGAAGATGATCAGTGGGAACTTTCTGGACTGTCTCTTCTGCTGTTTCAGCAGAGTCCAAACGTAAGTGCTATATTCTGCTACTGCTCACAAAGAGCAAGCACAGGAGATGTATTATTCAATTGGACTTTCAGGTAGGAAAGTGAGAGGTGACAGCAATATGTGTTTCAGAGTTGCGAATCACAATGTGTGCTGAAGATGCCCAGCAGTAGTTTCCATGCTGGCCCTTCGGCTGTGAAATTAGAATCCAAGCGCTCGTCCTCCCCTGTCACAACTGCTCTCGAAGCGAGAGAGCGCACCAGAAACGTTGGCTTGAAATGCACTTTTAGGAGATAAAGTGAGGAGTGACAGCAATGTGTGTTTCAGAGTTGCAAAGCTCACTGTGCGCTGAAGATGATCTGCAAGGACTTTCCCTCCCTGCCCTTCGGAACTGGGAGCGGATTCCAAGCGCTCGTGCTCACCTGCCTCTGCTGCACTGGAAACGAGAGTGGAGACCAGAAACGCTGGATTCAAATGCACTTTTAGGAGCTACAATGAGGAGTGACAACAGTGTGTGTGTCAAAGTTGTAAAGCTCAGTGTGTTGAAGAAGCACAAGAGCAGCCTTCAGCCTGTCTCTTCCACTGCCTTACAGATTGCAGACATTCCTGCTCACTCTGCTGCTCAGCAGAGTGCTGGCAACGGAGTTCTTGGATTGAAATGGTCTTTTAGGAGAAAGAGTGAAGAGTGACAGCAATGTTTGTGTCACAGTTTAAAGCTCACTGTGTGCTAAACATGATCAGGAGGAGCTTTTTTGCAAGGCTCTTCTGCTGTTTTAGCCCAGTCTAAACATTCCTGCTCTACTCTCTCTGATGCTGCTCAGCAGAGAGTGGGCACAGAGATGTTGGAATCAATAGGTCTTCCAGGCAGGAGAAGGAGGAGTTACAGCAATGTGTTTTGCAGAGTTGCAAAGCTCATTGTGTGCTGAAGATGCCCTGCAGGAGTTTCCCTGCTGGCCCTTCGTCTGTGGTATTAGAGTCCAAGCGCTGCTCCTCCCCTGTCACAACCCCTCTCGAAACGAGAGAGCGCACCAGAAACTTTGGATTCAAATGCACTTTTAGGAGATAAAGTGAGGAGTGACAGCAATGTTTGTGTCACAGTTTAAAGCTCACTGTGTGCAAAACATGATCAGGAGGAGCTTTTTTGCAAGGCTCTTCTGCTGTTTTAGCCCAGTCTAAACATTCCTGCTCTACTCTCTCTGTTGCTGCTCAGCAGAGAGTGGGCACAGAGATGTTGGAATCAATAGGTCTTCCAGGCAGGAAAAGGAGGAGTTACAGCAATGTGTTTTGCAGAGTTGCAAAGCTCATTGTGTGCTGAAGATGCCCTGCAGGAGTTTCCCTGCTGGCCCTTCGTCTGTGGGATCAGAGTCCAAGCGCTGCTCCTCCCCTGTCACAACTCCTCTCCAAACGAGAGAGCGCACCAGAAACTTTGGATTCAAATGCACTTTTAGGAGATAAAGTGAGGAGTGACAGCAATGTTTGTGTCACAGTTTAAAGCTCACTGTGTGCAAAACATGATCAAGCAGGAGATTTTTTTCAAGGCTCTTCTGCTGTTTTAGGCAGGTCTAAAAATTCCTGCTCTACTATCTCTGTTGCTGCTCAGCAGAGAGCGGGCACAGAGATGGTGGATTCAGCTGGTCTTTCAGGCAAAAAGGGAGGAGTGACAGCAATGTGTGTTGCAGAGTTGCAAAGCTCGCTGTGCGCTGAAGATGATCAGTGGGAACTTTCTGGACTGTCTCTTCTGCTCTTTTAGCATTGGCTAAAGGTTCCTGCTCTACTCTGCTTCTGCCCAGCAGAGAAAGGGCACAGAGATTTTGGATTCAATTGGACTTTGAGGTAGGAAAGTGCGGAGCGAGAGCAATATATGTGTCACAGTTGCAAAGCTGACTGCGTGCTGAAGATGCCCTGCCGGAGCTTTCACTCCGGGCTCTTCGGCTGTGGGAGCAGAGGCCAAGAGATCGTGTTCACCTGTCACTGCTGCTGTTCAAACGAGAGAGGGCAGGAGAGACCATGGATTCAAACGGATTATTAGGAGATGAAGTGAGGAGTGACAGCAATGTGTGTTTCAGAGTTGCAAAGCTCACTGTGCGCTGAAGATGATCTGCAAGGACTTTCCCTCCCTGCCCTTCGGAACTGGGAGCGGATTCCAAGCGCTCGTGCTCACCTGCCTCTGCTGCACTGGAAACGAGAGTGGAGACCAGAAACGCTGGATTCAAATGCACTTTTAGGAGCTACAATGAGGAGTGACAACAGTGTGTGTGTCAAAGTTGTAAAGCTCAGTGTGTTGAAGAAGCACAAGAGCAGCCTTCAGCCTGTCTCTTCCACTGCCTTACAGATTGCAGACATTCCTGCTCACTCTGCTGCTCAGCAGAGTGCTGGCAACGGAGTTCTTGGATTGAAATGGTCTTTTAGGAGAAAGAGTGAAGAGTGACAGCAATGTTTGTGTCACAGTTTAAAGCTCACTGTGTGCTAAACATGATCAGGAGGAGCTTTTTTGCAAGGCTCTTCTGCTGTTTCAGCCCAGTCTAAACATTCCTGCTCTACTCTCTCTGATGCTGCTCAGCAGAGAGTGGGCACAGAGATGTTGGAATCAATAGGTCTTCCAGGCAGGAGAAGGAGGAGTTACAGCAATGTGTTTTGCAGAGTTGCAAAGCTCACTGTGTGCTGAAGATGCCCTGCAGGAGTTTCCCTGCTGGCCCTTCGTCTGTGGGATCAGAGTCCAAGCGCTGCTCCTCCCCTGTCACAACTCCTCTCCAAACGAGAGAGCGCACCAGAAACTTTGGATTCAAATGCACTTTTAGGAGATAAAGTGAGGAGTGACAGCAATGTTTGTGTCACAGTTTAAAGCTCACTGTGTGCAAAACATGATCAAGCAGGAGATTTTTTTCAAGGCTCTTCTGCTGTTTTAGGCAGGTCTAAAAATTCCTGCTCTACTATCTCTGTTGCTGCTCAGCAGAGAGCGGGCACAGAGATGGTGGATTCAGCTGGTCTTTCAGGCAAAAAGGGAGGAGTGACAGCAATGTGTATTGCAGAATTGCAAAGCTCGCTGTGCGCTGAAGATGATCAGTGGGAACTTTCTGGTCTGTCTCTTCTGCTCTTTTAGCATTGGCTAAAGGTTCCTGCTCTACTCTGCTTCTGCCCAGCAGAGAAAGGGCACAGAGTTTTGGATTCAATTGGACTTTGAGGTAGGAAAGTGCGGAGCGAGAGCAATATATGTGTCACAGTTGCAAAGCTGACTGCGTGCTGAAGATGCCCTGCCAGAGCTTTCACTCCGGGCTCTTCGGCTGTGGGAGCAGAGGCCAAGAGATCGTGTTCACCTGTCACTGCTGCTGTTCAAACGAGAGAGGGCGGGAGAGACCATGGATTCAAACGGATTATTAGGAGATGAAGTGAGGAGTGACAGCAATGTGTGTTTCAGAGTTGCAAAGCTCACTGTGCGCTGAAGATGATCTGCAAGGACTTTCCCTCCCTGCCCTTCGGAACTGGGAGCGGATTCCAAGCGCTCGTGCTCACCTTCCTCTGCTGCTCTTGAAACGAGAGTGGAGACCAGAAACGCTGGATTCAAATGCACTTTTAGGAGCTACAATGAGGAGTGACAACAGTGTGTGTGTCAAAGTTGTAAAGCTCAGTGTGTTGAAGAAGCACAAGAGCAGCCTTCAGCCTGTCTCTTCCACTGCCTTACAGATTGCAGACATTCCTGCTCACTCTGCTGCTCAGCAGAGTGCTGGCAACGGAGTTCTTGGATTGAAATGGTCTTTTAGGAGAAAGAGTGAAGAGTGACAGCAATGTTTGTGTCACAGTTTAAAGCTCACTGTGTGCTAAACATGATCAGGAGGAGCTTTTTTGCAAGGCTCTTCTGCTGTTTTAGCCCAGTCTAAACATTCCTGCTCTACTCTCTCTGATGCTGCTCAGCAGAGAGTGGGCACAGAGATGTTGGAATCAATAGGTCTTCCAGGCAGGAGAAGGAGGAGTTACAGCAATGTGTTTTGCAGAGTTGCAAAGCTCATTGTGTGCTGAAGATGCCCTGCAGGAGTTTCCCTGCTGGCCCTTCGTCTGTGGTATTAGAGTCCAAGCGCTGCTCCTCCCCTGTCACAACCCCTCTCGAAACGAGAGAGCGCACCAGAAACTTTGGATTCAAATGCACTTTTAGGAGATAAAGTGAGGAGTGACAGCAATGTTTGTGTCACAGTTTAAAGCTCACTGTGTGCAAAACATGATCAGGAGGAGCTTTTTTGCAAGGCTCTTCTGCTGTTTTAGCCCAGTCTAAACATTCCTGCTCTACTCTCTCTGTTGCTGCTCAGCAGAGAGTGGGCACAGAGATGTTGGAATCAATAGGTCTTCCAGGCAGGAAAAGGAGGAGTTACAGCAATGTGTTTTGCAGAGTTGCAAAGCTCATTGTGTGCTGAAGATGCCCTGCAGGAGTTTCCCTGCTGGCCCTTCGTCTGTGGGATTAGAGTCCAAGCGCTGCTCCTCCCCTGTCACAACTCCTCTCCAAACGAGAGAGCGCACCAGAAACTTTGGATTCAAATGCACTTTTAGGAGATAAAGTGAGGAGTGACAGCAATGTTTGTGTCACAGTTTAAAGCTCACTGTGTGCAAAACATGATCAAGCAGGAGATTTTTTTCAAGGCTCTTCTGCTGTTTTAGGCAGGTCTAAAAATTCCTGCTCTACTATCTCTGTTGCTGCTCAGCAGAGAGCGGGCACAGAGATGGTGGATTCAGCTGGTCTTTCAGGCAAAAAGGGAGGAGTGACAGCAATGTGTATTGCAGAATTGCAAAGCTCGCTGTGCGCTGAAGATGATCAGTGGGAACTTTCTGGTCTGTCTCTTCTGCTCTTTTAGCATTGGCTAAAGGTTCCTGCTCTACTCTGCTTCTGCCCAGCAGAGAAAGGGCACAGAGTTTTGGATTCAATTGGACTTTGAGGTAGGAAAGTGCGGAGCGAGAGCAATATATGTGTCACAGTTGCAAAGCTGACTGCGTGCTGAAGATGCCCTGCCAGAGCTTTCACTCCGGGCTCTTCGGCTGTGGGAGCAGAGGCCAAGAGATCGTGTTCACCTGTCACTGCTGCTGTTCAAACGAGAGAGGGCGGGAGAGACCATGGATTCAAACGGATTATTAGGAGATGAAGTGAGGAGTGACAGCAATGTGTGTTTCAGAGTTGCAAAGCTCACTGTGCGCTGAAGATGATCTGCAAGGACTTTCCCTCCCTGCCCTTCGGAACTGGGAGCGGATTCCAAGCGCTCGTGCTCACCTGCCTCTGCTGCACTGGAAACGAGAGTGGAGACCAGAAACGCTGGATTCAAATGCACTTTTAGGAGCTACAATGAGGAGTGACAACAGTGTGTGTGTCAAAGTTGTAAAGCTCAGTGTGTTGAAGAAGCACAAGAGCAGCCTTCAGCCTGTCTCTTCCACTGCCTTACAGATTGCAGACATTCCTGCTCACTCTGCTGCTCAGCAGAGTGCTGGCAACGGAGTTCTTGGATTGAAATGGTCTTTTAGGAGAAAGAGTGAAGAGTGACAGCAATGTTTGTGTCACAGTTTAAAGCTCACTGTGTGCTAAACATGATCAGGAGGAGCTTTTTTGCAAGGCTCTTCTGCTGTTTCAGCCCAGTCTAAACATTCCTGCTCTACTCTCTCTGATGCTGCTCAGCAGAGAGTGGGCACAGAGATGTTGGAATCAATAGGTCTTCCAGGCAGGAGAAGGAGGAGTTACAGCAATGTGTTTTGCAGAGTTGCAAAGCTCACTGTGTGCTGAAGATGCCCTGCAGGAGTTTCCCTGCTGGCCCTTCGTCTGTGGGATCAGAGTCCAAGCGCTGCTCCTCCCCTGTCACAACTCCTCTCCAAACGAGAGAGCGCACCAGAAACTTTGGATTCAAATGCACTTTTAGGAGATAAAGTGAGGAGTGACAGCAATGTTTGTGTCACAGTTTAAAGCTCACTGTGTGCAAAACATGATCAAGCAGGAGATTTTTTTCAAGGCTCTTCTGCTGTTTTAGGCAGGTCTAAAAATTCCTGCTCTAATATCTCTGTTGCTGCTCAGCAGAGAGCGGGCACAGAGATGGTGGATTCAGCTGGTCTTTCAGGCAAAAAGGGAGGAGTGACAGCAATGTGTATTGCAGAATTGCAAAGCTCGCTGTGCGCTGAAGATGATCAGTGGGAACTTTCTGGTCTGTCTCTTCTGCTCTTTTAGCATTGGCTAAAGGTTCCTGCTCTACTCTGCTTCTGCCCAGCAGAGAAAGGGCACAGAGTTTTGGATTCAATTGGACTTTGAGGTAGGAAAGTGCGGAGCGAGAGCAATATATGTGTCACAGTTGCAAAGCTGACTGCGTGCTGAAGATGCCCTGCCAGAGCTTTCACTCCGGGCTCTTCGGCTGTGGGAGCAGAGGCCAAGAGATCGTGTTCACCTGTCACTGCTGCTGTTCAAACGAGAGAGGGCGGGAGAGACCATGGATTCAAACGGATTATTAGGAGATGAAGTGAGGAGTGACAGCAATGTGTGTTTCAGAGTTGCAAAGCTCACTGTGCGCTGAAGATGATCTGCAAGGACTTTCCCTCCCTGCCCTTCGGAACTGGGAGCGGATTCCAAGCGCTCGTGCTCACCTTCCTCTGCTGCTCTTGAAACGAGAGTGGAGACCAGAAACGCTGGATTCAAATGCACTTTTAGGAGCTACAATGAGGAGTGACAACAGTGTGTGTGTCAAAGTTGTAAAGCTCAGTGTGTTGAAGAAGCACAAGAGCAGCCTTCAGCCTGTCTCTTCCACTGCCTTACAGATTGCAGACATTCCTGCTCACTCTGCTGCTCAGCAGAGTGCTGGCAACGGAGTTCTTGGATTGAAATGGTCTTTTAGGAGAAAGAGTGAAGAGTGACAGCAATGTTTGTGTCACAGTTTAAAGCTCACTGTGTGCTAAACATGATCAGGAGGAGCTTTTTTGCAAGGCTCTTCTGCTGTTTTAGCCCAGTCTAAACATTCCTGCTCTACTCTCTCTGATGCTGCTCAGCAGAGAGTGGGCACAGAGATGTTGGAATCAATTGGTCTTCCAGGCAGGAGAAGGAGGAGTTACAGCAATGTGTTTTGCAGAGTTGCAAAGCTCATTGTGTGCTGAAGATGCCCTGCAGGAGTTTCCCTGCTGGCCCTTCGTCTGTGGGATAAGAGTCCAAGCGCTGCTCCTCCCCTGTCACAACTCCTCTCCAAACGAGAGAGCGCACAAGAAACTTTGGATTCAAATGCACTTTTAGGAGATAAAGTGAGGAGTGACAGCAATGTTTGTGTCACAGTTTAAAGCTCACTGTGTGCAAAACATGATCAAGCAGGAGATTTTTTTCAAGGCTCTTCTGCTGTTTTAGGCAGGTCTAAAAATTCCTGCTCTACTATCTCTGTTGCTGCTCAGCAGAGAGCGGGCACAGAGATGGTGGATTCAGCTGGTCTTTCAGGCAAAAAGGGAGGAGTGACAGCAATGTGTGTTGCAGAGTTGCAAAGCTCGCTGTGCGCTGAAGATGATCAGTGGGAACTTTCTGGACTGTCTCTTCTGCTCTTTTAGCATTGGCTAAAGGTTCCTGCTCTACTCTGCTTCTGCCCAGCAGAGAAAGGGCACAAAGATTTTGGATTCAATTGGACTTTGAGGTAGGAAAGTGCGGAGCGAGAGCAATATATGTGTCACAGTTGCAAAGCTGACTGCGTGCTGAAGATGCCCTGCCGGAGCTTTCACTCCGGGCTCTTCGGCTGTGGGAGCAGAGGCCAAGAGATCGTGTTCACCTGTCACTGCTGCTGTTCAAACGAGAGAGGGCGGGAGAGACCATGGATTCAAACGGATTATTAGGAGATGAAGTGAGGAGTGACAGCAATGTGTGTTTCAGAGTTGCAAAGCTCACTGTGCGCTGAAGATGATCTGCAAGGACTTTCCCTCCCTGCCCTTCGGAACTGGGAGCGGATTCCAAGCGCTCGTGCTCACCTGCCTCTGCTGCACTGGAAACGAGAGTGGAGACCAGAAACGCTGGATTCAAATGCACTTTTAGGAGCTACAATGAGGAGTGACAACAGTGTGTGTGTCAAAGTTGTAAAGCTCAGTGTGTTGAAGAAGCACAAGAGCAGCCTTCAGCCTGTCTCTTCCACTGCCTTACAGATTGCAGACATTCCTGCTCACTCTGCTGCTCAGCAGAGTGCTGGCAACGGAGTTCTTGGATTGAAATGGTCTTTTAGGAGAAAGAGTGAAGAGTGACAGCAATGTTTGTGTCACAGTTTAAAGCTCACTGTGTGCTAAACATGATCAGGAGGAGCTTTTTTGCAAGGCTCTTCTGCTGTTTTAGCCCAGTCTAAACATTCCTGCTCTACTCTCTCTGATGCTGCTCAGCAGAGAGTGGGCACAGAGATGTTGGAATCAATTGGTCTTCCAGGCAGGAAAAGGAGGAGTTACAGCAATGTGTTTTGCAGAGTTGCAAAGCTCATTGTGTGCTGAAGATGCCCTGCAGGAGTTTCCCTGCTGGCCCTTCGTCTGTGGGATCAGAGTCCAAGCGCTGCTCCTCCCCTGTCACAACTCCTCTCCAAACGAGAGAGCGCACCAGAAACTTTGGATTCAAATGCACTTTTAGGAGATAAAGTGAGGAGTGACAGCAATGTTTGTGTCACAGTTTAAAGCTCACTGTGTGCAAAACATGATCAAGCAGGAGATTTTTTTCAAGGCTCTTCTGCTGTTTTAGGCAGGTCTAAAAATTCCTGCTCTACTATCTCTGTTGCTGCTCAGCAGAGAGCGGGCACAGAGATGGTGGATTCAGCTGGTCTTTCAGGCAAAAAGGGAGGAGTGACAGCAATGTGTGTTGCAGAGTTGCAAAGCTCGCTGTGCTCTGAGAATGATCAGTGGGAACTTTCTGGACTGTCTCTTCTGCTCTTTTAGCATTGGCTAAAGGTTCCTGCTCTACTCTGCTTATGCCCAGCAGAGAAAGGGCACAGAGATTTTGGATTCAATTGGACTTTGAGGTAGGAAAGTGCGGAGCGAGAGCAATATATGTGTCACAGTTGCAAAGCTGACTGCGTGCTGAAGATGCCCTGCCGGAGCTTTCACTCCGGGCTCTTCGGCTGTGGGAGCAGAGGCCAAGAGATCGTGTTCACCTGTCACTGCTGCTGTTCAAACGAGAGAGGGCGGGAGAGACCATGGATTCAAACGGATTATTAGGAGATGAAGTGAGGAGTGACAGCAATGTGTGTTTCAGAGTTGCAAAGCTCACTGTGCGCTGAAGATGATCTGCAAGGACTTTCCCTCCCTGCCCTTCGGAACTGGGAGCGGATTCCAAGCGCTCGTGCTCACCTTCCTCTGCTGCTCTTGAAACGAGAGGGGAGACCAGAAACGCTGGATTCAAATGCACTTTTAGGAGCTACAATGAGGAGTGACAACAGTGTGTGTGTCACAGTTGTAAAGCTCAGTGTGTTGAAGAAGCACAAGAGCAGCCTTCAGCCTGTCTCTTCCACTGCCTTACAGATTGCAGACATTCCTGCTCACTCTGCTGCTCAGCAGAGTGCTGGCAACGGAGTTCTTGGATTGAAATGGTCTTTTAGGAGAAAGAGTGAAGAGTGACAGCAATGTTTGTGTCACAGTTTAAAGCTCACTGTGTGCTAAACATGATCAGGAGGAGCTTTTTTGCAAGGCTCTTCTGCTGTTTTAGCCCAGTCTAAACATTCCTGCTCTACTCTCTCTGATGCTGCTCAGCAGAGAGTGGGCACAGAGATGTTGGAATCAATTGGTCTTCCAGGCAGGAGAAGGAGGAGTTACAGCAATGTGTTTTGCAGAGTTGCAAAGCTCACTGTGTGCTGAAGATGCCCTGCAGGAGTTTCCCTGCTGGCCCTTCGTCTGTGGTATTAGAGTCCAAGCGCTGCTCCTCCCCTGTCACAACTCCTCTCGAAACGAGAGAGCGCACAAGAAACTTTGGATTCAAATGCACTTTTAGGAGATAAAGTGAGGAGTGACAGCAATGTTTGTGTCACAGTTTAAAGCTCACTGTGTGCAAAACATGATCAAGCAGGAGATTTTTTTCAAGGCTCTTCTGCTGTTTTAGGCAGGTCTAAAAATTCCTGCTCTACTATCTCTGTTTCTGCTCAGCAGAGAGCGGGCACAGAGATGGTGGATTCAGCTGGTCTTTCAGGCAAAAAGGGAGGAGTGACAGCAATGTGTGTTGCAGAGTTGCAAAGCTCGCTGTGCGCTGAAGATGATCAGTGGGAACTTTCTGGACTGTCTCTTCTGCTCTTTTAGCATTGGCTAAAGGTTCCTGCTCTACTCTGCTTCTGCCCAGCAGAGAAAGGGCACAGAGATTTTGGATTCAATTGGACTTTGAGGTAGGAAAGTGCGGAGCGAGAGCAATATATGTGTCACAGTTGCAAAGCTGACTGCGTGCTGAAGATGCCCTGCCGGAGCTTTCACTCCGGGCTCTTCGGCTGTGGGAGCAGAGGCCAAGAGATCGTGTTCACCTGTCACTGCTGCTGTTCAAACGAGAGAGGGCGGGAGAGACCATGGATTCAAACGGATTATTAGGAGATGAAGTGAGGAGTGACAGCAATGTGTGTTTCAGAGTTGCAAAGCTCACTGTGCGCTGAAGATGATCTGCAAGGACTTTCCCTCCCTGCCCTTCGGAACTGGGAGCGGATTCCAAGCGCTCGTGCTCACCTTCCTCTGCTGCTCTTGAAACGAGAGTGGAGACCAGAAACGCTGGATTCAAATGCACTTTTAGGAGCTACAATGAGGAGTGACAACAGTGTGTGTGTCACAGTTGTAAAGCTCAGTGTGTTGAAGAAGCACAAGAGCAGCCTTCAGGCCTGTCTCTTCCACTGCCTTACAGATTGCAGACATTCCTGCTCACTCTGCTGCTCAGCAGAGTGCTGGCAACGGAGTTCTTGGATTGAAATGGTCTTTTAGGAGAAAGAGTGAAGAGTGACAGCAATGTTTGTGTCACAGTTTAAAGCTCACTGTGTGCTAAACATGATCAGGAGGAGCTTTTTTGCAAGGCTCTTCTGCTGTTTTAGCCCAGTCTAAACATTCCTGCTCTACTCTCTCTGATGCTGCTCAGCAGAGAGTGGGCACAGAGATGTTGGAATCAATTGGTCTTCCAGGCAGGAGAAGGAGGAGTTACAGCAATGTGTTTTGCAGAGTTGCAAAGCTCACTGTGTGCTGAAGATGCCCTGCAGGAGTTTCCCTGCTGGCCCTTCGTCTGTGGTATTAGAGTCCAAGCGCTGCTCCTCCCCTGTCACAACTCCTCTCGAAACGAGAGAGCGCACAAGAAACTTTGAATTCAAATGCACTTTTAGGAGATAAAGTGAGGAGTGACAGCAATGTTTGTGTCACAGTTTAAAGCTCACTGTGTGCAAAACATGATCAAGCAGGAGATTTTTTTCAAGGCTCTTCTGCTGTTTTAGGCAGGTCTAAAAATTCCTGCTCTACTCTCTCTGTTGCTGCTCAGCAGAGAGCGGGCACAGAGATGGTGGATTCAGCTGGTCTTTCAGGCAAAAAGGGAGGAGTGACAGCAATGTGTGTTGCAGAGTTGCAAAGCTCGCTGTGCGCTGAAGATGATCAGTGGGAACTTTCTGGACTGTCTCTTCTGCTCTTTTAGCATTGGCTAAAGGTTCCTGCTCTACTCTGCTTCTGCCCAGCAGAGAAAGGGCACAGAGATTTTGGATTCAATTGGACTTTGAGGTAGGAAAGTGCGGAGCGAGAGCAATATATGTGTCACAGTTGCAAAGCTGACTGCGTGCTGAAGATGCCCTACCGGAGCTTTCACTCCGGGCTCTTCGGCTGTGGGAGCAGAGGCCAAGAGATCGTGTTCACCTGTCACTGCTGCTGTTCAAACGAGAGAGGGCGGGAGAGACCATGGATTCAAACGGACTATTAGGAGATGAAGTGAGGAGTGACAGCAATGTGTGTTTCAGAGTTGCAAAGCTCACTGTGCGCTGAAGATGATCTGCAAGGACTTTCCCTCCCTGCCCTTCGGAACTGGGAGCGGATTCCAAGCGCTCGTGCTCACCTGCCTCTGCTGCACTGGAAACGAGAGTGGAGACCAGAAACGCTGGATTCAAATGCACTTTTAGGAGCTACAATGAGGAGTGACAACAGTGTGTGAGTCAAAGTTGTAAAGCTCAGTGTGTTGAAGAAGCACAAGAGCAGCCTTCAGCCTGTCTCTTCCACTGCCTTACAGATTGCAGACATTCCTGCTCACTCTGCTGCTCAGCAGAGTGCTGGCAACGGAGTTCTTGGATTGAAATGGTCTTTTAGGAGAAAGAGTGAAGAGTGACAGCAATGTTTGTGTCACAGTTTAAAGCTCACTGTGTGCTAAACATGATCAGGAGGAGCTTTTTTGCAAGGCTCTTCTGCTGTTTTAGCCCAGTCTAAACATTCCTGCTCTACTCTCTCTGATGCTGCTCAGCAGAGAGTGGGCACAGAGATGTTGGAATCAATAGGTCTTCCAGGCAGGAAAAGGAGGAGTTACAGCAATGTGTTTTGCAGAGTTGCAAAGCTCATTGTGTGCTGAAGATGCCCTGCAGGAGTTTCCCTGCTGGCCCTTCGTCTGTGGGATTAGAGTCCAAGCGCTGCTCCTCCCCTGTCACAACTCCTCTCCAAACGAGAGAGCGCACCAGAAACTTTGGATTCAAATGCACTTTTAGGAGATAAAGTGAGGAGTGACAGCAATGTTTGTGTCACAGTTTAAAGCTCACTGTGTGCAAAACATGATCAAGCAGGAGATTTTTTTCAAGGCTCTTCTGCTGTTTTAGGCAGGTCTAAAAATTCCTGCTCTACTATCTCTGTTGCTGCTCAGCAGAGAGCGGGCACAGAGATGGTGGATTCAGCTGGTCTTTCAGGCAAAAAGGGAGGAGTGACAGCAATGTGTGTTGCAGAGTTGCAAAGCTCGCTGTGCGCTGAAGATGATCAGTGGGAACTTTCTGGACTGTCTCTTCTGCTCTTTTAGCATTGGCTAAAGGTTCCTGCTCTACTCTGCTTCTGCCCAGCAGAGAAAGGGCACAGAGATTTTGGATTCAATTGGACTTTGAGGTAGGAAAGTGCGGAGCGAGAGCAATATATGTGTCACAGTTGCAAAGCTGACTGCGTGCTGAAGATGCCCTGCCGGAGCTTTCACTCCGGGCTCTTCGGCTGTGGGAGCAGAGGCCAAGAGATCGTGTTCACCTGTCACTGCTGCTGTTCAAACGAGAGAGGGCAGGAGAGACCATGGATTCAAACGGATTATTAGGAGATGAAGTGAGGAGTGACAGCAATGTGTGTTTCAGAGTTGCAAAGCTCACTGTGCGCTGAAGATGATCTGCAAGGACTTTCCCTCCCTGCCCTTCGGAACTGGGAGCGGATTCCAAGCGCTCGTGCTCACCTGCCTCTGCTGCACTGGAAACGAGAGTGGAGACCAGAAACGCTGGATTCAAATGCACTTTTAGGAGCTACAATGAGGAGTGACAACAGTGTGTGTGTCAAAGTTGTAAAGCTCAGTGTGTTGAAGAAGCACAAGAGCAGCCTTCAGCCTGTCTCTTCCACTGCCTTACAGATTGCAGACATTCCTGCTCACTCTGCTGCTCAGCAGAGTGCTGGCAACGGAGTTCTTGGATTGAAATGGTCTTTTAGGAGAAAGAGTGAAGAGTGACAGCAATGTTTGTGTCACAGTTTAAAGCTCACTGTGTGCTAAACATGATCAGGAGGAGCTTTTTTGCAAGGCTCTTCTGCTGTTTTAGCCCAGTCTAAACATTCCTGCTCTACTCTCTCTGATGCTGCTCAGCAGAGAGTGGGCACAGAGATGTTGGAATCAATTGGTCTTCCAGGCAGGAGAAGGAGGAGTTACAGCAATGTGTTTTGCAGAGTTGCAAAGCTCACTGTGTGCTGAAGATGCCCTGCAGGAGTTTCCCTGCTGGCCCTTCGTCTGTGGGATTAGAGTCCAAGCGCTGCTCCTCCCTTGTCACAACTCCTCTCATAACGAGAGTGCGTACCAGAAACTTTGGATTCAAATGCACTTTTAGGAGATAAAGTGAGGAGTGACAGCAATGTTTGTGTCACAGTTTAAAGCTCACTGTGTGCAAAACATGATCAAGCAGGAGATTTTTTGCAAGGCTCTTCTGCTGTTTTAGCCCAGGCTAAATATTCCTGCTCAACTCTCTGTTGCTGCTCAGCAGAGAGTGGGCACAGAGATGTTGGAATCAATTGGTCTTTCAGGCAGGAAAAGAAGTGACAGCAATGTGTGTTGCAGAGTTGCAAAGCTCGCTGTTCGCTGAAGATGATCAGTGGGAACTTTCTGGACTGTCTCTTCTGCTGTTTCTTCAGAGTCCAAACGTAAGTGCTATATTCTGCTACTGCTCACAAAGAGCAAGCACAGGAGATGTAGGATTCAATTGGACTTCGAGGTAGGAAAGTGAGAGGTGACAGCTATTTGTGTTTCAGAGTTGCAAAGCTCACTGGGTGCTGAAGATGCCCTGCAAGAGTTTCCATGCTGGCAATTCGTCTGTGAAATTAGAGTCCAAACACTCGTCCTCCCCTGTGACATCTGCTCTCGAAACGAGAGAGCGCACCATAAAATTTGGATTCAAATGCACTTTAAGGAGATAAAGTGAGGAGTGACAGCAATGTTTGTGTCACAGTTTAAAGCTCACTGTGTGCAAAACATGATCAAGCAGGAGATTTTTTGCAAGGCTCTTCTGCTGTTTTAGCCCAGTCCAAACATTCCTGCTCTGCTCTCTCTGTTGTTGCTCAGCAGAGAGCGGGCACAGAGATGGTGGATTCAGTTGGTCTTTCAGGCAGGAAAGGGGGGAGTGACAGCTATGTGTGTTGCAGAGTTGCAAAGCTCACTGTGTGCTGAAGATGATCAGTGGGAACTTTCTGGACTGTCTCTTCTGCTGTTTCAGCAGAGTCCAAACGTAAGTGCTATATTCTGCTACTGCTCACAAAGAGCAAGCACAGGAGATGTATTATTCAATTGGACTTTCAGGTAGGAAAGTGAGAGGTGACAGCAATATGTGTTTCAGAGTTGCGAATCACAATGTGTGCTGAAGATGCCCAGCAGTAGTTTCCATGCTGGCCCTTCGGCTGTGAAATTAGAATCCAAGCGCTCGTCCTCCCCTGTCACAACTGCTCTCGAAGCGAGAGAGCGCACCAGAAACGTTGGCTTGAAATGCACTTTTAGGAGATAAAGTGAGGAGTGACAGCAATGTGTGTTTCAGAGTTGCAAAGCTCACTGTGCGCTGAAGATGATCTGCAAGGACTTTCCCTCCCTGCCCTTCGGAACTGGGAGCGGATTCCAAGCGCTCGTGCTCACCTGCCTCTGCTGCACTGGAAACGAGAGTGGAGACCAGAAACGCTGGATTCAAATGCACTTTTAGGAGCTACAATGAGGAGTGACAACAGTGTGTGTGTCAAAGTTGTAAAGCTCAGTGTGTTGAAGAAGCACAAGAGCAGCCTTCAGCCTGTCTCTTCCACTGCCTTACAGATTGCAGACATTCCTGCTCACTCTGCTGCTCAGCAGAGTGCTGGCAACGGAGTTCTTGGATTGAAATGGTCTTTTAGGAGAAAGAGTGAAGAGTGACAGCAATGTTTGTGTCACAGTTTAAAGCTCACTGTGTGCTAAACATGATCAGGAGGAGCTTTTTTGCAAGGCTCTTCTGCTGTTTTAGCCCAGTCTAAACATTCCTGCTCTACTCTCTCTGATGCTGCTCAGCAGAGAGTGGGCACAGAGATGTTGGAATCAATTGGTCTTCCAGGCAGGAAAAGGAGGAGTTACAGCAATGTGTGTTGCAGAATTGCAAAGCTCACTGTGTGCTGAAGATGCCCTGCAGGAGTTTCCCTGCTGGCCCTTCGTCTGTGGTATTAGAGTCCAAGCGCTGCTCCTCCCCTGTCACAACTCCTCTCCAAACGAGAGAGCGCACCAGAAACTTTGGATTCAAATGCACTTTTAGGAGATAAAGTGAGGAGTGACAGCAATGTTTGTGTCACAGTTTAAAGCTCACTGTGTGCAAAACATGATCAAGCAGGAGATTTTTTTCAAGGCTCTTCTGCTGTTTTAGGCAGGTCTAAAAATTCCTGCTCTACTCTCTCTGTTGCTGCTCAGCAGAGAGCGGGCACAGAGATGGTGGATTCAGCTGGTCTTTCAGGCAAAAAGGGAGGAGTGACAGCAATGTGTGTTGCAGAGTTGCAAAGCTCGCTGTGCGCTGAAGATGATCAGTGGGAACTTTCTGGACTGTCTCTTCTGCTCTTTTAGCATTGGCTAAAGGTTCCTGCTCTACTCTGCTTCTGCCCAGCAGAGAAAGGGCACAGAGATTTTGGATTCAATTGGACTTTGAGGTAGGAAAGTGCGGAGCGAGAGCAATATATGTGTCACAGTTGCAAAGCTGACTGCGTGCTGAAGATGCCCTGCCGGAGCTTTCACTCCGGGCTCTTCGGCTGTGGGAGCAGAGGCCAAGAGATCGTGTTCACCTGTCACTGCTGCTGTTCAAACGAGAGAGGGCGGGAGAGACCATGGATTCAAACGGATTATTAGGAGATGAAGTGAGGAGTGACAGCAATGTGTGTTTCAGAGTTGCAAAGCTCACTGTGCGCTGAAGATGATCTGCAAGGACTTTCCCTCCCTGCCCTTCGGAACTGGGAGCGGATTCCAAGCGCTCGTGCTCACCTGCCTCTGCTGCACTGGAAACGAGAGTGGAGACCAGAAATGCTGGATTCAAATGCACTTTTAGGAGCTACAATGAGGAGTGACAACAGTGTGTGTGTCACAGTTGTAAAGCTCAGTGTGTTGAAGAAGCACAAGAGCAGCCTTCAGGCCTGTCTCTTCCACTGCCTTACAGATTGCAGACATTCCTGCTCACTCTGCTGCTCAGCAGAGTGCTGGCAACGGAGTTCTTGGATTGAAATGGTCTTTTAGGAGAAAGAGTGAAGAGTGACAGCAATGTTTGTGTCACAGTTTAAAGCTCACTGTGTGCTAAACATGATCAGGAGGAGCTTTTTTGCAAGGCTCTTCTGCTGTTTTAGCCCAGTCTAAACATTCCTTCTCTCTGTTGCTGCTCAGCAGAGAGTGGGCACAGAGATGTTGGAATCAATTGGTCTTCCAGGCAGGAAAAGGAGGAGTTACAGCAATGTGTGTTGCAGAATTGCAAAGCTCACTGTGTGCTGAAGATGCCCTGCAGGAGTTTCCCTGCTGGCCCTTCGTCTGTGGTATTAGAGTCCAAGCGCTGCTCCTCCCCTGTCACAACTCCTCTCCAAACGAGAGAGCGCACCAGAAACTTTGGATTCAAATGCACTTTTAGGAGATAAAGTGAGGAGTGACAGCAATGTTTGTGTCACAGTTTAAAGCTCACTGTGTGCAAAACATGATCAAGCAGGAGATTTTTTTCAAGGCTCTTCTGCTGTTTTAGGCAGGTCTAAAAATTCCTGCTCTACTATCTCTGTTGCTGCTCAGCAGAGAGCGGGCACAGAGATGGTGGATTCAGCTGGTCTTTCAGGCAAAAAGGGGGGAGTGACAGCAATGTGTGTTGCAGAGTTGCAAAGCTCGCTGTGCGCTGAAGATGATCAGTGGGAACTTTCTGGACTGTCTCTTCTGCTCTTTTAGCATTGGCTAAAGGTTCCTGCTCTACTCTGCTTCGGCCCAGCAGAGAAAGGGCACAGAGATTTTGGATTCAATTGGACTTTGAGGTAGGAAAGTGCGGAGCGAGAGCAATATATGTGTCACAGTTGCAAAGCTGACTGCGTGCTGAAGATGCCCTGCCGGAGCTTTCACTCCGGGCTCTTCGGCTGTGGGAGCAGAGGCCAAGAGATCGTGTTCACCTGTCACTGCTGCTGTTCAAACGAGAGAGGGCGGGAGAGACCATGGATTCAAACGGATTATTAGGAGATGAAGTGAGGAGTGACAGCAATGTGTGTTTCAGAGTTGCAAAGCTCACTGTGCGCTGAAGATGATCTGCAAGGACTTTCCCTCCCTGCCCTTCGGAACTGGGAGCGGATTCCAAGCGCTCGTGCTCACCTGCCTCTGCTGCACTGGAAACGAGAGTGGAGACCAGAAACGCTGGATTCAAATGCACTTTTAGGAGCTACAATGAGGAGTGACAACAGTGTGTGTGTCAAAGTTGTAAAGCTCAGTGTGTTGAAGAAGCACAAGAGCAGCCTTCAGCCTGTCTCTTCCACTGCCTTACAGATTGCAGACATTCCTGCTCACTCTGCTGCTCAGCAGAGTGCTGGCAACGGAGTTCTTGGATTGAAATGGTCTTTTAGGAGAAAGAGTGAAGAGTGACAGCAATGTTTGTGTCACAGTTTAAAGCTCACTGTGTGCTAAACATGATCAGGAGGAGCTTTTTTGCAAGGCTCTTCTGCTGTTTTAGCCCAGTCTAAACATTCCTGCTCTACTCTCTCTGATGCTGCTCAGCAGAGAGTGGGCACAGAGATGTTGGAATCAATTGGTCTTCCAGGCAGGAAAAGGAGGAGTTACAGCAATGTGTGTTGCAGAATTGCAAAGCTCACTGTGTGCTGAAGATGCCCTGCAGGAGTTTCCCTGCTGGCCCTTCGTCTGTGGTATTAGAGTCCAAGCGCTGCTCCTCCCCTGTCACAACTCCTCTCCAAACGAGAGAGCGCACCAGAAACTTTGGATTCAAATGCACTTTTAGGAGATAAAGTGAGGAGTGACAGCAATGTTTGTGTCACAGTTTAAAGCTCACTGTGTGCAAAACATGATCAAGCAGGAGATTTTTTTCAAGGCTCTTCTGCTGTTTTAGGCAGGTCTAAAAATTCCTGCTCTACTCTCTCTGTTGCTGCTCAGCAGAGAGCGGGCACAGAGATGGTGGATTCAGCTGGTCTTTCAGGCAAAAAGGGAGGAGTGACAGCAATGTGTGTTGCAGAGTTGCAAAGCTCGCTGTGCGCTGAAGATGATCAGTGGGAACTTTCTGGACTGTCTCTTCTGCTCTTTTAGCATTGGCTAAAGGTTCCTGCTCTACTCTGCTTCTGCCCAGCAGAGAAAGGGCACAGAGATTTTGGATTCAATTGGACTTTGAGGTAGGAAAGTGCGGAGCGAGAGCAATATATGTGTCACAGTTGCAAAGCTGACTGCGTGCTGAAGATGCCCTGCCGGAGCTTTCACTCCGGGCTCTTCGGCTGTGGGAGCAGAGGCCAAGAGATCGTGTTCACCTGTCACTGCTGCTGTTCAAACGAGAGAGGGCGGGAGAGACCATGGATTCAAACGGATTATTAGGAGATGAAGTGAGGAGTGACAGCAATGTGTGTTTCAGAGTTGCAAAGCTCACTGTGCGCTGAAGATGATCTGCAAGGACTTTCCCTCCCTGCCCTTCGGAACTGGGAGCGGATTCCAAGCGCTCGTGCTCACCTGCCTCTGCTGCACTGGAAACGAGAGTGGAGACCAGAAATGCTGGATTCAAATGCACTTTTAGGAGCTACAATGAGGAGTGACAACAGTGTGTGTGTCACAGTTGTAAAGCTCAGTGTGTTGAAGAAGCACAAGAGCAGCCTTCAGGCCTGTCTCTTCCACTGCCTTACAGATTGCAGACATTCCTGCTCACTCTGCTGCTCAGCAGAGTGCTGGCAACGGAGTTCTTGGATTGAAATGGTCTTTTAGGAGAAAGAGTGAAGAGTGACAGCAATGTTTGTGTCACAGTTTAAAGCTCACTGTGTGCTAAACATGATCAGGAGGAGCTTTTTTGCAAGGCTCTTCTGCTGTTTTAGCCCAGTCTAAACATTCCTTCTCTCTGTTGCTGCTCAGCAGAGAGTGGGCACAGAGATGTTGGAATCAATTGGTCTTCCAGGCAGGAAAAGGAGGAGTTACAGCAATGTGTGTTGCAGAATTGCAAAGCTCACTGTGTGCTGAAGATGCCCTGCAGGAGTTTCCCTGCTGGCCCTTCGTCTGTGGTATTAGAGTCCAAGCGCTGCTCCTCCCCTGTCACAACTCCTCTCCAAACGAGAGAGCGCACCAGAAACTTTGGATTCAAATGCACTTTTAGGAGATAAAGTGAGGAGTGACAGCAATGTTTGTGTCACAGTTTAAAGCTCACTGTGTGCAAAACATGATCAAGCAGGAGATTTTTTTCAAGGCTCTTCTGCTGTTTTAGGCAGGTCTAAAAATTCCTGCTCTACTATCTCTGTTGCTGCTCAGCAGAGAGCGGGCACAGAGATGGTGGATTCAGCTGGTCTTTCAGGCAAAAAGGGGGGAGTGACAGCAATGTGTGTTGCAGAGTTGCAAAGCTCGCTGTGCGCTGAAGATGATCAGTGGGAACTTTCTGGACTGTCTCTTCTGCTCTTTTAGCATTGGCTAAAGGTTCCTGCTCTACTCTGCTTCTGCCCAGCAGAGAAAGGGCACAGAGATTTTGGATTCAATTGGACTTTGAGGTAGGAAAGTGCGGAGCGAGAGCAATATATGTGTCACAGTTGCAAAGCTGACTGCGTGCTGAAGATGCCCTGCCGGAGCTTTCACTCCGGGCTCTTCGGCTGTGGGAGCAGAGGCCAAGAGATCGTGTTCACCTGTCACTGCTGCTGTTCAAACGAGAGAGGGCGGGAGAGACCATGGATTCAAACGGATTATTAGGAGATGAAGTGAGGAGTGACAGCAATGTGTGTTTCAGAGTTGCAAAGCTCACTGTGCGCTGAAGATGATCTGCAAGGACTTTCCCTCCCTGCCCTTCGGAACTGGGAGCGGATTCCAAGCGCTCGTGCTCACCTGCCTCTGCTGCACTGGAAACGAGAGTGGAGACCAGAAACGCTGGATTCAAATGCACTTTTAGGAGCTACAATGAGGAGTGACAACAGTGTGTGTGTCAAAGTTGTAAAGCTCAGTGTGTTGAAGAAGCACAAGAGCAGCCTTCAGCCTGTCTCTTCCACTGCCTTACAGATTGCAGACATTCCTGCTCACTCTGCTGCTCAGCAGAGTGCTGGCAACGGAGTTCTTGGATTGAAATGGTCTTTTAGGAGAAAGAGTGAAGAGTGACAGCAATGTTTGTGTCACAGTTTAAAGCTCACTGTGTGCTAAACATGATCAGGAGGAGCTTTTTTGCAAGGCTCTTCTGCTGTTTTAGCCCAGTCTAAACATTCCTGCTCTACTCTCTCTGATGCTGCTCAGCAGAGAGTGGGCACAGAGATGTTGGAATCAATTGGTCTTCCAGGCAGGAAAAGGAGGAGTTACAGCAATGTGTTTTGCAGAGTTGCAAAGCTCATTGTGTGCTGAAGATGCCCTGCAGGAGTTTCCCTGCTGGCCCTTCGTCTGTGGGATCAGAGTCCAAGCGCTGCTCCTCCCCTGTCACAACTCCTCTCGAAACGAGAGAGCGCACCAGAAACTTTGGATTCAAATGCACTTTTAGGAGATAAAGTGAGGAGTGACAGCAATGTTTGTGTCACAGTTTAAAGCTCACTGTGTGCAAAACATGATCAAGCAGGAGATTTTTTTCAAGGCTCTTCTGCTGTTTTAGGCAGGTCTAAAAATTCCTGCTCTACTATCTCTGTTGCTGCTCAGCAGAGAGCGGGCACAGAGATGGTGGATTCAGCTGGTCTTTCAGGCAAAAAGGGAGGAGTGACAGCAATGTGTGTTGCAGAGTTGCAAAGCTCGCTGTGCGCTGAGAATGATCAGTGGGAACTTTCTGGACTGTCTCTTCTGCTCTTTTAGCATTGGCTAAAGGTTCCTGCTCTACTCTGCTTCTGCCCAGCAGAGAAAGGGCACAGAGATTTTGGATTCAATTGGACTTTGAGGTAGGAAAGTGCGGAGCGAGAGCAATATATGTGTCACAGTTGCAAAGCTGACTGCGTGCTGAAGATGCCCTGCCGGAGCTTTCACTCCGGGCTCTTCGGCTGTGGGAGCAGAGGCCAAGAGATCGTGTTCACCTGTCACTGCTGCTGTTCAAACGAGAGAGGGCGGGAGAGACCATGGATTCAAACGGATTATTAGGAGATGAAGTGAGGAGTGACAGCAATGTGTGTTTCAGAGTTGCAAAGCTCACTGTGCGCTGAAGATGATCTGCAAGGACTTTCCCTCCCTGCCCTTCGGAACTGGGAGCGGATTCCAAGCGCTCGTGCTCACCTTCCTCTGCTGCTCTTGAAACGAGAGTGGAGACCAGAAACGCTGGATTCAAATGCACTTTTAGGAGCTACAATGAGGAGTGACAACAGTGTGTGTGTCACAGTTGTAAAGCTCAGTGTGTTGAAGAAGCACAAGAGCAGCCTTCAGGCCTGTCTCTTCCACTGCCTTACAGATTGCAGACATTCCTGCTCACTCTGCTGCTCAGCAGAGTGCTGGCAACGGAGTTCTTGGATTGAAATGGTCTTTTAGGAGAAAGAGTGAAGAGTGACAGCAATGTTTGTGTCACAGTTTAAAGCTCACTGTGTGCTAAACATGATCAGGAGGAGCTTTTTTGCAAGGCTCTTCTGCTGTTTTAGCCCAGTCTAAACATTCCTGCTCTACTCTCTCTGATGCTGCTCAGCAGAGAGTGGGCACAGAGATGTTGGAATCAATTGGTCTTCCAGGCAGGAGAAGGAGGAGTTACAGCAATGTGTTTTGCAGAGTTGCAAAGCTCACTGTGTGCTGAAGATGCCCTGCAGGAGTTTCCCTGCTGGCCCTTCGTCTGTGGTATTAGAGTCCAAGCGCTGCTCCTCCCCTGTCACAACTCCTCTCGAAACGAGAGAGCGCACAAGAAACTTTGAATTCAAATGCACTTTTAGGAGATAAAGTGAGGAGTGACAGCAATGTTTGTGTCACAGTTTAAAGCTCACTGTGTGCAAAACATGATCAAGCAGGAGATTTTTTTCAAGGCTCTTCTGCTGTTTTAGGCAGGTCTAAAAATTCCTGCTCTACTCTCTCTGTTGCTGCTCAGCAGAGAGCGGGCACAGAGATGGTGGATTCAGCTGGTCTTTCAGGCAAAAAGGGAGGAGTGACAGCAATGTGTGTTGCAGAGTTGCAAAGCTCGCTGTGCGCTGAAGATGATCAGTGGGAACTTTCTGGACTGTCTCTTCTGCTCTTTTAGCATTGGCTAAAGGTTCCTGCTCTACTCTGCTTCTGCCCAGCAGAGAAAGGGCACAGAGATTTTGGATTCAATTGGACTTTGAGGTAGGAAAGTGCGGAGCGAGAGCAATATATGTGTCACAGTTGCAAAGCTGACTGCGTGCTGAAGATGCCCTGCCGGAGCTTTCACTCCGGGCTCTTCGGCTGTGGGAGCAGAGGCCAAGAGATCGTGTTCACCTGTCACTGCTGCTGTTCAAACGAGAGAGGGCGGGAGAGACCATGGATTCAAACGGATTATTAGGAGATGAAGTGAGGAGTGACAGCAATGTGTGTTTCAGAGTTGCAAAGCTCACTGTGCGCTGAAGATGATCTGCAAGGACTTTCCCTCCCTGCCCTTCGGAACTGGGAGCGGATTCCAAGCGCTCGTGCTCACCTGCCTCTGCTGCTCTTGAAACGAGAGTGGAGACCAGAAACGCTGGATTCAAATGCACTTTTAGGAGCTACAATGAGGAGTGACAACAGTGTGTGTGTCACAGTTGTAAAGCTCAGTGTGTTGAAGAAGCACAAGAGCAGCCTTCAGGCCTGTCTCTTCCACTGCCTTACAGATTGCAGACATTCCTGCTCACTCTGCTGCTCAGCAGAGTGCTGGCAACGGAGTTCTTGGATTGAAATGGTCTTTTAGGAGAAAGAGTGAAGAGTGACAGCAATGTTTGTGTCACAGTTTAAAGCTCACTGTGTGCTAAACATGATCAGGAGGAGCTTTTTTGCAAGGCTCTTCTGCTGTTTTAGCCCAGTCTAAACATTCCTGCTCTACTCTCTCTGATGCTGCTCAGCAGAGAGTGGGCACAGAGATGTTGGAATCAATTGGTCTTCCAGGCAGGAGAAGGAGGAGTTACAGCAATGTGTTTTGCAGAGTTGCAAAGCTCACTGTGTGCTGAAGATGCCCTGCAGGAGTTTCCCTGCTGGCCCTTCGTCTGTGGTATTAGAGTCCAAGCGCTGCTCCTCCCCTGTCACAACTCCTCTCCAAACGAGAGAGCGCACAAGAAACTTTGAATTCAAATGCACTTTTAGGAGATAAAGTGAGGAGTGACAGCAATGTTTGTGTCACAGTTTAAAGCTCACTGTGTGCAAAACATGATCAAGCAGGAGATTTTTTTCAAGGCTCTTCTGCTGTTTTAGGCAGGTCTAAAAATTCCTGCTCTACTATCTCTGTTGCTGCTCAGCAGAGAGCGGGCACAGAGATGGTGGATTCAGCTGGTCTTTCAGGCAAAAAGGGAGGAGTGACAGCAATGTGTGTTGCAGAGTTGCAAAGCTCGCTGTGCGCTGAAGATGATCAGTGGGAACTTTCTGGACTGTCTCTTCTGCTCTTTTAGCATTGGCTAAAGGTTCCTGCTCTACTCTGCTTCTGCCCAGCAGAGAAAGGGCACAGAGATTTTGGATTCAATTGGACTTTGAGGTAGGAAAGTGCGGAGCGAGAGCAATATATGTGTCACAGTTGCAAAGCTGACTGCGTGCTGAAGATGCCCTGCCGGAGCTTTCACTCCGGCCTCTTCGGCTGTGGGAGCAGAGGCCAAGAGATCGTGTTCACCTGTCACTGCTGCTGTTCAAACGAGAGAGGGCGGGAGAGACCATGGATTCAAACGGATTATTAGGAGATGAAGTGAGGAGTGACAGCAATGTGTGTTTCAGAGTTGCAAAGCTCACTGTGCGCTGAAGATGATCTGCAAGGACTTTCCCTCCCTGCCCTTCGGAACTGGGAGCGGATTCCAAGCGCTCGTGCTCACCTTCCTCTGCTGCTCTTGAAACGAGAGTGGAGACCAGAAACGCTGGATTCAAATGCACTTTTAGGACCTACAATGAGGAGTGACAACAGTGTGTGTGTCACAGTTGTAAAGCTCAGTGTGTTGAAGAAGCACAAGAGCAGCCTTCAGGCCTGTCTCTTCCACTGCCTTACAGATTGCAGACATTCCTGCTCACTCTGCTGCTCAGCAGAGTGCTGGCAACGGAGTTCTTGGATTGAAATGGTCTTTTAGGAGAAAGAGTGAAGAGTGACAGCAATGTTTGTGTCACAGTTTAAAGCTCACTGTGTGCTAAACATGATCAGGAGGAGCTTTTTTGCAAGGCTCTTCTGCTGTTTTAGCCCAGTCTAAACATTCCTGCTCTACTCTCTCTGATGCTGCTCAGCAGAGAGTGGGCACAGAGATGTTGGAATCAATTGGTCTTCCAGGCAGGAGAAGGAGGAGTTACAGCAATGTGTTTTGCAGAGTTGCAAAGCTCACTGTGTGCTGAAGATGCCCTGCAGGAGTTTCCCTGCTGGCCCTTCGTCTGTGGTATTAGAGTCCAAGCGCTGCTCCTCCCCTGTCACAACTCCTCTCGAAACGAGAGAGCGCACAAGAAACTTTGAATTCAAATGCACTTTTAGGAGATAAAGTGAGGAGTGACAGCAATGTTTGTGTCACAGTTTAAAGCTCACTGTGTGCAAAACATGATCAAGCAGGAGATTTTTTTCAAGGCTCTTCTGCTGTTTTAGGCAGGTCTAAAAATTCCTGCTCTACTCTCTCTGTTGCTGCTCAGCAGAGAGCGGGCACAGAGATGGTGGATTCAGCTGGTCTTTCAGGCAAAAAGGGAGGAGTGACAGCAATGTGTGTTGCAGAGTTGCAAAGCTCGCTGTGCGCTGAAGATGATCAGTGGGAACTTTCTGGACTGTCTCTTCTGCTCTTTTAGCATTGGCTAAAGGTTCCTGCTCTACTCTGCTTCTGCCCAGCAGAGAAAGGGCACAGAGATTTTGGATTCAATTGGACTTTGAGGTAGGAAAGTGCGGAGCGAGAGCAATATATGTGTCACAGTTGCAAAGCTGACTGCGTGCTGAAGATGCCCTGCCGGAGCTTTCACTCCGGGCTCTTCGGCTGTGGGAGCAGAGGCCAAGAGATCGTGTTCACCTGTCACTGCTGCTGTTCAAACGAGAGAGGGCGGGAGAGACCATGGATTCAAACGGATTATTAGGAGATGAAGTGAGGAGTGACAGCAATGTGTGTTTCAGACTTGCAAAGCTCACTGTGCGCTGAAGATGATCTGCAAGGACTTTCCCTCCCTGCCCTTCGGAACTGGGAGCGGATTCCAAGCGCTCGTGCTCACCTGCCTCTGCTGCACTGGAAACGAGAGTGGAGACCAGAAACGCTGGATTCAAATGCACTTTTAGGACCTACAATGAGGAGTGACAACAGTGTGTGTGTCACAGTTGTAAAGCTCAGTGTGTTGAAGAAGCACAAGAGCAGCCTTCAGGCCTGTCTCTTCCACTGCCATACAGATTGCAGACATTCCTGCTCACTCTGCTGCTCAGCAGAGTGCTGGCAACGGAGTTCTTGGATTGAAATGGTCTTTTAGGAGAAAGAGTGAAGAGTGACAGCAATGTTTGTGTCACAGTTTAAAGCTCACTGTGTGCTAAACATGATCAGGAGGAGCTTTTTTGCAAGGCTCTTCTGCTGTTTTAGCCCAGTCTAAACATTCCTGCTCTACTCTCTCTGATGCTGCTCAGCAGAGAGTGGGCACAGAGATGTTGGAATCAATTGGTCTTCCAGGCAGGAGAAGGAGGAGTTACAGCAATGTGTTTTGCAGAGTTGCAAAGCTCACTGTGTGCTGAAGATGCCCTGCAGGAGTTTCCCTGCTGGCCCTTCGTCTGTGGTATTAGAGTCCAAGCGCTGCTCCTCCCCTGTCACAACTCCTCTCGAAACGAGAGAGCGCACAAGAAACTTTGAATTCAAATGCACTTTTAGGAGATAAAGTGAGGAGTGACAGCAATGTTTGTGTCACAGTTTAAAGCTCACTGTGTGCAAAACATGATCAAGCAGGAGATTTTTTTCAAGGCTCTTCTGCTGTTTTAGGCAGGTCTAAAAATTCCTGCTCTACTCTCTCTGTTGCTGCTCAGCAGAGAGCGGGCACAGAGATGGTGGATTCAGCTGGTCTTTCAGGCAAAAAGGGAGGAGTGACAGCAATGTGTGTTGCAGAGTTGCAAAGCTCGCTGTGCGCTGAAGATGATCAGTGGGAACTTTCTGGACTGTCTCTTCTGCTCTTTTAGCATTGGCTAAAGGTTCCTGCTCTACTCTGCTTCTGCCCAGCAGAGAAAGGGCACAGAGATTTTGGATTCAATTGGACTTTGAGGTAGGAAAGTGCGGAGCGAGAGCAATATATGTGTCACAGTTGCAAAGCTGACTGCGTGCTGAAGATGCCCTGCCGGAGCTTTCACTCCGGGCTCTTCGGCTGTGGGAGCAGAGGCCAAGAGATCGTGTTCACCTGTCACTGCTGCTGTTCAAACGAGAGAGGGCGGGAGAGACCATGGATTCAAACGGATTATTAGGAGATGAAGTGAGGAGTGACAGCAATGTGTGTTTCAGAGTTGCAAAGCTCACTGTGCGCTGAAGATGATCTGCAAGGACTTTCCCTCCCTGCCCTTCGGAACTGGGAGCGGATTCCAAGCGCTCGTGCTCACCTGCCTCTGCTGCACTGGAAACGAGAGTGGAGACCAGAAACGCTGGATTCAAATGCACTTTTAGGAGCTACAATGAGGAGTGACAACAGTGTGTGTGTCAAAGTTGTAAAGCTCAGTGTGTTGAAGAAGCACAAGAGCAGCCTTCAGCCTGTCTCTTCCACTGCCTTACAGATTGCAGACATTCCTGCTCACTCTGCTGCTCAGCAGAGTGCTGGCAACGGAGTTCTTGGATTGAAATGGTCTTTTAGGAGAAAGAGTGAAGAGTGACAGCAATGTTTGTGTCACAGTTTAAAGCTCACTGTGTGCTAAACATGATCAGGAGGAGCTTTTTTGCAAGGCTCTTCTGCTGTTTTAGCCCAGTCTAAACATTCCTGCTCTACTCTCTCTGATGCTGCTCAGCAGAGAGTGGGCACAGAGATGTTGGAATCAATTGGTCTTCCAGGCAGGAGAAGGAGGAGTTACAGCAATGTGTTTTGCAGAGTTGCAAAGCTCACTGTGTGCTGAAGATGCCCTGCAGGCGTTTCCCTGCTGGCCCTTCGTCTGTGGTATTAGAGTCCAAGCGCTGCTCCTCCCCTGTCACAACTCCTCTCGAAACGAGAGAGCGCACAAGAAACTTTGGATTCAAATGCACTTTTAGGAGATAAAGTGAGGAGTGACAGCAATGTTTGTGTCACAGTTTAAAGCTCACTGTGTGCAAAACATGATCAAGCAGGAGATTTTTTTCAAGGCTCTTCTGCTGTTTTAGGCAGGTCTAAAAATTCCTGCTCTACTATCTCTGTTGCTGCTCAGCAGAGAGCGGGCACAGAGATGGTGGATTCAGCTGGTCTTTCAGGCAAAAAGGGAGGAGTGACAGCAATGTGTGTTGCAGAGTTGCAAAGCTCGCTGTGCGCTGAAGATGATCAGTGGGAACTTTCTGGACTGTCTCTTCTGCTCTTTTAGCATTGGCTAAAGGTTCCTGCTCTACTCTGCTTCTGCCCAGCAGAGAAAGGGCACAGAGATTTTGGATTCAATTGGACTTTGAGGTAGGAAAGTGCGGAGCGAGAGCAATATATGTGTCACAGTTGCAAAGCTGACTGCGTGCTGAAGATGCCCTGCCGGAGCTTTCACTCCGGGCTCTTTGGCTGTGGGAGCAGAGGCCAAGAGATCGTGTTCACCTGTCACTGCTGCTGTTCAAACGAGAGAGGGCGGGAGAGACCATGGATTCAAACGGATTATTAGGAGATGAAGTGAGGAGTGACAGCAATGTGTGTTTCAGAGTTGCAAAGCTCACTGTGCGCTGAAGATGATCTGCAAGGACTTTCCCTCCCTGCCCTTCGGAACTGGGAGCGGATTCCAAGCGCTCGTGCTCACCTGCCTCTGCTGCACTGGAAACGAGAGTGGAGACCAGAAACGCTGGATTCAAATGCACTTTTAGGAGCTACAATGAGGAGTGACAACAGTGTGTGTGTCAAAGTTGTAAAGCTCAGTGTGTTGAAGAAGCACAAGAGCAGCCTTCAGCCTGTCTCTTCCACTGCCTTACAGATTGCAGACATTCCTGCTCACTCTGCTGCTCAGCAGAGTGCTGGCAACGGAGTTCTTGGATTGAAATGGTCTTTTAGGACAAAGAGTGAAGAGTGACAGCAATGTTTGTGTCACAGTTTAAAGCTCACTGTGTGCTAAACATGATCAGGAGGAGCTTTTTTGCAAGGCTCTTCTGCTGTTTTAGCCCAGTCTAAACATTCCTGCTCTACTCTCTCTGATGCTGCTCAGCAGAGAGTGGGCACAGAGATGTTGGAATCAATTGGTCTTCCAGGCAGGAGAAGGAGGAGTTACAGCAATGTGTTTTGCAGAGTTGCAAAGCTCACTGTGTGCTGAAGATGCCCTGCAGGCGTTTCCCTGCTGGCCCTTCGTCTGTGGTATTAGAGTCCAAGCGCTGCTCCTCCCCTGTCACAACTCCTCTCGAAACGAGAGAGCGCACAAGAAACTTTGGATTCAAATGCACTTTTAGGAGATAAAGTGAGGAGTGACAGCAATGTTTGTGTCACAGTTTAAAGCTCACTGTGTGCAAAACATGATCAAGCAGGAGATTTTTTTCAAGGCTCTTCTGCTGTTTTAGGCAGGTCTAAAAATTCCTGCTCTACTATCTCTGTTGCTGCTCAGCAGAGAGCGGGCACAGAGATGGTGGATTCAGCTGGTCTTTCAGGCAAAAAGGGAGGAGTGACAGCAATGTGTGTTGCAGAGTTGCAAAGCTCGCTGTGCGCTGAAGATGATCAGTGGGAACTTTCTGGACTGTCTCTTCTGCTCTTTTAGCATTGGCTAAAGGTTCCTGCTCTACTCTGCTTCTGCCCAGCAGAGAAAGGGCACAGAGATTTTGGATTCAATTGGACTTTGAGGTAGGAAAGTGCGGAGCGAGAGCAATATATGTGTCACAGTTGCAAAGCTGACTGCGTGCTGAAGATGCCCTGCCGGAGCTTTCACTCCGGGCTCTTTGGCTGTGGGAGCAGAGGCCAAGAGATCGTGTTCACCTGTCACTGCTGCTGTTCAAACGAGAGAGGGCGGGAGAGACCATGGATTCAAACGGATTATTAGGAGATGAAGTGAGGAGTGACAGCAATGTGTGTTTCAGAGTTGCAAAGCTCACTGTGCGCTGAAGATGATCTGCAAGGACTTTCCCTCCCTGCCCTTCGGAACTGGGAGCGGATTCCAAGCGCTCGTGCTCACCTGCCTCTGCTGCACTGGAAACGAGAGTGGAGACCAGAAACGCTGGATTCAAATGCACTTTTAGGAGCTACAATGAGGAGTGACAACAGTGTGTGTGTCAAAGTTGTAAAGCTCAGTGTGTTGAAGAAGCACAAGAGCAGCCTTCAGCCTGTCTCTTCCACTGCCTTACAGATTGCAGACATTCCTGCTCACTCTGCTGCTCAGCAGAGTGCTGGCAACGGAGTTCTTGGATTGAAATGGTCTTTTAGGAGAAAGAGTGAAGAGTGACAGCAATGTTTGTGTCACAGTTTAAAGCTCACTGTGTGCTAAACATGATCAGGAGGAGCTTTTTTGCAAGGCTCTTCTGCTGTTTTAGCCCAGTCTAAACATTCCTGCTCTACTCTCTCTGATGCTGCTCAGCAGAGAGTGGGCACAGAGATGTTGGAATCAATTGGTCTTCCAGGCAGGAGAAGGAGGAGTTACAGCAATGTGTTTTGCAGAGTTGCAAAGCTCACTGTGTGCTGAAGATGCCCTGCAGGAGTTTCCCTGCTGGCCCTTCGTCTGTGGTATTAGAGTCCAAGCGCTGCTCCTCCCCTGTCACAACTCCTCTCGAAACGAGAGAGCGCACAAGAAACTTTGGATTCAAATGCACTTTTAGGAGATAAAGTGAGGAGTGACAGCAATGTTTGTGTCACAGTTTAAAGCTCACTGTGTGCAAAACATGATCAAGCAGGAGATTTTTTTCAAGGCTCTTCTGCTGTTTTAGGCAGGTCTAAAAATTCCTGCTCTACTATCTCTGTTGCTGCTCAGCAGAGAGCGGGCACAGAGATGGTGGATTCAGCTGGTCTTTCAGGCAAAAAGGGAGGAGTGACAGCAATGTGTGTTGCAGAGTTGCAAAGCTCGCTGTGCGCTGAAGATGATCAGTGGGAACTTTCTGGACTGTCTCTTCTGCTCTTTTAGCATTGGCTAAAGGTTCCTGCTCTACTCTGCTTCTGCCCAGCAGAGAAAGGGCACAGAGATTTTGGATTCAATTGGACTTTGAGGTAGGAAAGTGCGGAGCGAGAGCAATATATGTGTCACAGTTGCAAAGCTGACTGCGTGCTGAAGATGCCCTGCCGGAGCTTTCACTCCGGGCTCTTCGGCTGTGGGAGCAGAGGCCAAGAGATCGTGTTCACCTGTCACTGCTGCTGTTCAAACGAGAGAGGGCGGGAGAGACCATGGATTCAAACGGATTATTAGGAGATGAAGTGAGGAGTGACAGCAATGTGTGTTTCAGAGTTGCAAAGCTCACTGTGCGCTGAAGATGATCTGCAAGGACTTTCCCTCCCTGCCCTTCGGAACTGGGAGCGGATTCCAAGCGCTCGTGCTCACCTGCCTCTGCTGCACTGGAAACGAGAGTGGAGACCAGAAACGCTGGATTCAAATGCACTTTTAGGAGCTACAATGAGGAGTGACAACAGTGTGTGTGTCACAGTTGTAAAGCTCAGTGTGTTGAAGAAGCACAAGAGCAGCCTTCAGGCCTGTCTCTTCCACTGCCTTACAGATTGCAGACATTCCTGCTCACTCTGCTGCTCAGCAGAGTGCTGGCAACGGAGTTCTTGGATTGAAATGGTCTTTTAGGAGAAAGAGTGAAGAGTGACAGCAATGTTTGTGTCACAGTTTAAAGCTCACTGTGTGCTAAACATGATCAGGAGGAGCTTTTTTGCAAGGCTCTTCTGCTGTTTTAGCCCAGTCTAAACATTCCTTCTCTCTGTTGCTGCTCAGCAGAGAGTGGGCACAGAGATGTTGGAATCAATTGGTCTTCCAGGCAGGAAAAGGAGGAGTTACAGCAATGTGTGTTGCAGAATTGCAAAGCTCACTGTGTGCTGAAGATGCCCTGCAGGAGTTTCCCTGCTGGCCCTTCGTCTGTGGTATTAGAGTCCAAGCGCTGCTCCTCCCCTGTCACAACTCCTCTCCAAACGAGAGAGCGCACAAGAAACTTTGGATTCAAATGCACTTTTAGGAGATAAAGTGAGGAGTGACAGCAATGTTTGTGTCACAGTTTAAAGCTCACTGTGTGCAAAACATGATCAAGCAGGAGATTTTTTTCAAGGCTCTTCTGCTGTTTTAGGCAGGTCTAAAAATTCCTGCTCTACTCTCTCTGTTGCTGCTCAGCAGAGAGCGGGCACAGAGATGGTGGATTCAGCTGGTCTTTCAGGCAAAAAGGGAGGAGTGACAGCAATGTGTGTTGCAGAGTTGCAAAGCTCGCTGTGCGCTGAAGATGATCAGTGGGAACTTTCTGGACTGTCTCTTCTGCTCTTTTAGCATTGGCTAAAGGTTCCTGCTCTACTCTGCTTCTGCCCAGCAGAGAAAGGGCACAGAGATTTTGGATTCAATTGGACTTTGAGGTAGGAAAGTGCGGAGCGAGAGCAATATATGTGTCACAGTTGCAAAGCTGACTGCGTGCTGAAGATGCCCTGCCGGAGCTTTCACTCCGGGCTCTTCGGCTGTGGGAGCAGAGGCCAAGAGATCGTGTTCACCTGTCACTGCTGCTGTTCAAACGAGAGAGGGCGGGAGAGACCATGGATTCAAACGGATTATTAGGAGATGAAGTGAGGAGTGACAGCAATGTGTGTTTCAGAGTTGCAAAGCTCACTGTGCGCTGAAGATGATCTGCAAGGACTTTCCCTCCCTGCCCTTCGGAACTGGGAGCGGATTCCAAGCGCTCGTGCTCACCTGCCTCTGCTGCTCTTGAAACGAGAGTGGAGACCAGAAACGCTGGATTCAAATGCACTTTTAGGAGCTACAATGAGGAGTGACAACAGTGTGTGTGTCACAGTTGTAAAGCTCAGTGTGTTGAAGAAGCACAAGAGCAGCCTTCAGGCCTGTCTCTTCCACTGCCTTACAGATTGCAGACATTCCTGCTCACTCTGCTGCTCAGCAGAGTGCTGGCAACGGAGTTCTTGGATTGAAATGGTCTTTTAGGAGAAAGAGTGAAGAGTGACAGCAATGTTTGTGTCACAGTTTAAAGCTCACTGTGTGCTAAACATGATCAGGAGGAGCTTTTTTGCAAGGCTCTTCTGCTGTTTTAGCCCAGTCTAAACATTCCTGCTCTACTCTCTCTGATGCTGCTCAGCAGAGAGTGGGCACAGAGATGTTGGAATCAATTGGTCTTCCAGGCAGGAGAAGGAGGAGTTACAGCAATGTGTTTTGCAGAGTTGCAAAGCTCACTGTGTGCTGAAGATGCCCTGCAGGCGTTTCCCTGCTGGCCCTTCGTCTGTGGGATTAGAGTCCAAGCGCTGCTCCTCCCCTGTCACAACTCCTCTCGAAACGAGAGAGCGCACCAGAAACTTTGGATTCAAATGCACTTTTAGGAGATAAAGTGAGGAGTGACAGCAATGTTTGTGTCACAGTTTAAAGCTCACTGTGTGCAAAACATGATCAAGCAGGAGATTTTTTTCAAGGCTCTTCTGCTGTTTTAGGCAGGTCTAAAAATTCCTGCTCTACTCTCTCTGTTGCTGCTCAGCAGAGAGCGGGCACAGAGATGGTGGATTCAGCTGGTCTTTCAGGCAAAAAGGGAGGAGTGACAGCAATGTGTGTTGCAGAGTTGCAAAGCTCGCTGTGCGCTGAAGATGATCAGTGGGAACTTTCTGGACTGTCTCTTCTGCTCTTTTAGCATTGGCTAAAGGTTCCTGCTCTACTCTGCTTCTGCCCAGCAGAGAAAGGGCACAGAGATTTTGGATTCAATTGGACTTTGAGGTAGGAAAGTGCGGAGCGAGAGCAATATATGTGTCACAGTTGCAAAGCTGACTGCGTGCTGAAGATGCCCTGCCGGAGCTTTCACTCCGGGCTCTTCGGCTGTGGGAGCAGAGGCCAAGAGATCGTGTTCACCTGTCACTGCTGCTGTTCAAACGAGAGAGGGCGGGAGAGACCATGGATTCAAACGGATTATTAGGAGATGAAGTGAGGAGTGACAGCAATGTGTGTTTCAGAGTTGCAAAGCTCACTGTGCGCTGAAGATGATCTGCAAGGACTTTCCCTCCCTGCCCTTCGGAACTGGGAGCGGATTCCAAGCGCTCGTGCTCACCTGCCTCTGCTGCTCTTGAAACGAGAGTGGAGACCAGAAACGCTGGATTCAAATGCACTTTTAGGAGCTACAATGAGGAGTGACAACAGTGTGTGTGTCACAGTTGTAAAGCTCAGTGTGTTGAAGAAGCACAAGAGCAGCCTTCAGGCCTGTCTCTTCCACTGCCTTACAGATTGCAGACATTCCTGCTCACTCTGCTGCTCAGCAGAGTGCTGGCAACGGAGTTCTTGGATTGAAATGGTCTTTTAGGAGAAAGAGTGAAGAGTGACAGCAATGTTTGTGTCACAGTTTAAAGCTCACTGTGTGCTAAACATGATCAGGAGGAGCTTTTTTGCAAGGCTCTTCTGCTGTTTTAGCCCAGTCTAAACATTCCTTCTCTCTGTTGCTGCTCAGCAGAGAGTGGGCACAGAGATGTTGGAATCAATTGGTCTTCCAGGCAGGAAAAGGAGGAGTTACAGCAATGTGTGTTGCAGAATTGCAAAGCTCACTGTGTGCTGAAGATGCCCTGCAGGAGTTTCCCTGCTGGCCCTTCGTCTGTGGTATTAGAGTCCAAGCGCTGCTCCTCCCCTGTCACAACTCCTCTCCAAACGAGAGAGAGCACCAGAAACTTTGGATTCAAATGCACTTTTAGGAGATAAAGTGAGGAGTGACAGCAATGTTTGTGTCACAGTTTAAAGCTCACTGTGTGCAAAACATGATCAAGCAGGAGATTTTTTTCAAGGCTCTTCTGCTGTTTTAGGCAGGTCTAAAAATTCCTGCTCTACTCTCTCTGTTGCTGCTCAGCAGAGAGCGGGCACAGAGATGGTGGATTCAGCTGGTCTTTCAGGCAAAAAGGGGGGAGTGACAGCAATGTGTGTTGCAGAGTTGCAAAGCTCGCTGTGCGCTGAAGATGATCAGTGGGAACTTTCTGGACTGTCTCTTCTGCTCTTTTAGCATTGGCTAAAGGTTCCTGCTCTACTCTGCTTCTGCCCAGCAGAGAAAGGGCACAGAGATTTTGGATTCAATTGGACTTTGAGGTAGGAAAGTGCGGAGCGAGAGCAATATATGTGTCACAGTTGCAAAGCTGACTGCGTGCTGAAGATGCCCTGCCGGAGCTTTCACTCCGGGCTCTTCGGCTGTGGGAGCAGAGGCCAAGAGATCGTGTTCACCTGTCACTGCTGCTGTTCAAACGAGAGAGGGCGGGAGAGACCATGGATTCAAACGGATTATTAGGAGATGAAGTGAGGAGTGACAGCAATGTGTGTTTCAGAGTTGCAAAGCTCACTGTGCGCTGAAGATGATCTGCAAGGACTTTCCCTCCCTGCCCTTCGGAACTGGGAGCGGATTCCAAGCGCTCGTGCTCACCTGCCTCTGCTGCACTGGAAACGAGAGTGGAGACCAGAAACGCTGGATTCAAATGCACTTTTAGGAGCTACAATGAGGAGTGACAACAGTGTGTGTGTCACAGTTGTAAAGCTCAGTGTGTTGAAGAAGCACAAGAGCAGCCTTCAGGCCTGTCTCTTCCACTGCCTTACAGATTGCAGACATTCCTGCTCACTCTGCTGCTCAGCAGAGTGCTGGCAACGGAGTTCTTGGATTGAAATGGTCTTTTAGGAGAAAGAGTGAAGAGTGACAGCAATGTTTGTGTCACAGTTTAAAGCTCACTGTGTGCTAAACATGATCAGGAGGAGCTTTTTTGCAAGGCTCTTCTGCTGTTTTAGCCCAGTCTAAACATTCCTTCTCTCTGTTGCTGCTCAGCAGAGAGTGGGCACAGAGATGTTGGAATCAATTGGTCTTCCAGGCAGGAAAAGGAGGAGTTACAGCAATGTGTGTTGCAGAATTGCAAAGCTCACTGTGTGCTGAAGATGCCCTGCAGGAGTTTCCCTGCTGGCCCTTCGTCTGTGGTATTAGAGTCCAAGCGCTGCTCCTCCCCTGTCACAACTCCTCTCCAAACGAGAGAGCGCACCAGAAACTTTGGATTCAAATGCACTTTTAGGAGATAAAGTGAGGAGTGACAGCAATGTTTGTGTCACAGTTTAAAGCTCACTGTGTGCAAAACATGATCAAGCAGGAGATTTTTTTCAAGGCTCTTCTGCTGTTTTAGGCAGGTCTAAAAATTCCTGCTCTACTCTCTCTGTTGCTGCTCAGCAGAGAGCGGGCACAGAGATGGTGGATTCAGCTGGTCTTTCAGGCAAAAAGGGAGGAGTGACAGCAATGTGTGTTGCAGAGTTGCAAAGCTCGCTGTGCGCTGAAGATGATCAGTGGGAACTTTCTGGACTGTCTCTTCTGCTCTTTTAGCATTGGCTAAAGGTTCCTGCTCTACTCTGCTTCTGCCCAGCAGAGAAAGGGCACAGAGATTTTGGATTCAATTGGACTTTGAGGTAGGAAAGTGCGGAGCGAGAGCAATATATGTGTCACAGTTGCAAAGCTGACTGCGTGCTGAAGATGCCCTGCCGGAGCTTTCACTCCGGGCTCTTCGGCTGTGGGAGCAGAGGCCAAGAGATCGTGTTCACCTGTCACTGCTGCTGTTCAAACGAGAGAGGGCGGGAGAGACCATGGATTCAAACGGATTATTAGGAGATGAAGTGAGGAGTGACAGCAATGTGTGTTTCAGAGTTGCAAAGCTCACTGTGCGCTGAAGATGATCTGCAAGGACTTTCCCTCCCTGCCCTTCGGAACTGGGAGCGGATTCCAAGCGCTCGTGCTCACCTGCCTCTGCTGCTCTTGAAACGAGAGTGGAGACCAGAAACGCTGGATTCAAATGCACTTTTAGGAGCTACAATGAGGAGTGACAACAGTGTGTGTGTCACAGTTGTAAAGCTCAGTGTGTTGAAGAAGCACAAGAGCAGCCTTCAGGCCTGTCTCTTCCACTGCCTTACAGATTGCAGACATTCCTGCTCACTCTGCTGCTCAGCAGAGTGCTGGCAACGGAGTTCTTGGATTGAAATGGTCTTTTAGGAGAAAGAGTGAAGAGTGACAGCAATGTTTGTGTCACAGTTTAAAGCTCACTGTGTGCTAAACATGATCAGGAGGAGCTTTTTTGCAAGGCTCTTCTGCTGTTTTAGCCCAGTCTAAACATTCCTGCTCTACTCTCTCTGTTGCTGCTCAGCAGAGAGTGGGCACAGAGATGTTGGAATCAATAGGTCTTCCAGGCAGGAAAAGGAGGAGTTACAGCAATGTGTTTTGCAGAGTTGCAAAGCTCACTGTGTGCTGAAGATGCCCTGCAGGCGTTTCCCTGCTGGCCCTTCGTCTGTGGGATTAGAGTCCAAGCGCAGCTCCTCCCCTGTCACAACTCCTCTCGAAACGAGAGAGCGCACCAGAAACTTTGGATTCAAATGCACTTTTAGGAGATAAAGTGAGGAGTGACAGCAATGTTTGTGTCACAGTTTAAAGCTCACTGTGTGCAAAACATGATCAAGCAGGAGATTTTTTTCAAGGCTCTTCTGCTGTTTTAGGCAGGTCTAAAAATTCCTGCTCTACTCTCTCTGTTGCTGCTCAGCAGAGAGCGGGCACAGAGATGGTGGATTCAGCTGGTCTTTCAGGCAAAAAGGGAGGAGTGACAGCAATGTGTGTTGCAGAGTTGCAAAGCTCGCTGTGCGCTGAAGATGATCAGTGGGAACTTTCTGGACTGTCTCTTCTGCTCTTTTAGCATTGGCTAAAGGTTCCTGCTCTACTCTGCTTCTGCCCAGCAGAGAAAGGGCACAGAGATTTTGGATTCAATTGGACTTTGAGGTAGGAAAGTGCGGAGCGAGAGCAATATATGTGTCACAGTTGCAAAGCTGACTGCGTGCTGAAGATGCCCTGCCGGAGCTTTCACTCCGGGCTCTTCGGCTGTGGGAGCAGAGGCCAAGAGATCGTGTTCACCTGTCACTGCTGCTGTTCAAACGAGAGAGGGCGGGAGAGACCATGGATTCAAACGGATTATTAGGAGATGAAGTGAGGAGTGACAGCAATGTGTGTTTCAGAGTTGCAAAGCTCACTGTGCGCTGAAGATGATCTGCAAGGACTTTCCCTCCCTGCCCTTCGGAACTGGGAGCGGATTCCAAGCGCTCGTGCTCACCTGCCTCTGCTGCACTGGAAACGAGAGTGGAGACCAGAAACGCTGGATTCAAATGCACTTTTAGGAGCTACAATGAGGAGTGACAACAGTGTGTGTGTCACAGTTGTAAAGCTCAGTGTGTTGAAGAAGCACAAGAGCAGCCTTCAGGCCTGTCTCTTCCACTGCCTTACAGATTGCAGACATTCCTGCTCACTCTGCTGCTCAGCAGAGTGCTGGCAACGGAGTTCTTGGATTGAAATGGTCTTTTAGGAGAAAGAGTGAAGAGTGACAGCAATGTTTGTGTCACAGTTTAAAGCTCACTGTGTGCTAAACATGATCAGGAGGAGCTTTTTTGCAAGGCTCTTCTGCTGTTTTAGCCCAGTCTAAACATTCCTTCTCTCTGTTGCTGCTCAGCAGAGAGTGGGCACAGAGATGTTGGAATCAATTGGTCTTCCAGGCAGGAAAAGGAGGAGTTACAGCAATGTGTGTTGCAGAATTGCAAAGCTCACTGTGTGCTGAAGATGCCCTGCAGGAGTTTCCCTGCTGGCCCTTCGTCTGTGGTATTAGAGTCCAAGCGCTGCTCCTCCCCTGTCACAACTCCTCTCCAAACGAGAGAGCGCACCAGAAACTTTGGATTCAAATGCACTTTTAGGAGATAAAGTGAGGAGTGACAGCAATGTTTGTGTCACAGTTTAAAGCTCACTGTGTGCAAAACATGATCAAGCAGGAGATTTTTTTCAAGGCTCTTCTGCTGTTTTAGGCAGGTCTAAAAATTCCTGCTCTACTCTCTCTGTTGCTGCTCAGCAGAGAGCGGGCACAGAGATGGTGGATTCAGCTGGTCTTTCAGGCAAAAAGGGAGGAGTGACAGCAATGTGTGTTGCAGAGTTGCAAAGCTCGCTGTGCGCTGAAGATGATCAGTGGGAACTTTCTGGACTGTCTCTTCTGCTCTTTTAGCATTGGCTAAAGGTTCCTGCTCTACTCTGCTTCTGCCCAGCAGAGAAAGGGCACAGAGATTTTGGATTCAATTGGACTTTGAGGTAGGAAAGTGCGGAGCGAGAGCAATATATGTGTCACAGTTGCAAAGCTGACTGCGTGCTGAAGATGCCCTGCCGGAGCTTTCACTCCGGGCTCTTCGGCTGTGGGAGCAGAGGCCAAGAGATCGTGTTCACCTGTCACTGCTGCTGTTCAAACGAGAGAGGGCGGGAGAGACCATGGATTCAAACGGATTATTAGGAGATGAAGTGAGGAGTGACAGCAATGTGTGTTTCAGAGTTGCAAAGCTCACTGTGCGCTGAAGATGATCTGCAAGGACTTTCCCTCCCTGCCCTTCGGAACTGGGAGCGGATTCCAAGCGCTCGTGCTCACCTGCCTCTGCTGCTCTTGAAACGAGAGTGGAGACCAGAAACGCTGGATTCAAATGCACTTTTAGGAGCTACAATGAGGAGTGACAACAGTGTGTGTGTCACAGTTGTAAAGCTCAGTGTGTTGAAGAAGCACAAGAGCAGCCTTCAGGCCTGTCTCTTCCACTGCCTTACAGATTGCAGACATTCCTGCTCACTCTGCTGCTCAGCAGAGTGCTGGCAACGGAGTTCTTGGATTGAAATGGTCTTTTAGGAGAAAGAGTGAAGAGTGACAGCAATGTTTGTGTCACAGTTTAAAGCTCACTGTGTGCTAAACATGATCAGGAGGAGCTTTTTTGCAAGGCTCTTCTGCTGTTTTAGCCCAGTCTAAACATTCCTGCTCTACTCTCTCTGTTGCTGCTCAGCAGAGAGTGGGCACAGAGATGTTGGAATCAATAGGTCTTCCAGGCAGGAAAAGGAGGAGTTACAGCAATGTGTTTTGCAGAGTTGCAAAGCTCACTGTGTGCTGAAGATGCCCTGCAGGCGTTTCCCTGCTGGCCCTTCGTCTGTGGGATTAGAGTCCAAGCGCAGCTCCTCCCCTGTCACAACTCCTCTCGAAACGAGAGAGCGCACCAGAAACTTTGGATTCAAATGCACTTTTAGGAGATAAAGTGAGGAGTGACAGCAATGTTTGTGTCACAGTTTAAAGCTCACTGTGTGCAAAACATGATCAAGCAGGAGATTTTTTTCAAGGCTCTTCTGCTGTTTTAGGCAGGTCTAAAAATTCCTGCTCTACTCTCTCTGTTGCTGCTCAGCAGAGAGCGGGCACAGAGATGGTGGATTCAGCTGGTCTTTCAGGCAAAAAGGGAGGAGTGACAGCAATGTGTGTTGCAGAGTTGCAAAGCTCGCTGTGCGCTGAAGATGATCAGTGGGAACTTTCTGGACTGTCTCTTCTGCTCTTTTAGCATTGGCTAAAGGTTCCTGCTCTACTCTGCTTCTGCCCAGCAGAGAAAGGGCACAGAGATTTTGGATTCAATTGGACTTTGAGGTAGGAAAGTGCGGAGCGAGAGCAATATATGTGTCACAGTTGCAAAGCTGACTGCGTGCTGAAGATGCCCTGCCGGAGCTTTCACTCCGGGCTCTTCGGCTGTGGGAGCAGAGGCCAAGAGATCGTGTTCACCTGTCACTGCTGCTGTTCAAACGAGAGAGGGCGGGAGAGACCATGGATTCAAACGGATTATTAGGAGATGAAGTGAGGAGTGACAGCAATGTGTGTTTCAGAGTTGCAAAGCTCACTGTGCGCTGAAGATGATCTGCAAGGACTTTCCCTCCCTGCCCTTCGGAACTGGGAGCGGATTCCAAGCGCTCGTGCTCACCTGCCTCTGCTGCTCTTGAAACGAGAGTGGAGACCAGAAACGCTGGATTCAAATGCACTTTTAGGAGCTACAATGAGGAGTGACAACAGTGTGTGTGTCACAGTTGTAAAGCTCAGTGTGTTGAAGAAGCACAAGAGCAGCCTTCAGCCTGTCTCTTCCACTGCCTTACAGATTGCAGACATTCCTGCTCACTCTGCTGCTCAGCAGAGTGCTGGCAACGGAGTTCTTGGATTGAAATGGTCTTTTAGGAGAAAGAGTGAAGAGTGACAGCAATGTTTGTGTCACAGTTTAAAGCTCACTGTGTGCTAAACATGATCAGGAGGAGCTTTTTTGCAAGGCTCTTCTGCTGTTTTAGCCCAGTCTAAACATTCCTGCTCTACTCTCTCTGATGCTGCTCAGCAGAGAGTGGGCACAGAGATGTTGGAATCAATTGGTCTTCCAGGCAGGAGAAGGAGGAGTTACAGCAATGTGTTTTGCAGAGTTGCAAAGCTCACTGTGTGCTGAAGATGCCCTGCAGGCGTTTCCCTGCTGGCCCTTCGTCTGTGGTATTAGAGTCCAAGCGCTGCTCCTCCCCTGTCACAACTCCTCTCGAAACGAGAGAGCGCACAAGAAACTTTGGATTCAAATGCACTTTTAGGAGATAAAGTGAGGAGTGACAGCAATGTTTGTGTCACAGTTTAAAGCTCACTGTGTGCAAAACATGATCAAGCAGGAGATTTTTTTCAAGGCTCTTCTGCTGTTTTAGGCAGGTCTAAAAATTCCTGCTCTACTCTCTCTGTTGCTGCTCAGCAGAGAGCGGGCACAGAGATGGTGGATTCAGCTGGTCTTTCAGGCAAAAAGGGAGGAGTGACAGCAATGTGTGTTGCAGAGTTGCAAAGCTCGCTGTGCGCTGAAGATGATCAGTGGGAACTTTCTGGACTGTCTCTTCTGCTCTTTTAGCATTGGCTAAAGGTTCCTGCTCTACTCTGCTTCTGCCCAGCAGAGAAAGGGCACAGAGATTTTGGATTCAATTGGACTTTGAGGTAGGAAAGTGCGGAGCGAGAGCAATATATGTGTCACAGTTGCAAAGCTGACTGCGTGCTGAAGATGCCCTGCCGGAGCTTTCACTCCGGGCTCTTCGGCTGTGGGAGCAGAGGCCAAGAGATCGTGTTCACCTGTCACTGCTGCTGTTCAAACGAGAGAGGGCGGGAGAGACCATGGATTCAAACGGATTATTAGGAGATGAAGTGAGGAGTGACAGCAATGTGTGTTTCAGAGTTGCAAAGCTCACTGTGCGCTGAAGATGATCTGCAAGGACTTTCCCTCCCTGCCCTTCGGAACTGGGAGCGGATTCCAAGCGCTCGTGCTCACCTGCCTCTGCTGCTCTTGAAACGAGAGTGGAGACCAGAAACGCTGGATTCAAATGCACTTTTAGGAGCTACAATGAGGAGTGACAACAGTGTGTGTGTCACAGTTGTAAAGCTCAGTGTGTTGAAGAAGCACAAGAGCAGCCTTCAGGCCTGTCTCTTCCACTGCCTTACAGATTGCAGACATTCCTGCTCACTCTGCTGCTCAGCAGAGTGCTGGCAACGGAGTTCTTGGATTGAAATGGTCTTTTAGGAGAAAGAGTGAAGAGTGACAGCAATGTTTGTGTCACAGTTTAAAGCTCACTGTGTGCTAAACATGATCAGGAGGAGCTTTTTTGCAAGGCTCTTCTGCTGTTTTAGCCCAGTCTAAACATTCCTGCTCTACTCTCTCTGATGCTGCTCAGCAGAGAGTGGGCACAGAGATGTTGGAATCAATTGGTCTTCCAGGCAGGAGAAGGAGGAGTTACAGCAATGTGTTTTGCAGAGTTGCAAAGCTCACTGTGTGCTGAAGATGCCCTGCAGGAGTTTCCCTGCTGGCCCTTCGTCTGTGGGATTAGAGTCCAAGCGCTGCTCCTCCCCTGTCACAACTCCTCTCCAAACGAGAGAGCGCACCAGAAACTTTGGATTCAAATGCACTTTTAGGAGATAAAGTGAGGAGTGACAGCAATGTTTGTGTCACAGTTTAAAGCTCACTGTGTGCAAAACATGATCAAGCAGGAGATTTTTTTCAAGGCTCTTCTGCTGTTTTAGGCAGGTCTAAAAATTCCTGCTCTACTCTCTCTGTTGCTGCTCAGCAGAGAGCGGGCACAGAGATGGTGGATTCAGCTGGTCTTTCAGGCAAAAAGGGAGGAGTGACAGCAATGTGTGTTGCAGAGTTGCAAAGCTCGCTGTGCGCTGAAGATGATCAGTGGGAACTTTCTGGACTGTCTCTTCTGCTCTTTTAGCATTGGCTAAAGGTTCCTGCTCTACTCTGCTTCTGCCCAGCAGAGAAAGGGCACAGAGATTTTGGATTCAATTGGACTTTGAGGTAGGAAAGTGCGGAGCGAGAGCAATATATGTGTCACAGTTGCAAAGCTGACTGCGTGCTGAAGATGCCCTGCCGGAGCTTTCACTCCGGGCTCTTCGGCTGTGGGAGCAGAGGCCAAGAGATCGTGTTCACCTGTCACTGCTGCTGTTCAAACGAGAGAGGGCGGGAGAGACCATGGATTCAAACGGATTATTAGGAGATGAAGTGAGGAGTGACAGCAATGTGTGTTTCAGAGTTGCAAAGCTCACTGTGCGCTGAAGATGATCTGCAAGGACTTTCCCTCCCTGCCCTTCGGAACTGGGAGCGGATTCCAAGCGCTCGTGCTCACCTGCCTCTGCTGCTCTTGAAACGAGAGTGGAGACCAGAAACGCTGGATTCAAATGCACTTTTAGGAGCTACAATGAGGAGTGACAACAGTGTGTGTGTCACAGTTGTAAAGCTCAGTGTGTTGAAGAAGCACAAGAGCAGCCTTCAGGCCTGTCTCTTCCACTGCCTTACAGATTGCAGACATTCCTGCTCACTCTGCTGCTCAGCAGAGTGCTGGCAACGGAGTTCTTGGATTGAAATGGTCTTTTAGGAGAAAGAGTGAAGAGTGACAGCAATGTTTGTGTCACAGTTTAAAGCTCACTGTGTGCTAAACATGATCAGGAGGAGCTTTTTTGCAAGGCTCTTCTGCTGTTTTAGCCCAGTCTAAACATTCCTGCTCTACTCTCTCTGTTGCTGCTCAGCAGAGAGTGGGCACAGAGATGTTGGAATCAATAGGTCTTCCAGGCAGGAAAAGGAGGAGTTACAGCAATGTGTTTTGCAGAGTTGCAAAGCTCACTGTGTGCTGAAGATGCCCTGCAGGCGTTTCCCTGCTGGCCCTTCGTCTGTGGGATTAGAGTCCAAGCGCAGCTCCTCCCCTGTCACAACTCCTCTCGAAACGAGAGAGCGCACCAGAAACTTTGGATTCAAATGCACTTTTAGGAGATAAAGTGAGGAGTGACAGCAATGTTTGTGTCACAGTTTAAAGCTCACTGTGTGCAAAACATGATCAAGCAGGAGATTTTTTTCAAGGCTCTTCTGCTGTTTTAGGCAGGTCTAAAAATTCCTGCTCTACTCTCTCTGTTGCTGCTCAGCAGAGAGCGGGCACAGAGATGGTGGATTCAGCTGGTCTTTCAGGCAAAAAGGGAGGAGTGACAGCAATGTGTGTTGCAGAGTTGCAAAGCTCGCTGTGCGCTGAAGATGATCAGTGGGAACTTTCTGGACTGTCTCTTCTGCTCTTTTAGCATTGGCTAAAGGTTCCTGCTCTACTCTGCTTCTGCCCAGCAGAGAAAGGGCACAGAGATTTTGGATTCAATTGGACTTTGAGGTAGGAAAGTGCGGAGCGAGAGCAATATATGTGTCACAGTTGCAAAGCTGACTGCGTGCTGAAGATGCCCTGCCGGAGCTTTCACTCCGGGCTCTTCGGCTGTGGGAGCAGAGGCCAAGAGATCGTGTTCACCTGTCACTGCTGCTGTTCAAACGAGAGAGGGCGGGAGAGACCATGGATTCAAACGGATTATTAGGAGATGAAGTGAGGAGTGACAGCAATGTGTGTTTCAGAGTTGCAAAGCTCACTGTGCGCTGAAGATGATCTGCAAGGACTTTCCCTCCCTGCCCTTCGGAACTGGGAGCGGATTCCAAGCGCTCGTGCTCACCTGCCTCTGCTGCTCTTGAAACGAGAGTGGAGACCAGAAACGCTGGATTCAAATGCACTTTTAGGAGCTACAATGAGGAGTGACAACAGTGTGTGTGTCACAGTTGTAAAGCTCAGTGTGTTGAAGAAGCACAAGAGCAGCCTTCAGCCTGTCTCTTCCACTGCCTTACAGATTGCAGACATTCCTGCTCACTCTGCTGCTCAGCAGAGTGCTGGCAACGGAGTTCTTGGATTGAAATGGTCTTTTAGGAGAAAGAGTGAAGAGTGACAGCAATGTTTGTGTCACAGTTTAAAGCTCACTGTGTGCTAAACATGATCAGGAGGAGCTTTTTTGCAAGGCTCTTCTGCTGTTTTAGCCCAGTCTAAACATTCCTGCTCTACTCTCTCTGATGCTGCTCAGCAGAGAGTGGGCACAGAGATGTTGGAATCAATTGGTCTTCCAGGCAGGAGAAGGAGGAGTTACAGCAATGTGTTTTGCAGAGTTGCAAAGCTCACTGTGTGCTGAAGATGCCCTGCAGGCGTTTCCCTGCTGGCCCTTCGTCTGTGGTATTAGAGTCCAAGCGCTGCTCCTCCCCTGTCACAACTCCTCTCGAAACGAGAGAGCGCACAAGAAACTTTGGATTCAAATGCACTTTTAGGAGATAAAGTGAGGAGTGACAGCAATGTTTGTGTCACAGTTTAAAGCTCACTGTGTGCAAAACATGATCAAGCAGGAGATTTTTTTCAAGGCTCTTCTGCTGTTTTAGGCAGGTCTAAAAATTCCTGCTCTACTCTCTCTGTTGCTGCTCAGCAGAGAGCGGGCACAGAGATGGTGGATTCAGCTGGTCTTTCAGGCAAAAAGGGAGGAGTGACAGCAATGTGTGTTGCAGAGTTGCAAAGCTCGCTGTGCGCTGAAGATGATCAGTGGGAACTTTCTGGACTGTCTCTTCTGCTCTTTTAGCATTGGCTAAAGGTTCCTGCTCTACTCTGCTTCTGCCCAGCAGAGAAAGGGCACAGAGATTTTGGATTCAATTGGACTTTGAGGTAGGAAAGTGCGGAGCGAGAGCAATATATGTGTCACAGTTGCAAAGCTGACTGCGTGCTGAAGATGCCCTGCCGGAGCTTTCACTCCGGGCTCTTCGGCTGTGGGAGCAGAGGCCAAGAGATCGTGTTCACCTGTCACTGCTGCTGTTCAAACGAGAGAGGGCGGGAGAGACCATGGATTCAAACGGATTATTAGGAGATGAAGTGAGGAGTGACAGCAATGTGTGTTTCAGAGTTGCAAAGCTCACTGTGCGCTGAAGATGATCTGCAAGGACTTTCCCTCCCTGCCCTTCGGAACTGGGAGCGGATTCCAAGCGCTCGTGCTCACCTGCCTCTGCTGCTCTTGAAACGAGAGTGGAGACCAGAAACGCTGGATTCAAATGCACTTTTAGGAGCTACAATGAGGAGTGACAACAGTGTGTGTGTCACAGTTGTAAAGCTCAGTGTGTTGAAGAAGCACAAGAGCAGCCTTCAGGCCTGTCTCTTCCACTGCCTTACAGATTGCAGACATTCCTGCTCACTCTGCTGCTCAGCAGAGTGCTGGCAACGGAGTTCTTGGATTGAAATGGTCTTTTAGGAGAAAGAGTGAAGAGTGACAGCAATGTTTGTGTCACAGTTTAAAGCTCACTGTGTGCTAAACATGATCAGGAGGAGCTTTTTTGCAAGGCTCTTCTGCTGTTTTAGCCCAGTCTAAACATTCCTGCTCTACTCTCTCTGATGCTGCTCAGCAGAGAGTGGGCACAGAGATGTTGGAATCAATTGGTCTTCCAGGCAGGAGAAGGAGGAGTTACAGCAATGTGTTTTGCAGAGTTGCAAAGCTCACTGTGTGCTGAAGATGCCCTGCAGGAGTTTCCCTGCTGGCCCTTCGTCTGTGGGATTAGAGTCCAAGCGCTGCTCCTCCCCTGTCACAACTCCTCTCCAAACGAGAGAGCGCACCAGAAACTTTGGATTCAAATGCACTTTTAGGAGATAAAGTGAGGAGTGACAGCAATGTTTGTGTCACAGTTTAAAGCTCACTGTGTGCAAAACATGATCAAGCAGGAGATTTTTTTCAAGGCTCTTCTGCTGTTTTAGGCAGGTCTAAAAATTCCTGCTCTACTATCTCTGTTGCTGCTCAGCAGAGAGCGGGCACAGAGATGGTGGATTCAGCTGGTCTTTCAGGCAAAAAGGGAGGAGTGACAGCAATGTGTGTTGCAGAGTTGCAAAGCTCGCTGTGCGCTGAAGATGATCAGTGGGAACTTTCTGGACTGTCTCTTCTGCTCTTTTAGCATTGGCTAAAGGTTCCTGCTCTACTCTGCTTCTGCCCAGCAGAGAAAGGGCACAGAGATTTTGGATTCAATTGGACTTTGAGGTAGGAAAGTGCGGAGCGAGAGCAATATATGTGTCACAGTTGCAAAGCTGACTGCGTGCTGAAGATGCCCTGCCGGAGCTTTCACTCCGGGCTCTTCGGCTGTGGGAGCAGAGGCCAAGAGATCGTGTTCACCTGTCACTGCTGCTGTTCAAACGAGAGAGGGCGGGAGAGACCATGGATTCAAACGGATTATTAGGAGATGAAGTGAGGAGTGACAGCAATGTGTGTTTCAGAGTTGCAAAGCTCACTGTGCGCTGAAGATGATCTGCAAGGACTTTCCCTCCCTGCCCTTCGGAACTGGGAGCGGATTCCAAGCGCTCGTGCTCACCTGCCTCTGCTGCACTGGAAACGAGAGTGGAGACCAGAAACGCTGGATTCAAATGCACTTTTAGGAGCTACAATGAGGAGTGACAACAGTGTGTGTGTCAAAGTTGTAAAGCTCAGTGTGTTGAAGAAGCACAAGAGCAGCCTTCAGCCTGTCTCTTCCACTGCCTTACAGATTGCAGACATTCCTGCTCACTCTGCTGCTCAGCAGAGTGCTGGCAACGGAGTTCTTGGATTGAAATGGTCTTTTAGGAGAAAGAGTGAAGAGTGACAGCAATGTTTGTGTCACAGTTTAAAGCTCACTGTGTGCTAAACATGATCAGGAGGAGCTTTTTTGCAAGGCTCTTCTGCTGTTTTAGCCCAGTCTAAACATTCCTGCTCTACTCTCTCTGATGCTGCTCAGCAGAGAGTGGGCACAGAGATGTTGGAATCAATTGGTCTTCCAGGCAGGAGAAGGAGGAGTTACAGCAATGTGTTTTGCAGAGTTGCAAAGCTCACTGTGTGCTGAAGATGCCCTGCAGGCGTTTCCCTGCTGGCCCTTCGTCTGTGGTATTAGAGTCCAAGCTCTGCTCCTCCCCTGTCACAACTCCTCTTGAAACGAGAGAGCGCACAAGAAACTTTGGATTCAAATGCACTTTTAGGAGATAAAGTGAGGAGTGACAGCAATGTTTGTGTCACAGTTTAAAGCTCACTGTGTGCAAAACATGATCAAGCAGGAGATTTTTTTCAAGGCTCTTCTGCTGTTTTAGGCAGGTCTAAAAATTCCTGCTCTACTCTCTCTGTTGCTGCTCAGCAGAGAGCGGGCACAGAGATGGTGGATTCAGCTGGTCTTTCAGGCAAAAAGGGAGGAGTGACAGCAATGTGTGTTGCAGAGTTGCAAAGCTCGCTGTGCGCAGAAGATGATCAGTGGGAACTTTCTGGACTGTCTCTTCTGCTCTTTTAGCATTGGCTAAAGGTTCCTGCTCTACTCTGCTTCTGCCCAGCAGAGAAAGGGCACAGAGATTTTGGATTCAATTGGACTTTGAGGTAGGAAAGTGCGGAGCGAGAGCAATATATGTGTCACAGTTGCAAAGCTGACTGCGTGCTGAAGATGCCCTGCCGGAGCTTTCACTCCAGGCTCTTCGGCTGTGGGAGCAGAGGCCAAGAGATCGTGTTCACCTGTCACTGCTGCTGTTCAAACGAGAGAGGGCGGGAGAGACCATGGATTCAAACGGATTATTAGGAGATGAAGTGAGGAGTGACAGCAATGTGTGTTTCAGAGTTGCAAAGCTCACTGTGCGCTGAAGATGATCTGCAAGGACTTTCCCTCCCTGCCCTTCGGAACTGGGAGCGGATTCCAAGCGCTCGTGCTCACCTTCCTCTGCTGCTCTTGAAACGAGAGGGGAGACCAGAAACGCTGGATTCAAATGCACTTTTAGGAGCTACAATGAGGAGTGACAACAGTGTGTGTGTCACAGTTGTAAAGCTCAGTGTGTTGAAGAAGCACAAGAGCAGCCTTCAGGCCTGTCTCTTCCACTGCCTTACAGATTGCAGACATTCCTGCTCACTCTGCTGCTCAGCAGAGTGCTGGCAACGGAGTTCTTGGATTGAAATGGTCTTTTAGGAGAAAGAGTGAAGAGTGACAGCAATGTTTGTGTCACAGTTTAAAGCTCACTGTGTGCTAAACATGATCAGGAGGAGCTTTTTTGCAAGGCTCTTCTGCTGTTTTAGCCCAGTCTAAACATTCCTTCTCTCTGTTGCTGCTCAGCAGAGAGTGGGCACAGAGATGTTGGAATCAATTGGTCTTCCAGGCAGGAAAAGGAGGAGTTACAGCAATGTGTGTTGCAGAATTGCAAAGCTCACTGTGTGCTGAAGATGCCCTGCAGGAGTTTCCCTGCTGGCCCTTCGTCTGTGGGATTAGAGTCCAAGCGCTGCTCCTCCCCTGTCACAACTCCTCTCCAAACGAGAGAGCGCACCAGAAACTTTGGATTCAAATGCACTTTTAGGAGATAAAGTGAGGAGTGACAGCAATGTTTGTGTCACAGTTTAAAGCTCACTGTGTGCAAAACATGATCAAGCAGGAGATTTTTTTCAAGGCTCTTCTGCTGTTTTAGGCAGGTCTAAAAATTCCTGCTCTACTCTCTCTGTTGCTGCTCAGCAGAGAGCGGGCACAGAGATGGTGGATTCAGCTGGTCTTTCAGGCAAAAAGGGAGGAGTGACAGCAATGTGTGTTGCAGAGTTGCAAAGCTCGCTGTGCGCTGAAGATGATCAGTGGGAACTTTCTGGACTGTCTCTTCTGCTCTTTTAGCATTGGCTAAAGGTTCCTGCTCTACTCTGCTTCTGCCCAGCAGAGAAAGGGCACAGAGATTTTGGATTCAATTGGACTTTGAGGTAGGAAAGTGCGGAGCGAGAGCAATATATGTGTCACAGTTGCAAAGCTGACTGCGTGCTGAAGATGCCCTGCCGGAGCTTTCACTCAGGGCTCTTCGGCTGTGGGAGCAGAGGCCAAGAGATCGTGTTCACCTGTCACTGCTGCTGTTCAAACGAGAGAGGGCGGGAGAGACCATGGATTCAAACGGATTATTAGGAGATGAAGTGAGGAGTGACAGCAATGTGTGTTTCAGAGTTGCAAAGCTCACTGTGCGCTGAAGATGATCTGCAAGGACTTTCCCTCCCTGCCCTTCGGAACTGGGAGCGGATTCCAAGCGCTCGTGCTCACCTGCCTCTGCTGCTCTTGAAACGAGAGGGGAGACCAGAAACGCTGGATTCAAATGCACTTTTAGGAGCTACAATGAGGAGTGACAACAGTGTGTGTGTCACAGTTGTAAAGCTCAGTGTGTTGAAGAAGCACAAGAGCAGCCTTCAGGCCTGTCTCTTCCACTGCCTTACAGATTGCAGACATTCCTGCTCACTCTGCTGCTCAGCAGAGTGCTGGCAACGGAGTTCTTGGATTGAAATGGTCTTTTAGGAGAAAGAGTGAAGAGTGACAGCAATGTTTGTGTCACAGTTTAAAGCTCACTGTGTGCTAAACATGATCAGGAGGAGCTTTTTTGCAAGGCTCTTCTGCTGTTTTAGCCCAGTCTAAACATTCCTTCTCTCTGTTGCTGCTCAGCAGAGAGTGGGCACAGAGATGTTGGAATCAATTGGTCTTCCAGGCAGGAAAAGGAGGAGTTACAGCAATGTGTGTTGCAGAATTGCAAAGCTCACTGTGTGCTGAAGATGCCCTGCAGGAGTTTCCCTGCTGGCCCTTCGTCTGTGGGATTAGAGTCCAAGCGCTGCTCCTCCCCTGTCACAACTCCTCTCCAAACGAGAGAGCGCACCAGAAACTTTGGATTCAAATGCACTTTTAGGAGATAAAGTGAGGAGTGACAGCAATGTTTGTGTCACAGTTTAAAGCTCACTGTGTGCAAAACATGATCAAGCAGGAGATTTTTTTCAAGGCTCTTCTGCTGTTTTAGGCAGGTCTAAAAATTCCTGCTCTACTCTCTCTGTTGCTGCTCAGCAGAGAGCGGGCACAGAGATGGTGGATTCAGCTGGTCTTTCAGGCAAAAAGGGAGGAGTGACAGCAATGTGTGTTGCAGAGTTGCAAAGCTCGCTGTGCGCTGAAGATGATCAGTGGGAACTTTCTGGACTGTCTCTTCTGCTCTTTTAGCATTGGCTAAAGGTTCCTGCTCTACTCTGCTTCTGCCCAGCAGAGAAAGGGCACAGAGATTTTGGATTCAATTGGACTTTGAGGTAGGAAAGTGCGGAGCGAGAGCAATATATGTGTCACAGTTGCAAAGCTGACTGCGTGCTGAAGATGCCCTGCCGGAGCTTTCACTCAGGGCTCTTCGGCTGTGGGAGCAGAGGCCAAGAGATCGTGTTCACCTGTCACTGCTGCTGTTCAAACGAGAGAGGGCGGGAGAGACCATGGATTCAAACGGATTATTAGGAGATGAAGTGAGGAGTGACAGCAATGTGTGTTTCAGAGTTGCAAAGCTCACTGTGCGCTGAAGATGATCTGCAAGGACTTTCCCTCCCTGCCCTTCGGAACTGGGAGCGGATTCCAAGCGCTCGTGCTCACCTGCCTCTGCTGCTCTTGAAACGAGAGTGGAGACCAGAAACGCTGGATTCAAATGCACTTTCAGGAGCTACAATGAGGAGTGACAACAGTTTGTGTGTCACAGTTGTAAAGCTCAGTGTGTTGAAGAAGCACAAGAGCAGCCTTCAGGCCTGTCTCTTCCACTGCCTTACAGATTGCAGACATTCCTGCTCACTCTGCTGCTCAGCAGAGTGCTGGCAACGGAGTTCTTGGATTGAAATGGTCTTTTAGGAGAAAGAGTGAAGAGTGACAGCAATGTTTGTGTCACAGTTTAAAGCTCACTGTGTGCTAAACATGATCAGGAGGAGCTTTTTTGCAAGGCTCTTCTGCTGTTTTAGCCCAGTCTAAACATTCCTGCTCTACTCTCTCTGTTGCTGCTCAGCAGAGAGTGGGCACAGAGATGTTGGAATCAATAGGTCTTCCAGGCAGGAGAAGGAGGAGTTACAGCAATGTGTTTTGCAGAGTTGCAAAGCTCACTGTGTGCTGAAGATGCCCTGCAGGAGTTTCCCTGCTGGCCCTTCGTCTGTGGGATTAGAGTCCAAGCGCTGCTCCTCCCCTGTCACAACTCCTCTCGAAACGAGAGAGCGCACAAGAAACTTTGGATTCAAATGCACTTTTAGGAGATAAAGTGAGGAGTGACAGCAATGTTTGTGTCACAGTTTAAAGCTCACTGTGTGCAAAACATGATCAAGCAGGAGATTTTTTTCAAGGCTCTTCTGCTGTTTTAGGCAGGTCTAAAAATTCCTGCTCTACTCTCTCTGTTGCTGCTCAGCAGAGAGCGGGCACAGAGATGGTGGATTCAGCTGGTCTTTCAGGCAAAAAGGGAGGAGTGACAGCAATGTGTGTTGCAGAGTTGCAAAGCTCGCTGTGCGCTGAAGATGATCAGTGGGAACTTTCTGGACTGTCTCTTCTGCTCTTTTAGCATTGGCTAAAGGTTCCTGCTCTACTCTGCTTCTGCCCAGCAGAGAAAGGGCACAGAGATTTTGGATTCAATTGGACTTTGAGGTAGGAAAGTGCGGAGCGAGAGCAATATATGTGTCACAGTTGCAAAGCTGACTGCGTGCTGAAGATGCCCTGCCGGAGCTTTCACTCCGGGCTCTTCGGCTGTGGGAGCAGAGGCCAAGAGATCGTGTTCACCTGTCACTGCTGCTGTTCAAACGAGAGAGGGCGGGAGAGACCATGGATTCAAACGGATTATTAGGAGATGAAGTGAGGAGTGACAGCAATGTGTGTTTCAGAGTTGCAAAGCTCACTGTGCGCTGAAGATGATCTGCAAGGACTTTCCCTCCCTGCCCTTCGGAACTGGGAGCGGATTCCAAGCGCTCGTGCTCACCTTCCTCTGCTGCTCTTGAAACGAGAGTGGAGACCAGAAACGCTGGATTCAAATGCACTTTTAGGAGCTACAATGAGGAGTGACAACAGTGTGTGTGTCACAGTTGTAAAGCTCAGTGTGTTGAAGAAGCACAAGAGCAGCCTTCAGGCCTGTCTCTTCCACTGCCTTACAGATTGCAGACATTCCTGCTCACTCTGCTGCTCAGCAGAGTGCTGGCAACGGAGTTCTTGGATTGAAATGGTCTTTTAGGAGAAAGAGTGAAGAGTGACAGCAATGTTTGTGTCACAGTTTAAAGCTCACTGTGTGCTAAACATGATCAGGAGGAGCTTTTTTGCAAGGCTCTTCTGCTGTTTTAGCCCAATCTAAACATTCCTGCTCTACTCTCTCTGTTGCTGCTCAGCAGAGAGTGGGCACAGAGATGTTGGAATCAATAGGTCTTCCAGGCAGGAAAAGGAGGAGTTACAGCAATGTGTTTTGCAGAGTTGCAAAGCTCACTGTGTGCTGAAGATGCCCTGCAGGCGTTTCCCTGCTGGCCCTTCCTCTGTGGGATTAGAGTCCAAGCGCAGCTCCTCCCCTGTCACAACTCCTCTCGAAACGAGAGAGCGCACCAGAAACTTTGGATTCAAATGCACTTTTAGGAGATAAAGTGAGGAGTGACAGCAATGTTTGTGTCACAGTTTAAAGCTCACTGTGTGCAAAACATGATCAAGCAGGAGATTTTTTTCAAGGCTCTTCTGCTGTTTTAGGCAGGTCTAAAAATTCCTGCTCTACTCTCTCTGTTGCTGCTCAGCAGAGAGCGGGCACAGAGATGGTGGATTCAGCTGGTCTTTCAGGCAAAAAGGGAGGAGTGACAGCAATGTGTGTTGCAGAGTTGCAAAGCTCGCTGTGCGCTGAAGATGATCAGTGGGAACTTTCTGGACTGTCTCTTCTGCTCTTTTAGCATTGGCTAAAGGTTCCTGCTCTACTCTGCTTCTGCCCAGCAGAGAAAGGGCACAGAGATTTTGGATTCAATTGGACTTTGAGGTAGGAAAGTGCGGAGCGAGAGCAATATATGTGTCACAGTTGCAAAGCTGACTGCGTGCTGAAGATGCCCTGCCGGAGCTTTCACTCCGGGCTCTTCGGCTGTGGGAGCAGAGGCCAAGAGATCGTGTTCACCTGTCACTGCTGCTGTTCAAACGAGAGAGGGCGGGAGAGACCATGGATTCAAACGGATTATTAGGAGATGAAGTGAGGAGTGACAGCAATGTGTGTTTCAGAGTTGCAAAGCTCACTGTGCGCTGAAGATGATCTGCAAGGACTTTCCCTCCCTGCCCTTCGGAACTGGGAGCGGATTCCAAGCGCTCGTGCTCACCTGCCTCTGCTGCTCTTGAAACGAGAGTGGAGACCAGAAACGCTGGATTCAAATGCACTTTTAGGAGCTACAATGAGGAGTGACAACAGTGTGTGTGTCACAGTTGTAAAGCTCAGTGTGTTGAAGAAGCACAAGAGCAGCCTTCAGCCTGTCTCTTCCACTGCCTTACAGATTGCAGACATTCCTGCTCACTCTGCTGCTCAGCAGAGTGCTGGCAACGGAGTTCTTGGATTGAAATGGTCTTTTAGGAGAAAGAGTGAAGAGTGACAGCAATGTTTGTGTCACAGTTTAAAGCTCACTGTGTGCTAAACATGATCAGGAGGAGCTTTTTTGCAAGGCTCTTCTGCTGTTTTAGCCCAGTCTAAACATTCCTGCTCTACTCTCTCTGATGCTGCTCAGCAGAGAGTGGGCACAGAGATGTTGGAATCAATTGGTCTTCCAGGCAGGAGAAGGAGGAGTTACAGCAATGTGTTTTGCAGAGTTGCAAAGCTCACTGTGTGCTGAAGATGCCCTGCAGGCGTTTCCCTGCTGGCCCTTCGTCTGTGGTATTAGAGTCCAAGCGCTGCTCCTCCCCTGTCACAACTCCTCTCGAAACGAGAGAGCGCACAAGAAACTTTGGATTCAAATGCACTTTTAGGAGATAAAGTGAGGAGTGACAGCAATGTTTGTGTCACAGTTTAAAGCTCACTGTGTGCAAAACATGATCAAGCAGGAGATTTTTTTCAAGGCTCTTCTGCTGTTTTAGGCAGGTCTAAAAATTCCTGCTCTACTATCTCTGTTGCTGCACAGCAGAGAGCGGGCACAGAGATGGTGGATTCAGCTGGTCTTTCAGGCAAAAAGGGAGGAGTGACAGCAATGTGTGTTGCAGAGTTGCAAAGCTCGCTGTGCGCTGAAGATGATCAGTGGGAACTTTCTGGACTGTCTCTTCTGCTCTTTTAGCATTGGCTAAAGGTTCCTGCTCTACTCTGCTTCTGCCCAGCAGAGAAAGGGCACAGAGTTTTGGATTCAATTGGACTTTGAGGTAGGAAAGTGCGGAGCGAGAGCAATATATGTGTCACAGTTGCAAAGCTGACTGCGTGCTGAAGATGCCCTGCCGGAGCTTTCACTCCGGGCTCTTCGGCTGTGGGAGCAGAGGCCAAGAGATCGTGTTCACCTGTCACTGCTGCTGTTCAAACGAGAGAGGGCGGGAGAGACCATGGATTCAAACGGATTATTAGGAGATGAAGTGAGGAGTGACAGCAATGTGTGTTTCAGAGTTGCAAAGCTCACTGTGCGCTGAAGATGATCTGCAAGGACTTTCCCTCCCTGCCCTTCGGAACTGGGAGCGGATTCCAAGCGCTCGTGCTCACCTGCCTCTGCTGCTCTTGAAACGAGAGTGGAGACCAGAAACGCTGGATTCAAATGCACTTTTAGGAGCTACAATGAGGAGTGACAACAGTGTGTGTGTCACAGTTGTAAAGCTCAGTGTGTTGAAGAAGCACAAGAGCAGCCTTCAGCCTGTCTCTTCCACTGCCTTACAGATTGCAGACATTCCTGCTCACTCTGCTGCTCAGCAGAGTGCTGGCAACGGAGTTCTTGGATTGAAATGGTCTTTTAGGAGAAAGAGTGAAGAGTGACAGCAATGTTTGTGTCACAGTTTAAAGCTCACTGTGTGCTAAACATGATCAGGAGGAGCTTTTTTGCAAGGCTCTTCTGCTGTTTTAGCCCAATCTAAACATTCCTGCTCTACTCTCTCTGTTGCTGCTCAGCAGAGAGTGGGCACAGAGATGTTGGAATCAATAGGTCTTCCAGGCAGGAAAAGGAGGAGTTACAGCAATGTGTTTTGCAGAGTTGCAAAGCTCACTGTGTGCTGAAGATGCCCTGCAGGCGTTTCCCTGCTGGCCCTTCGTCTGTGGGATTAGAGTCCAAGCGCAGCTCCTCCCCTGTCACAACTCCTCTCGAAACGAGAGAGCGCACCAGAAACTTTGGATTCAAATGCACTTTTAGGAGATAAAGTGAGGAGTGACAGCAATGTTTGTGTCACAGTTTAAAGCTCACTGTGTGCAAAACATGATCAAGCAGGAGATTTTTTTCAAGGCTCTTCTGCTGTTTTAGGCAGGTCTAAAAATTCCTGCTCTACTCTCTCTGTTGCTGCTCAGCAGAGAGCGGGCACAGAGATGGTGGATTCAGCTGGTCTTTCAGGCAAAAAGGGAGGAGTGACAGCAATGTGTGTTGCAGAGTTGCAAAGCTCGCTGTGCGCTGAAGATGATCAGTGGGAACTTTCTGGACTGTCTCTTCTGCTCTTTTAGCATTGGCTAAAGGTTCCTGCTCTACTCTGCTTCTGCCCAGCAGAGAAAGGGCACAGAGATTTTGGATTCAATTGGACTTTGAGGTAGGAAAGTGCGGAGCGAGAGCAATATATGTGTCACAGTTGCAAAGCTGACTGCGTGCTGAAGATGCCCTGCCGGAGCTTTCACTCCGGGCTCTTCGGCTGTGGGAGCAGAGGCCAAGAGATCGTGTTCACCTGTCACTGCTGCTGTTCAAACGAGAGAGGGCGGGAGAGACCATGGATTCAAACGGATTATTAGGAGATGAAGTGAGGAGTGACAGCAATGTGTGTTTCAGAGTTGCAAAGCTCACTGTGCGCTGAAGATGATCTGCAAGGACTTTCCCTCCCTGCCCTTCGGAACTGGGAGCGGATTCCAAGCGCTCGTGCTCACCTGCCTCTGCTGCTCTTGAAACGAGAGTGGAGACCAGAAACGCTGGATTCAAATGCACTTTTAGGAGCTACAATGAGGAGTGACAACAGTGTGTGTGTCACAGTTGTAAAGCTCAGTGTGTTGAAGAAGCACAAGAGCAGCCTTCAGCCTGTCTCTTCCACTGCCTTACAGATTGCAGACATTCCTGCTCACTCTGCTGCTCAGCAGAGTGCTGGCAACGGAGTTCTTGGATTGAAATGGTCTTTTAGGAGAAAGAGTGAAGAGTGACAGCAATGTTTGTGTCACAGTTTAAAGCTCACTGTGTGCTAAACATGATCAGGAGGAGCTTTTTTGCAAGGCTCTTCTGCTGTTTTAGCCCAGTCTAAACATTCCTGCTCTACTCTCTCTGATGCTGCTCAGCAGAGAGTGGGCACAGAGATGTTGGAATCAATTGGTCTTCCAGGCAGGAGAAGGAGGAGTTACAGCAATGTGTTTTGCAGAGTTGCAAAGCTCACTGTGTGCTGAAGATGCCCTGCAGGCGTTTCCCTGCTGGCCCTTCCTCTGTGGTATTAGAGTCCAAGCGCTGCTCCTCCCCTGTCACAACTCCTCTCGAAACGAGAGAGCGCACAAGAAACTTTGGATTCAAATGCACTTTTAGGAGATAAAGTGAGGAGTGACAGCAATGTTTGTGTCACAGTTTAAAGCTCACTGTGTGCAAAACATGATCAAGCAGGAGATTTTTTTCAAGGCTCTTCTGCTGTTTTAGGCAGGTCTAAAAATTCCTGCTCTACTATCTCTGTTGCTGCTCAGCAGAGAGCGGGCACAGAGATGGTGGATTCAGCTGGTCTTTCAGGCAAAAAGGGAGGAGTGACAGCAATGTGTGTTGCAGAGTTGCAAAGCTCGCTGTGCGCTGAAGATGATCAGTGGGAACTTTCTGGACTGTCTCTTCTGCTCTTTTAGCATTGGCTAAAGGTTCCTGCTCTACTCTGCTTCTGCCCAGCAGAGAAAGGGCACAGAGTTTTGGATTCAATTGGACTTTGAGGTAGGAAAGTGCGGAGCGAGAGCAATATATGTGTCACAGTTGCAAAGCTGACTGCGTGCTGAAGATGCCCTGCCGGAGCTTTCACTCAGGGCTCTTCGGCTGTGGGAGCAGAGGCCAAGAGATCGTGTTCACCTGTCACTGCTGCTGTTCAAACGAGAGAGGGCGGGAGAGACCATGGATTCAAATGGATTATTAGGAGATGAAGTGAGGAGTGACAGCAATGTGTGTTTCAGAGTTGCAAAGCTCACTGTGCGCTGAAGATGATCTGCAAGGACTTTCCCTCCCTGCCCTTCGGAACTGGGAGCGGATTCCAAGCGCTCGTGCTCACCTGCCTCTGCTGCTCTTGAAACGAGAGTGGAGACCAGAAACGCTGGATTCAAATGCACTTTTAGGAGCTACAATGAGGAGTGACAACAGTGTGTGTGTCACAGTTGTAAAGCTCAGTGTGTTGAAGAAGCACAAGAGCAGCCTTCAGCCTGTCTCTTCCACTGCCTTACAGATTGCAGACATTCCTGCTCACTCTGTTGCTCAGCAGAGTGCTGGCAACGGAGTTCTTGGATTGAAATGGTCTTTTAGGAGAAAGAGTGAAGAGTGACAGCAATGTTTGTGTCACAGTTTAAAGCTCACTGTGTGCTAAACATGATCAGGAGGAGCTTTTTTGCAAGGCTCTTCTGCTGTTTTAGCCCAGTCTAAACATTCCTGCTCTACTCTCTCTGATGCTGCTCAGCAGAGAGTGGGCACAGAGATGTTGGAATCAATTGGTCTTCCAGGCAGGAGAAGGAGGAGTTACAGCAATGTGTTTTGCAGAGTTGCAAAGCTCACTGTGTGCTGTAGATGCCCTGCAGGCGTTTCCCTGCTGGCCCTTCCTCTGTGGTATTAGAGTCCAAGCGCTGCTCCTCCCCTGTCACAACTCCTCTCGAAACGAGAGAGCGCACAAGAAACTTTGGATTCAAATGCACTTTTAGGAGATAAAGTGAGGAGTGACAGCAATGTTTGTGTCACAGTTTAAAGCTCACTGTGTGCAAAACATGATCAAGCAGGAGATTTTTTTCAAGGCTCTTCTGCTGTTTTAGGCAGGTCTAAAAATTCCTGCTCTACTATCTCTGTTGCTGCACAGCAGAGAGCGGGCACAGAGATGGTGGATTCAGCTGGTCTTTCAGGCAAAAAGGGAGGAGTGACAGCAATGTGTGTTGCAGAGTTGCAAAGCTCGCTGTGCGCTGAAGATGATCAGTGGGAACTTTCTGGACTGTCTCTTCTGCTCTTTTAGCATTGGCTAAAGGTTCCTGCTCTACTCTGCTTCTGCCCAGCAGAGAAAGGGCACAGAGTTTTGGATTCAATTGGACTTTGAGGTAGGAAAGTGCGGAGCGAGAGCAATATATGTGTCACAGTTGCAAAGCTGACTGCGTGCTGAAGATGCCCTGCCGGAGCTTTCACTCCGGGCTCTTCGGCTGTGGGAGCAGAGGCCAAGAGATCGTGTTCACCTGTCACTGCTGCTGTTCAAACGAGAGAGGGCGGGAGAGACCATGGATTCAAACGGATTATTAGGAGATGAAGTGAGGAGTGACAGCAATGTGTGTTTCAGAGTTGCAAAGCTCACTGTGCGCTGAAGATGATCTGCAAGGACTTTCCCTCCCTGCCCTTCGGAACTGGGAGCGGATTCCAAGCGCTCGTGCTCACCTGCCTCTGCTGCTCTTGAAACGAGAGTGGAGACCAGAAACGCTGGATTCAAATGTACTTTTAGGAGCTACAATGAGGAGTGACAACAGTGTGTGTGTCACAGTTGTAAAGCTCAGTGTGTTGAAGAAGCACAAGAGCAGCCTTCAGGCCTGTCTCTTCCACTGCCTTACAGATTGCAGACATTCCTGCTCACTCTGCTGCTCAGCAGAGTGCTGGCAACGGAGTTCTTGGATTGAAATGGTCTTTTAGGAGAAAGAGTGAAGAGTGACAGCAATGTTTGTGTCACAGTTTAAAGCTCACTGTGTGCTAAACATGATCAGGAGGAGCTTTTTTGCAAGGCTCTTCTGCTGTTTTAGCCCAATCTAAACATTCCTGCTCTACTCTCTCTGTTGCTGCTCAGCAGAGAGTGGGCACAGAGATGTTGGAATCAATAGGTCTTCCAGGCAGGAAAAGGAGGAGTTACAGCAATGTGTTTTGCAGAGTTGCAAAGCTCATTGTGTGCTGAAGATGCCCTGCAGGCGTTTCCCTGCTGGCCCTTAGTCTGTGGGATTAGAGTCCAAGCGCTGCTCCTCCCCTGTCACAACTCCTCTCGAAACGAGAGAGCGCACCAGAAACTTTGGATTCAAATGCACTTTTAGGAGATAAAGTGAGGAGTGACAGCAATGTTTGTGTCACAGTTTAAAGCTCACTGTGTGCAAAACATGATCAAGCAGGAGATTTTTTTCAAGGCTCTTCTGCTGTTTTAGGCAGGTCTAAAAATTCCTGCTCTAGTATCTCTGTTGCTGCTCAGCAGAGAGCGGGCACAGAGATGGTGGATTCAGCTGGTCTTTCAGGCAAAAAGGGAGGAGTGACAGCAATGTGTGTTGCAGAGTTGCAAAGCTCGCTGTGCGCTGAAGATGATCAGTGGGAACTTTCTGGACTGTCTCTTCTGCTCTTTTAGCATTGGCTAAAGGTTCCTGCTCTACTCTGCTTCTGCCCAGCAGAGAAAGGGCACAGAGATTTTGGATTCAATTGGACTTTGAGGTAGGAAAGTGCGGAGCGAGAGCAATATATGTGTCACAGTTGCAAAGCTGACTGCGTGCTGAAGATGCCCTGCCGGAGCTTTCACTCCGGGCTCTTCGGCTGTGGGAGCAGAGGCCAAGAGATCGTGTTCACCTGTCACTGCTGCTGTTCAAACGAGAGAGGGCGGGAGAGACCATGGATTCAAACGGATTATTAGGAGATGAAGTGAGGAGTGACAGCAATGTGTGTTTCAGAGTTGCAAAGCTCACTGTGCGCTGAAGATGATCTGCAAGGACTTTCCCTCCCTGCCCTTCGGAACTGGGAGCGGATTCCAAGCGCTCGTGCTCACCTGCCTCTGCTGCTCTTGAAACGAGAGTGGAGACCAGAAACGCTGGATTCAAATGCACTTTTAGGAGCTACAATGAGGAGTGACAACAGTGTGTGTGTCACAGTTGTAAAGCTCAGTGTGTTGAAGAAGCACAAGAGCAGCCTTCAGGCCTGTCTCTTCCACTGCCTTACAGATTGCAGACATTCCTGCTCACTCTGCTGCTCAGCAGAGTGCTGGCAACGGAGTTCTTGGATTGAAATGGTCTTTTAGGAGAAAGAGTGAAGAGTGACAGCAATGTTTGTGTCACAGTTTAAAGCTCACTGTGTGCTAAACATGATCAGGAGGAGCTTTTTTGCAAGGCTCTTCTGCTGTTTTAGCCCAGTCTAAACATTCCTGCTCTACTCTCTCTGATGCTGCTCAGCAGAGAGTGGGCACAGAGATGTTGGAATCAATTGGTCTTCCAGGCAGGAGAAGGAGGAGTTACAGCAATGTGTTTTGCAGAGTTGCAAAGCTCACTGTGTGCTGAAGATGCCCTGCAGGAGTTTCCCTGCTGGCCCTTCGTCTGTGGGATTAGAGTCCAAGCGCTGCTCCTCCCCTGTCACAACTCCTCTCCAAACGAGAGAGCGCACCAGAAACTTTGGATTCAAATGCACTTTTAGGAGATAAAGTGAGGAGTGACAGCAATGTTTGTGTCACAGTTTAAAGCTCACTGTGTGCAAAACATGATCAAGCAGGAGATTTTTTTCAAGGCTCTTCTGCTGTTTTAGGCAGGTCTAAAAATTCCTGCTCTACTATCTCTGTTGCTGCTCAGCAGAGAGCGGGCACAGAGATGGTGGATTCAGCTGGTCTTTCAGGCAAAAAGGGAGGAGTGACAGCAATGTGTGTTGCAGAGTTGCAAAGCTCGCTGTGCGCTGAAGATGATCAGTGGGAACTTTCTGGACTGTCTCTTCTGCTCTTTTAGCATTGGCTAAAGGTTCCTGCTCTACTCTGCTTCTGCCCAGCAGAGAAAGGGCACAGAGTTTTGGATTCAATTGGACTTTGAGGTAGGAAAGTGCGGAGCGAGAGCAATATATGTGTCACAGTTGCAAAGCTGACTGCGTGCTGAAGATGCCCTGCCGGAGCTTTCACTCCGGGCTCTTCGGCTGTGGGAGCAGAGGCCAAGAGATCGTGTTCACCTGTCACTGCTGCTGTTCAAACGAGAGAGGGCGGGAGAGACCATGGATTCAAACGGATTATTAGGAGATGAAGTGAGGAGTGACAGCAATGTGTGTTTCAGAGTTGCAAAGCTCACTGTGCGCTGAAGATGATCTGCAAGGACTTTCCCTCCCTGCCCTTCGGAACTGGGAGCGGATTCCAAGCGCTCGTGCTCACCTTCCTCTGCTGCTCTTGAAACGAGAGTGGAGACCAGAAACGCTGGATTCAAATGCACTTTTAGGAGCTACAATGAGGAGTGACAACAGTGTGTGTGTCACAGTTGTAAAGCTCAGTGTGTTGAAGAAGCACAAGAGCAGCCTTCAGGCCTGTCTCTTCCACTGCCTTACAGATTGCAGACATTCCTGCTCACTCTGCTGCTCAGCAGAGTGCTGGCAACGGAGTTCTTGGATTGAAATGGTCTTTTAGGAGAAAGAGTGAAGAGTGACAGCAATGTTTGTGTCACAGTTTAAAGCTCACTGTGTGCTAAACATGATCAGGAGGAGCTTTTTTGCAAGGCTCTTCTGCTGTTTTAGCCCAGTCTAAACATTCCTTCTCTCTGTTGCTGCTCAGCAGAGAGTGGGCACAGAGATGTTGGAATCAATTGGTCTTCCAGGCAGGAGAAGGAGGAGTTACAGCAATGTGTGTTGCAGAATTGCAAAGCTCACTGTGTGCTGAAGATGCCCTGCAGGAGTTTCCCTGCTGGCCCTTCGTCTGTGGGATTAGAGTCCAAGCGCTGCTCCTCCCCTGTCACAACTCCTCTCCAAACGAGAGAGCGCACCAGAAACTTTGGATTCAAATGCACTTTTAGGAGATAAAGTGAGGAGTGACAGCAATGTTTGTGTCACAGTTTAAAGCTCACTGTGTGCAAAACATGATCAAGCAGGAGATTTTTTTCAAGGCTCTTCTGCTGTTTTAGGCAGGTCTAAAAATTCCTGCTCTACTCTCTCTGTTGCTGCTCAGCAGAGAGCGGGCACAGAGATGGTGGATTCAGCTGGTCTTTCAGGCAAAAAGGGAGGAGTGACAGCAATGTGTGTTGCAGAGTTGCAAAGCTCGCTGTGCGCTGAAGATGATCAGTGGGAACTTTCTGGACTGTCTCTTCTGCTCTTTTAGCATTGGCTAAAGGTTCCTGCTCTACTCTGCTTCTGCCCAGCAGAGAAAGGGCACAGAGATTTTGGATTCAATTGGACTTTGAGGTAGGAAAGTGCGGAGCGAGAGCAATATATGTGTCACAGTTGCAAAGCTGACTGCGTGCTGAAGATGCCCTGCCGGAGCTTTCACTCCGGGCTCTTCGGCTGTGGGAGCAGAGGCCAAGAGATCGTGTTCACCTGTCACTGCTGCTGTTCAAACGAGAGAGGGCGGGAGAGACCATGGATTCAAACGGATTATTAGGAGATGAAGTGAGGAGTGACAGCAATGTGTGTTTCAGAGTTGCAAAGCTCACTGTGCGCTGAAGATGATCTGCAAGGACTTTCCCTCCCTGCCCTTCGGAACTGGGAGCGGATTCCAAGCGCTCGTGCTCACCTGCCTCTGCTGCACTGGAAACGAGAGTGGAGACCAGAAACGCTGGATTCAAATGCACTTTTAGGAGCTACAATGAGGAGTGACAACAGTGTGTGTGTCAAAGTTGTAAAGCTCAGTGTGTTGAAGAAGCACAAGAGCAGCCTTCAGCCTGTCTCTTCCACTGCCTTACAGATTGCAGACATTCCTGCTCACTCTGCTGCTCAGCAGAGTGCTGGCAACGGAGTTCTTGGATTGAAATGGTCTTTTAGGAGAAAGAGTGAAGAGTGACAGCAATGTTTGTGTCACAGTTTAAAGCTCACTGTGTGCTAAACATGATCAGGAGGAGCTTTTTTGCAAGGCTCTTCTGCTGTTTTAGCCCAGTCTAAACATTCCTGCTCTACTCTCTCTGTTGCTGCTCAGCAGAGAGTGGGCACAGAGATGTTGGAATCAATAGGTCTTCCAGGCAGGAAAAGGAGGAGTTACAGCAATGTGTTTTGCAGAGTTGCAAAGCTCACTGTGTGCTGAAGATGCCCTGCAGGAGTTTCCCTGCTGGCCCTCCGTCTGTGGGATTAGAGTCCAAGCGCTGCTCCTCCCCTGTCACAACTCCTCTCGAAACGAGAGAGCGCACCAGAAACTTTGGATTCAAATGCACTTTTAGGAGATAAAGTGAGGAGTGACAGCAATGTTTGTGTCACAGTTTAAAGCTCACTGTGTGCAAAACATGATCAAGCAGGAGATTTTTTTCAAGGCTCTTCTGCTGTTTTAGGCAGGTCTAAAAATTCCTGCTCTACTATCTCTGTTGCTGCTCAGCAGAGAGCGGGCACAGAGATGGTGGATTCAGCTGGTCTTTCAGGCAAAAAGGGAGGAGTGACAGCAATGTGTGTTGCAGAGTTGCAAAGCTCGCTGTGCGCTGAAGATGATCAGTGGGAACTTTCTGGACTGTCTCTTCTGCTCTTTTAGCATTGGCTAAAGGTTCCTGCTCTACTCTGCTTCTGCCCAGCAGAGAAAGGGCACAGAGATTTTGGATTCAATTGGACTTTGAGGTAGGAAAGTGCGGAGCGAGAGCAATGTATGTGTCACAGTTGCAAAGCTGACTGCGTGCTGAAGATGCCCTGCCGGAGCTTTCACTCCGGGCTCTTCGGCTGTGGGAGCAGAGGCCAAGAGATCGTGTTCACCTGTCACTGCTGCTGTTCAAACGAGAGAGGGCGGGAGAGACCATGGATTCAAACGGATTATTAGGAGATGAAGTGAGGAGTGACAGCAATGTGTGTTTCAGAGTTGCAAAGCTCACTGTGCGCTGAAGATGATCTGCAAGGACTTTCCCTCCCTGCCCTTCGGAACTGGGAGCGGATTCCAAGCGCTCGTGCTCACCTGCCTCTGCTGCACTGGAAACGAGAGTGGAGACCAGAAACGCTGGATTCAAATGCACTTTTAGGAGCTACAATGAGGAGTGACAACAGTGTGTGTGTCAAAGTTGTAAAGCTCAGTGTGTTGAAGAAGCACAAGAGCAGCCTTCAGCCTGTCTCTTCCACTGCCTTACAGATTGCAGACATTCCTGCTCACTCTGCTGCTCAGCAGAGTGCTGGCAACGGAGTTCTTGGATTGAAATGGTCTTTTAGGAGAAAGAGTGAAGAGTGACAGCAATGTTTGTGTCACAGTTTAAAGCTCACTGTGTGCTAAACATGATCAGGAGGAGCTTTTTTGCAAGGCTCTTCTGCTGTTTTAGCCCAGTCTAAACATTCCTGCTCTACTCTCTCTGATGCTGCTCAGCAGAGAGTGGGCACAGAGATGTTGGAATCAATTGGTCTTCCAGGCAGGAAAAGGAGGAGTTACAGCAATGTGTTTTGCAGAGTTGCAAAGCTCATTGTTTGCTGAAGATGCCCTGCAGGAGTTTCCCTGCTGGCCCTTCGTCTGTGGGATTAGAGTCCAAGCGCTGCTCCTCCCCTGTCACACCTCCTCTCCAAACGAGAGAGCGCACCAGAAACTTTGGATTCAAATGCACTTTTAGGAGATAAAGTGAGGAGTGACAGCAATGTTTGTGTCACAGTTTAAAGCTCACTGTGTGCAAAACATGATCAAGCAGGAGATTTTTTTCAAGGCTCTTCTGCTGTTTTAGGCAGGTCTAAAAATTCCTGCTCTACTCTCTCTGTTGCTGCTCAGCAGAGAGCGGGCACAGAGATGGTGGATTCAGCTGGTCTTTCAGGCAAAAAGGGAGGAGTGACAGCAATGTGTGTTGCAGAGTTGCAAAGCTCGCTGTGCACTGAAGATGATCAGTGGGAACTTTCTGGACTGTCTCTTCTGCTCTTTTAGCATTGGCTAAAGGTTCCTGCTCTACTCTCTCTGCTTCTGCCCAGCAGAGAAAGGGCACAGAGATTTTGGATTCAATTGGACTTTGAGGTAGGAAAGTGCGGAGCGAGAGCAATGTATGTGTCACAGTTGCAAAGCTGACTGCGTGCTGAAGATGCCCTGCCGGAGCTTTCACTCCGGGCTCTTTGGCTGTGGGAGCAGAGGCCAAGAGATCGTGTTCACCTGTCACTGCTGCTGTTCAAACGAGAGAGGGCGGGAGAGACCATGGATTCAAACGGATTATTAGGAGATGAAGTGAGGAGTGACAGCAATGTGTGTTTCAGAGTTGCAAAGCTCACTGTGCGCTGAAGATGATCTGCAAGGACTTTCCCTCCCTGCCCTTCGGAACTGGGAGCGGATTCCAAGCGCTCGTGCTCACCTGCCTCTGCTGCACTGGAAACGAGAGTGGAGACCAGAAACGCTGGATTCAAATGCACTTTTAGGAGCTACAATGAGGAGTGACAACAGTGTGTGTGTCAAAGTTGTAAAGCTCAGTGTGTTGAAGAAGCACAAGAGCAGCCTTCAGCCTGTCTCTTCCACTGCCTTACAGATTGCAGACATTCCTGCTCACTCTGCTGCTCAGCAGAGTGCTGGCAACGGAGTTCTTGGATTGAAATGGTCTTTTAGGAGAAAGAGTGAAGAGTGACAGCAATGTTTTTGTCACAGTTTAAAGCTCACTGTGTGCTAAACATGATCAGGAGGAGCTTTTTTGCAAGGCTCTTCTGCTGTTTTAGGCCAGTCTAAACATTCCTGCTCTACTCTCTCTGATGCTGCTCAGCAGAGAGTGGGCACAGAGATGTTGGAATCAATTGGTCTTCCAGGCAGGAAAAGGAGGAGTTACAGCAATGTGTTTTGCAGAGTTGCAAAGCTCACTGTGTGCTGAAGATGCCCTGCAGGAGTTTCCCTGCTGGCCCTTCGTCTGTGGGATTAGAGTCCAAGCGCTGCTCCTCCCCTGTCACACCTCCTCTCCAAACGAGAGAGCGCACCAGAAACTTTGGATTCAAATGCACTTTTAGGAGATAAAGTGAGGAGTGACAGCAATGTTTGTGTCACAGTTTAAAGCTCACTGTGTGCAAAACATGATCAAGCAGGAGATTTTTTTCAAGGCTCTTCTGCTGTTTTAGGCAGGTCTAAAAATTCCTGCTCTACTCTCTCTGTTGCTGCTCAGCAGAGAGCGGGCACAGAGATGGTGGATTCAGCTGGTCTTTCAGGCAAAAAGGGAGGAGTGACAGCAATGTGTGTTGCAGAGTTGCAAAGCTCGCTGTGCGCTGAAGATGATCAGTGGGAACTTTCTGGACTGTCTCTTCTGCTCTTTTAGCATTGGCTAAAGGTTCCTGCTCTACTCTGCTTCTGCCCAGCAGAGAAAGGGCACAGAGATTTTGGATTCAATTGGACTTTGAGGTAGGAAAGTGCGGAGCGAGAGCAATATATGTGTCACAGTTGCAAAGCTGACTGCGTGCTGAAGATGCCCTGCCGGAGCTTTCACTCCGGGCTCTTCGGCTGTGGGAGCAGAGGCCAAGAGATCGTGTTCACCTGTCACTGCTGCTGTTCAAACGAGAGAGGGCGGGAGAGACCATGGATTCAAACGGATTATTAGGAGATGAAGTGAGGAGTGACAGCAATGTGTGTTTCAGAGTTGCAAAGCTCACTGTGCGCTGAAGATGATCTGCAAGGACTTTCCCTCCCTGCCCTTCGGAACTGGGAGCGGATTCCAAGCGCTCGTGCTCACCTGCCTCTGCTGCACTGGAAACGAGAGTGGAGACCAGAAACGCTGGATTCAAATGCACTTTTAGGAGCTACAATGAGGAGTGACAACAGTGTGTGTGTCAAAGTTGTAAAGCTCAGTGTGTTGAAGAAGCACAAGAGCAGCCTTCAGCCTGTCTCTTCCACTGCCTTACAGATTGCAGACATTCCTGCTCACTCTGCTGCTCAGCAGAGTGCTGGCAACGGAGTTCTTGGATTGAAATGGTCTTTTAGGAGAAAGAGTGAAGAGTGACAGCAATGTTTGTGTCACAGTTTAAAGCTCACTGTGTGCTAAACATGATCAGGAGGAGCTTTTTTGCAAGGCTCTTCTGCTGTTTTAGCCCAGTCTAAACATTCCTGCTCTACTCTCTCTGATGCTGCTCAGCAGAGAGTGGGCACAGAGATGTTGGAATCAATTGGTCTTCCAGGCAGGAGAAGGAGGAGTTACAGCAATGTGTTTTGCAGAGTTGCAAAGCTCACTGTGTGCTGAAGATGCCCTGCAGGAGTTTCCCTGCTGGCCCTTCGTCTGTGGTATTAGAGTCCAAGCGCTGCTCCTCCCCTGTCACAACTCCTCTCGAAACGAGAGAGCGCACCAGAAACTTTGGATTCAAATGCACTTTTAGGAGATAAAGTGAGGAGTGACAGCAATGTTTGTGTCACAGTTTAAAGCTCACTGTGTGCAAAACATGATCAAGCAGGAGATTTTTTTCAAGGCTCTTCTGCTGTTTTAGGCAGGTCTAAAAATTCCTGCTCTACTATCTCTGTTGCTGCTCAGCAGAGAGCGGGCACAGAGATGGTGGATTCAGCTGGTCTTTCAGGCAAAAAGGGAGGAGTGACAGCAATGTGTGTTGCAGAGTTGCAAAGCTCGCTGTGCGCTGAAGATGATCAGTGGGAACTTTCTGGACTGTCTCTTCTGCTCTTTTAGCATTGGCTAAAGGTTCCTGCTCTACTCTGCTTCTGCCCAGCAGAGAAAGGGCACAGAGATTTTGGATTCAATTGGACTTTGAGGTAGGAAAGTGCGGAGCGAGAGCAATATATGTGTCACAGTTGCAAAGCTGACTGCGTGCTGAAGATGCCCTGCCGGAGCTTTCACTCCGGGCTCTTCGGCTGTGGGAGCAGAGGCCAAGAGATCGTGTTCACCTGTCACTGCTGCTGTTCAAACGAGAGAGGGCGGGAGAGACCATGGATTCAAACGGATTATTAGGAGATGAAGTGAGGAGTGACAGCAATGTGTGTTTCAGAGTTGCAAAGCTCACTGTGCGCTGAAGATGATCTGCAAGGACTTTCCCTCCCTGCCCTTCGGAACTGGGAGCGGATTCCAAGCGCTCGTGCTCACCTGCCTCTGCTGCACTGGAAACGAGAGTGGAGACCAGAAACGCTGGATTCAAATGCACTTTTAGGAGCTACAATGAGGAGTGACAACAGTGTGTGTGTCAAAGTTGTAAAGCTCAGAGTGTTGAAGAAGCACAAGAGCAGCCTTCAGCCTGTCTCTTCCACTGCCTTACAGATTGCAGACATTCCTGCTCACTCTGCTGCTCAGCAGAGTGCTGGCAACGGAGTTCTTGGATTGAAATGGTCTTTTAGGAGAAAGAGTGAAGAGTGACAGCAATGTTTGTGTCACAGTTTAAAGCTCACTGTGTGCTAAACATGATCAGGAGGAGCTTTTTTGCAAGGCTCTTCTGCTGTTTTAGCCCAGTCTAAACATTCCTGCTCTACTCTCTCTGATGCTGCTCAGCAGAGAGTGGGCACAGAGATGTTGGAATCAATTGGTCTTCCAGGCAGGAGAAGGAGGAGTTACAGCAATGTGTTTTGCAGAGTTGCAAAGCTCACTGTGTGCTGAAGATGCCCTGCAGGAGTTTCCCTGCTGGCCCTTCGTCTGTGGTATTAGAGTCCAAGCGCTGCTCCTCCCCTGTCACAACTCCTCTCGAAACGAGAGAGCGCACCAGAAACTTTGGATTCAAATGCACTTTTAGGAGATAAAGTGAGGAGTGACAGCAATGTTTGTGTCACAGTTTAAAGCTCACTGTGTGCAAAACATGATCAAGCAGGAGATTTTTTTCAAGGCTCTTCTGCTGTTTTAGGCAGGTCTAAAAATTCCTGCTCTACTATCTCTGTTGCTGCTCAGCAGAGAGCGGGCACAGAGATGGTGGATTCAGCTGGTCTTTCAGGCAAAAAGGGAGGAGTGACAGCAATGTGTGTTGCAGAGTTGCAAAGCTCGCTGTGCGCTGAAGATGATCAGTGGGAACTTTCTGGACTGTCTCTTCTGCTCTTTTAGCATTGGCTAAAGGTTCCTGCTCTACTCTGCTTCTGCCCAGCAGAGAAAGGGCACAGAGATTTTGGATTCAATTGGACTTTGAGGTAGGAAAGTGCGGAGCGAGAGCAATATATGTGTCACAGTTGCAAAGCTGACTGCGTGCTGAAGATGCCCTGCCGGAGCTTTCACTCCGGGCTCTTCGGCTGTGGGAGCAGAGGCCAAGAGATCGTGTTCACCTGTCACTGCCGCTGTTCAAACGAGAAAGGGCGGGAGAGACCATGGATTCAAACGGATTATTAGGAGATGAAGTGAGGAGTGACAGCAATGTGTGTTTCAGAGTTGCAAAGCTCACTGTGCGCTGAAGATGATCTGCAAGGACTTTCCCTCCCTGCCCTTCGGAACTGGGAGCGGATTCCAAGCGCTCGTGCTCACCTGCCTCTGCTGCACTGGAAACGAGAGTGGAGACCAGAAACGCTGGATTCAAATGCACTTTTAGGAGCTACAATGAGGAGTGACAACAGTGTGTGTGTCAAAGTTGTAAAGCTCAGTGTGTTGAAGAAGCACAAGAGCAGCCTTCAGGCCTGTCTCTTCCACTGCCTTACAGATTGCAGACATTCCTGCTCACTCTGCTGCTCAGCAGAGTGCTGGCAACGGAGTTCTTGGATTGAAATGGTCTTTTAGGAGAAAGAGTGAAGAGTGACAGCAATGTTTGTGTCACAGTTTAAAGCTCACTGTGTGCTAAACATGATCAGGAGGAGCTTTTTTGCAAGGCTCTTCTGCTGTTTTAGCCCAGTCTAAACATTCCTGCTCTACTCTCTCTGATGCTGCTCAGCAGAGAGTGGGCACAGAGATGTTGGAATCAATTGGTCTTCCAGGCAGGAGAAGGAGGAGTTACAGCAATGTGTTTTGCAGAGTTGCAAAGCTCACTGTGTGCTGAAGATGCCCTGCAGGAGTTTCCCTGCTGGCCCTTCGTCTGTGGTATTAGAGTCCAAGCGCTGCTCCTCCCCTGTCACAACTCCTCTCGAAACGAGAGAGCGCACAAGAAACTTTGGATTCAAATGCACTTTTAGGAGATAAAGTGAGGAGTGACAGCAATGTTTGTGTCACAGTTTAAAGCTCACTGTGTGCAAAACATGATCAAGCAGGAGATTTTTTTCAAGGCTCTTCTGCTGTTTTAGGCAGGTCTAAAAATTCCTGCTCTACTATCTCTGTTGCTGCTCAGCAGAGAGCGGGCACAGAGATGGTGGATTCAGCTGGTCTTTCAGGCAAAAAGGGAGGAGTGACAGCAATGTGTGTTGCAGAGTTGCAAAGCTCGCTGTGCGCTGAAGATGATCAGTGGGAACTTTCTGGACTGTCTCTTCTGCTCTTTTAGCATTGGCTAAAGGTTCCTGCTCTACTCTGCTTCTGCCCAGCAGAGAAAGGGCACAGAGATTTTGGATTCAATTGGACTTTGAGGTAGGAAAGTGCGGAGCGAGAGCAATATATGTGTCACAGTTGCAAAGCTGACTGCGTGCTGAAGATGCCCTGCCGGAGCTTTCACTCCGGGCTCTTCGGCTGTGGGAGCAGAGGCCAAGAGATTGTGTTCACCTGTCACTGCTGCTGTTCAAACGAGAGAGGGCGGGAGAGACCATGGATTCAAACGGATTATTAGGAGATGAAGTGAGGAGTGACAGCAATGTGTGTTTCAGAGTTGCAAAGCTCACTGTGCGCTGAAGATGATCTGCAAGGACTTTCCCTCCCTGCCCTTCGGAACTGGGAGCGGATTCCAAGCGCTCGTGCTCACCTGCCTCTGCTGCACTGGAAACGAGAGTGGAGACCAGAAACGCTGGATTCAAATGCACTTTTAGGAGCTACAATGAGGAGTGACAACAGTGTGTGTGTCAAAGTTGTAAAGCTCAGTGTGTTGAAGAAGCACAAGAGCAGCCTTCAGCCTGTCTCTTCCACTGCCTTACAGATTGCAGACATTCCTGCTCACTCTGCTGCTCAGCAGAGTGCTGGCAACGGAGTTCTTGGATTGAAATGGTCTTTTAGGAGAAAGAGTGAAGAGTGACAGCAATGTTTGTGTCACAGTTTAAAGCTCACTGTGTGCTAAACATGATCAGGAGGAGCTTTTTTGCAAGGCTCTTCTGCTGTTTTAGCCCAGTCTAAACATTCCTGCTCTACTCTCTCTGATGCTGCTCAGCAGAGAGTGGGCACAGAGATGTTGGAATCAATTGGTCTTCCAGGCAGGAGAAGGAGGAGTTACAGCAATGTGTTTTGCAGAGTTGCAAAGCTCACTGTGTGCTGAAGATGCCCTGCAGGAGTTTCCCTGCTGGCCCTTCGTCTGTGGTATTAGAGTCCAAGCGCTGCTCCTCCCCTGTCACAACTCCTCTCGAAACGAGAGAGCGCACAAGAAACTTTGGATTCAAATGCACTTTTAGGAGATAAAGTGAGGAGTGACAGCAATGTTTGTGTCACAGTTTAAAGCTCACTGTGTGCAAAACATGATCAAGCAGGAGATTTTTTTCAAGGCTCTTCTGCTGTTTTAGGCAGGTCTAAAAATTCCTGCTCTACTATCTCTGTTGCTGCTCAGCAGAGAGCGGGCACAGAGATGGTGGATTCAGCTGGTCTTTCAGGCAAAAAGGGAGGAGTGACAGCAATGTGTGTTGCAGAGTTGCAAAGCTCGCTGTGCGCTGAAGATGATCAGTGGGAACTTTCTGGACTGTCTCTTCTGCTCTTTTAGCATTGGCTAAAGGTTCCTGCTCTACTCTGCTTCTGCCCAGCAGAGAAAGGGCACAGAGATTTTGGATTCAATTGGACTTTGAGGTAGGAAAGTGCGGAGCGAGAGCAATATATGTGTCACAGTTGCAAAGCTGACTGCGTGCTGAAGATGCCCTGCCGGAGCTTTCACTCCGGGCTCTTCGGCTGTGGGAGCAGAGGCCAAGAGATCGTGTTCACCTGTCACTGCTGCTGTTCAAACGAGAGAGGGCGGGAGAGACCATGGATTCAAACGGATTATTAGGAGATGAAGTGAGGAGTGACAGCAATGTGTGTTTCAGAGTTGCAAAGCTCACTGTGCGCTGAAGATGATCTGCAAGGACTTTCCCTCCCTGCCCTTCGGAACTGGGAGCGGATTCCAAGCGCTCGTGCTCACCTGCCTCTGCTGCACTGGAAACGAGAGTGGAGACCAGAAACGCTGGATTCAAATGCACTTTTAGGAGCTACAATGAGGAGTGACAACAGTGTGTGTGTCAAAGTTGTAAAGCTCAGTGTGTTGAAGAAGCACAAGAGCAGCCTTCAGCCTGTCTCTTCCACTGCCTTACAGATTGCAGACATTCCTGCTCACTCTGCTGCTCAGCAGAGTGCTGGCAACGGAGTTCTTGGATTGAAATGGTCTTTTAGGAGAAAGAGTGAAGAGTGACAGCAATGTTTGTGTCACAGTTTAAAGCTCACTGTGTGCTAAACATGATCAGGAGGAGCTTTTTTGCAAGGCTCTTCTGCTGTTTTAGCCCAGTCTAAACATTCCTGCTCTACTCTCTCTGATGCTGCTCAGCAGAGAGTGGGCACAGAGATGTTGGAATCAATTGGTCTTCCAGGCAGGAGAAGGAGGAGTTACAGCAATGTGTTTTGCAGAGTTGCAAAGCTCACTGTGTGCTGAAGATGCCCTGCAGGAGTTTCCCTGCTGGCCCTTCGTCTGTGGTATTAGAGTCCAAGCGCTGCTCCTCCCCTGTCACAACTCCTCTCGAAACGAGAGAGCGCACAAGAAACTTTGGATTCAAATGCACTTTTAGGAGATAAAGTGAGGAGTGACAGCAATGTTTGTGTCACAGTTTAAAGCTCACTGTGTGCAAAACATGATCAAGCAGGAGATTTTTTTCAAGGCTCTTCTGCTGTTTTAGGCAGGTCTAAAAATTCCTGCTCTACTATCTCTGTTGCTGCTCAGCAGAGAGCGGGCACAGAGATGGTGGATTCAGCTGGTCTTTCAGGCAAAAAGGGAGGAGTGACAGCAATGTGTGTTGCAGAGTTGCAAAGCTCGCTGTGCGCTGAAGATGATCAGTGGGAACTTTCTGGACTGTCTCTTCTGCTCTTTTAGCATTGGCTAAAGGTTCCTGCTCTACTCTGCTTCTGCCCAGCAGAGAAAGGGCACAGAGATTTTGGATTCAATTGGACTTTGAGGTAGGAAAGTGCGGAGCGAGAGCAATATATGTGTCACAGTTGCAAAGCTGACTGCGTGCTGAAGATGCCCTGCCGGAGCTTTCACTCCGGGCTCTTCGGCTGTGGGAGCAGAGGCCAAGAGATCGTGTTCACCTGTCACTGCTGCTGTTCAAACGAGAGAGGGCGGGAGAGACCATGGATTCAAACGGATTATTAGGAGATGAAGTGAGGAGTGACAGCAATGTGTGTTTCAGAGTTGCAAAGCTCACTGTGCGCTGAAGATGATCTGCAAGGACTTTCCCTCCCTGCCCTTCGGAACTGGGAGCGGATTCCAAGCGCTCGTGCTCACCTGCCTCTGCTGCACTGGAAACGAGAGTGGAGACCAGAAACGCTGGATTCAAATGCACTTTTAGGAGCTACAATGAGGAGTGACAACAGTGTGTGTGTCAAAGTTGTAAAGCTCAGAGTGTTGAAGAAGCACAAGAGCAGCCTTCAGCCTGTCTCTTCCACTGCCTTACAGATTGCAGACATTCCTGCTCACTCTGCTGCTCAGCAGAGTGCTGGCAACGGAGTTCTTGGATTGAAATGGTCTTTTAGGAGAAAGAGTGAAGAGTGACAGCAATGTTTGTGTCACAGTTTAAAGCTCACTGTGTGCTAAACATGATCAGGAGGAGCTTTTTTGCAAGGCTCTTCTGCTGTTTTAGCCCAGTCTAAACATTCCTGCTCTACTCTCTCTGATGCTGCTCAGCAGAGAGTGGGCACAGAGATGTTGGAATCAATTGGTCTTCCAGGCAGGAGAAGGAGGAGTTACAGCAATGTGTTTTGCAGAGTTGCAAAGCTCACTGTGTGCTGAAGATGCCCTGCAGGAGTTTCCCTGCTGGCCCTTCGTCTGTGGTATTAGAGTCCAAGCGCTGCTCCTCCCCTGTCACAACTCCTCTCGAAACGAGAGAGCGCACAAGAAACTTTGGATTCAAATGCACTTTTAGGAGATAAAGTGAGGAGTGACAGCAATGTTTGTGTCACAGTTTAAAGCTCACTGTGTGCAAAACATGATCAAGCAGGAGATTTTTTTCAAGGCTCTTCTGCTGTTTTAGGCAGGTCTAAAAATTCCTGCTCTACTATCTCTGTTGCTGCTCAGCAGAGAGCGGGCACAGAGATGGTGGATTCAGCTGGTCTTTCAGGCAAAAAGGGAGGAGTGACAGCAATGTGTGTTGCAGAGTTGCAAAGCTCGCTGTGCGCTGAAGATGATCAGTGGGAACTTTCTGGACTGTCTCTTCTGCTCTTTTAGCATTGGCTAAAGGTTCCTGCTCTACTCTGCTTCTGCCCAGCAGAGAAAGGGCACAGAGATTTTGGATTCAATTGGACTTTGAGGTAGGAAAGTGCGGAGCGAGAGCAATATATGTGTCACAGTTGCAAAGCTGACTGCGTGCTGAAGATGCCCTGCCGGAGCTTTCACTCCGGGCTCTTCGGCTGTGGGAGCAGAGGCCAAGAGATCGTGTTCACCTGTCACTGCCGCTGTTCAAACGAGAAAGGGCGGGAGAGACCATGGATTCAAACGGATTATTAGGAGATGAAGTGAGGAGTGACAGCAATGTGTGTTTCAGAGTTGCAAAGCTCACTGTGCGCTGAAGATGATCTGCAAGGACTTTCCCTCCCTGCCCTTCGGAACTGGGAGCGGATTCCAAGCGCTCGTGCTCACCTGCCTCTGCTGCACTGGAAACGAGAGTGGAGACCAGAAACGCTGGATTCAAATGCACTTTTAGGAGCTACAATGAGGAGTGACAACAGTGTGTGTGTCAAAGTTGTAAAGCTCAGTGTGTTGAAGAAGCACAAGAGCAGCCTTCAGCCTGTCTCTTCCACTGCCTTACAGATTGCAGACATTCCTGCTCACTCTGCTGCTCAGCAGAGTGCTGGCAACGGAGTTCTTGGATTGAAATGGTCTTTTAGGAGAAAGAGTGAAGAGTGACAGCAATGTTTGTGTCACAGTTTAAAGCTCACTGTGTGCTAAACATTATCAGGAGGAGCTTTTTTGCAAGGCTCTTCTGCTGTTTTAGCCCAGTCTAAACATTCCTGCTCTACTCTCTCTGATGCTGCTCAGCAGAGAGTGGGCACAGAGATGTTGGAATCAATTGGTCTTCCAGGCAGGAGAAGGAGGAGTTACAGCAATGTGTTTTGCAGAGTTGCAAAGCTCACTGTGTGCTGAAGATGCCCTGCAGGAGTTTCCCTGCTGGCCCTTCGTCTGTGGTATTAGAGTCCAAGCGCTGCTCCTCCCCTGTCACAACTCCTCTCGAAACGAGAGAGCGCACAAGAAACTTTGGATTCAAATGCACTTTTAGGAGATAAAGTGAGGAGTGACAGCAATGTTTGTGTCACAGTTTAAAGCTCACTGTGTGCAAAACATGATCAAGCAGGAGATTTTTTTCAAGGCTCTTCTGCTGTTTTAGGCAGGTCTAAAAATTCCTGCTCTACTATCTCTGTTGCTGCTCAGCAGAGAGCGGGCACAGAGATGGTGGATTCAGCTGGTCTTTCAGGCAAAAAGGGAGGAGTGACAGCAATGTGTGTTGCAGAGTTGCAAAGCTCGCTGTGCGCTGAAGATGATCAGTGGGAACTTTCTGGACTGTCTCTTCTGCTCTTTTAGCATTGGCTAAAGGTTCCTGCTCTACTCTGCTTCTGCCCAGCAGAGAAAGGGCACAGAGATTTTGGATTCAATTGGACTTTGAGGTAGGAAAGTGCGGAGCGAGAGCAATATATGTGTCACAGTTGCAAAGCTGACTGCGTGCTGAAGATGCCCTGCCGGAGCTTTCACTCCGGGCTCTTCGGCTGTGGGAGCAGAGGCCAAGAGATCGTGTTCACCTGTCACTGCTGCTGTTCAAACGAGAGAGGGCGGGAGAGACCATGGATTCAAACGGATTATTAGGAGATGAAGTGAGGAGTGACAGCAATGTGTGTTTCAGAGTTGCAAAGCTCACTGTGCGCTGAAGATGATCTGCAAGGACTTTCCCTCCCTGCCCTTCGGAACTGGGAGCGGATTCCAAGCGCTCGTGCTCACCTGCCTCTGCTGCACTGGAAACGAGAGTGGAGACCAGAAACGCTGGATTCAAATGCACTTTTAGGAGCTACAATGAGGAGTGACAACAGTGTGTGTGTCAAAGTTGTAAAGCTCAGTGTGTTGAAGAAGCACAAGAGCAGCCTTCAGCCTGTCTCTACCACTGCCTTACAGATTGCAGACATTCCTGCTCACTCTGCTGCTCAGCAGAGTGCTGGCAAAGGAGTTCTTGGATTGAAATGGTCTTTTAGGAGAAAGAGTGAAGAGTGACAGCAATGTTTGTGTCACAGTTTAAAGCTCACTGTGTGATAAACATTATCAGGAGGAGCTTTTTTGCAAGGCTCTTCTGCTGTTTTAGCCCAGTCTAAACATTCCTGCTCTACTCTCTCTGATGCTGCTCAGCAGAGAGTGGGCACAGAGATGTTGGAATCAATTGGTCTTCCAGGCAGGAGAAGGAGGAGTTACAGCAATGTGTTTTGCAGAGTTGCAAAGCTCACTGTGTGCTGAAGATGCCCTGCAGGAGTTTCCCTGCTGGCCCTTCGTCTGTGGTATTAGAGTCCAAGCGCTGCTCCTCCCCTGTCACAACTCCTCTCGAAACGAGAGAGCGCACCAGAAACTTTGGATTCAAATGCACTTTTAGGAGATAAAGTGAGGAGTGACAGCAATGTTTGTGTCACAGTTTAAAGCTCACTGTGTGCAAAACATGATCAAGCAGGAGATTTTTTTCAAGGCTCTTCTGCTGTTTTAGGCAGGTCTAAAAATTCCTGCTCTACTATCTCTGTTGCTGCTCAGCAGAGAGCGGGCACAGAGATGGTGGATTCAGCTGGTCTTTCAGGCAAAAAGGGAGGAGTGACAGCAATGTGTGTTGCAGAGTTGCAAAGCTCGCTGTGCGCTGAAGATGATCAGTGGGAACTTTCTGGACTGTCTCTTCTGCTCTTTTAGCATTGGCTAAAGGTTCCTGCTCTACTCTGCTTCTGCCCAGCAGAGAAAGGGCACAGAGATTTTGGATTCAATTGGACTTTGAGGTAGGAAAGTGCGGAGCAAGAGCAATATATGTGTCACAGTTGCAAAGCTGACTGCGTGCTGAAGATGCCCTGCCGGAGCTTTCACTCCGGGCTCTTCGGCTGTGGGAGCAGAGGCCAAGAGATCGTGTTCACCTGTCACTGCCGCTGTTCAAACGAGAAAGGGCGGGAGAGACCATGGATTCAAACGGATTATTAGGAGATGAAGTGAGGAGTGACAGCAATGTGTGTTTCAGAGTTGCAAAGCTCACTGTGCGCTGAAGATGATCTGCAAGGACTTTCCCTCCCTGCCCTTCGGAACTGGGAGCGGATTCCAAGCGCTCGTGCTCACCTGCCTCTGCTGCACTGGAAACGAGAGTGGAGACCAGAAACGCTGGATTCAAATGCACTTTTAGGAGCTACAATGAGGAGTGACAACAGTGTGTGTGTCACAGTTGTAAAGCTCAGTGTGTTGAAGAAGCACAAGAGCAGCCTTCAGGCCTGTCTCTTCCACTGCCTTACAGATTGCAGACATTCCTGCTCACTCTGCTGCTCAGCAGAGTGCTGGCAACGGAGTTCTTGGATTGAAATGGTCTTTTAGGAGAAAGAGTGAAGAGTGACAGCAATGTTTGTGTCACAGTTTAAAGCTCACTGTGTGCTAAACATGATCAGGAGGAGCTTTTTTGCAAGGCTCTTCTGCTGTTTTAGCCCAGTCTAAACATTCCTGCTCTACTCTCTCTGATGCTGCTCAGCAGAGAGTGGGCACAGAGATGTTGGAATCAATTGGTCTTCCAGGCAGGAGAAGGAGGAGTTACAGCAATGTGTTTTGCAGAGTTGCAAAGCTCACTGTGTGCTGAAGATGCCCTGCAGGAGTTTCCCTGCTGGCCCTTCGTCTGTGGTATTAGAGTCCAAGCGCTGCTCCTCCCCTGTCACAACTCCTCTCGAAACGAGAGAGCGCACCAGAAACTTTGGATTCAAATGCACTTTTAGGAGATAAAGTGAGGAGTGACAGCAATGTTTGTGTCACAGTTTAAAGCTCACTGTGTGCAAAACATGATCAAGCAGGAGATTTTTTTCAAGGCTCTTCTGCTGTTTTAGGCAGGTCTAAAAATTCCTGCTCTACTATCTCTGTTGCTGCTCAGCAGAGAGCGGGCACAGAGATGGTGGATTCAGCTGGTCTTTCAGGCAAAAAGGGAGGAGTGACAGCAATGTGTGTTGCAGAGTTGCAAAGCTCGCTGTGCGCTGAAGATGATCAGTGGGAACTTTCTGGACTGTCTCTTCTGCTCTTTTAGCATTGGCTAAAGGTTCCTGCTCTACTCTGCTTCTGCCCAGCAGAGAAAGGGCACAGAGATTTTGGATTCAATTGGACTTTGAGGTAGGAAAGTGCGGAGCGAGAGCAATATATGTGTCACAGTTGCAAAGCTGACTGCGTGCTGAAGATGCCCTGCCGGAGCTTTCACTCCGGGCTCTTCGGCTGTGGGAGCAGAGGCCAAGAGATCGTGTTCACCTGTCACTGCCGCTGTTCAAACGAGAAAGGCTGGGAGAGACCATGGATTCAAACGGATTATTAGGAGATGAAGTGAGGAGTGACAGCAATGTGTGTTTCAGAGTTGCAAAGCTCACTGTGCGCTGAAGATGATCTGCAAGGACTTTCCCTCCCTGCCCTTCGGAACTGGGAGCGGATTCCAAGCGCTCGTGCTCACCTGCCTCTGCTGCACTGGAAACGAGAGTGGAGACCAGAAACGCTGGATTCAAATGCACTTTTAGGAGCTACAATGAGGAGTGACAACAGTGTGTGTGTCAAAGTTGTAAAGCTCAGTGTGTTGAAGAAGCACAAGAGCAGCCTTCAGCCTGTCTCTTCCACTGCCTTACAGATTGCAGACATTCCTGCTCACTCTGCTGCTCAGCAGAGTGCTGGCAACGGAGTTCTTGGATTGAAATGGTCTTTTAGGAGAAAGAGTGAAGAGTGACAGCAATGTTTGTGTCACAGTTTAAAGCTCACTGTGTGCTAAACATGATCAGGAGGAGCTTTTTTGCAAGGCTCTTCTGCTGTTTTAGCCCAGTCTAAACATTCCTGCTCTACTCTCTCTGATGCTGCTCAGCAGAGAGTGGGCACAGAGATGTTGGAATCAATTGGTCTTCCAGGCAGGAGAAGGAGGAGTTACAGCAATGTGTTTTGCAGAGTTGCAAAGCTCACTGTGTGCTGAAGATGCCCTGCAGGAGTTTCCCTGCTGGCCCTTCGTCTGTGGTATTAGAGTCCAAGCGCTGCTCCTCCCCTGTCACAACTCCTCTCGAAACGAGAGAGCGCACCAGAAACGTTGGATTCAAATGCACTTTTAGGAGATAAAGTGAGGAGTGACAGCAATGTTTGTGTCACAGTTTAAAGCTCACTGTGTGCAAAACATGATCAAGCAGGAGATTTTTTTCAAGGCTCTTCTGCTGTTTTAGGCAGGTCTAAAAATTCCTGCTCTACTCTCTCTGTTGCTGCTCAGCAGAGAGCGGGCACAGAGATGGTGGATTCAGCTGGTCTTTCAGGCAAAAAGGGAGGAGTGACAGCAATGTGTGTTGCAGAGTTGCAAAGCTCGCTGTGCGCTGAAGATGATCAGTGGGAACTTTCTGGACTGTCTCTTCTGCTCTTTTAGCATTGGCTAAAGGTTCCTGCTCTACTCTGCTTCTGCCCAGCAGAGAAAGGGCACAGAGATTTTGGATTCAATTGGACTTTGAGGTAGGAAAGTGCGGAGCGAGAGCAATATATGTGTCACAGTTGCAAAGCTGACTGCGTGCTGAAGATGCCCTGCCGGAGCTTTCACTCCGGGCTCTTTGGCTGTGGGAGCAGAGGCCAAGAGATCGTGTTCACCTGTCACTGCTTCTGTTTAAACGAGAGAGGGCGGGAGAGACCATGGATTCAAACGGATTATTAGGAGATGAAGTGAGGAGTGACAGCAATGTGTGTTTCAGAGTTGCAAAGCTCACTGTGCGCTGAAGATGATCTGCAAGGACTTTCCCTCCCTGCCCTTCGGAACTGGGAGCGGATTCCAAGCGCTCGTGCTCACCTTCCTCTGCTGCTCTTGAAACGAGAGTGGAGACCAGAAACGCTGGATTCAAATGCACTTTTAGGAGCTACAATGAGGAGTGACAACAGTGTGTGTGTCACAGTTGTAAAGCTCAGTGTGTTGAAGAAGCACAAGAGCAGCCTTCAGGCCTGTCTCTTCCACTGCCTTACAGATTGCAGACATTCCTGCTCACTCTGCTGCTCAGCAGAGTGCTGGCAACGGAGTTCTTGGATTGAAATGGTCTTTTAGGAGAAAGAGTGAAGAGTGACAGCAATGTTTGTGTCACAGTTTAAAGCTCACTGTGTGCTAAACATGATCAGGAGGAGCTTTTTTGCAAGGCTCTTCTGCTGTTTTAGCCCAGTCTAAACATTCCTGCTCTACTCTCTCTGATGCTGCTCAGCAGAGAGTGGGCACAGAGATGTTGGAATCAATTGGTCTTCCAGGCAGGAGAAGGAGGAGTTACAGCAATGTGTTTTGCAGAGTTGCAAAGCTCACTGTGTGCTGAAGATGCCCTGCAGGCGTTTCCCTCCTGGCCCTTCGTCTGTGGGATTAGAGTCCAAGCGCTGCTCCTCCCCTGTCACAACTCCTCTCGAAACGAGAGAGCGCACCAGAAACTTTGGATTCAAATGCACTTTTAGGAGATAAAGTGAGGAGTGACAGCAATGTTTGTGTCACAGTTTAAAGCTCACTGTGTGCAAAACATGATCAAGCAGGAGATTTTTTTCAAGGCTCTTCTGCTGTTTTAGGCAGGTCTAAAAATTCCTGCTCTACTCTCTCTGTTGCTGCTCAGCAGAGAGCGGGCACAGAGATGGTGGATTCAGCTGGTCTTTCAGGCAAAAAGGGAGGAGTGACAGCAATGTGTGTTGCAGAGTTGCAAAGCTCGCTGTGCGCTGAAGATGATCAGTGGGAACTTTCTGGACTGTCTCTTCTGCTCTTTTAGCATTGGCTAAAGGTTCCTGCTCTACTCTGCTTCTGCCCAGCAGAGAAAGGGCACAGAGATTTTGGATTCAATTGGACTTTGAGGTAGGAAAGTGCGGAGCGAGAGCAATATATGTGTCACAGTTGCAAAGCTGACTGCGTGCTGAAGATGCCCTGCCGGAGCTTTCACTCCGGGCTCTTCGGCTGTGGGAGCAGAGGCCAAGAGATCGTGTTCACCTGTCACTGCTGCTGTTCAAACGAGAGAGGGCGGGAGAGACCATGGATTCAAACGGATTATTAGGAGATGAAGTGAGGAGTGACAGCAATGTGTGTTTCAGAGTTGCAAAGCTCACTGTGCGCTGAAGATGATCTGCAAGGACTTTCCCTCCCTGCCCTTCGGAACTGGGAGCGGATTCCAAGCGCTCGTGCTCACCTGCCTCTGCTGCACTGGAAACGAGAGTGGAGACCAGAAACGCTGGATTCAAATGCACTTTTAGGAGCTACAATGAGGAGTGACAACAGTGTGTGTGTCAAAGTTGTAAAGCTCAGTGTGTTGAAGAAGCACAAGAGCAGCCTTCAGCCTGTCTCTTCCACTGCCTTACAGATTGCAGACATTCCTGCTCACTCTGCTGCTCAGCAGAGTGCTGGCAACGGAGTTCTTGGATTGAAATGGTCTTTTAGGAGAAAGAGTGAAGAGTGACAGCAATGTTTGTGTCACAGTTTAAAGCTCACTGTGTGCTAAACATGATCAGGAGGAGCTTTTTTGCAAGGCTCTTCTGCTGTTTTAGCCCAGTCTAAACATTCCTGCCCTACTCTCTCTGATGCTGCTCAGCAGAGAGTGGGCACAGAGATGTTGGAATCAATTGGTCTTCCAGGCAGGAGAAGGAGGAGTTACAGCAATGTGTTTTGCAGAGTTGCAAAGCTCACTGTGTGCTGAAGATGCCCTGCAGGAGTTTCCCTGCTGGCCCTTCGTCTGTGGGATTAGAGTCCAAGCGCTGCTCCTCCCCTGTCACAACTCCTCTCGAAACGAGAGAGCGCACAAGAAACTTTGGATTCAAATGCACTTTTAGGAGATAAAGTGAGGAGTGACAGCAATGTTTGTGTCACAGTTTAAAGCTCACTGTGTGCAAAACATGATCAAGCAGGAGATTTTTTTCAAGGCTCTTCTGCTGTTTTAGGCAGGTCTAAAAATTCCTGCTCTACTCTCTCTGTTGCTGCTCAGCAGAGAGCGGGCACAGAGATGGTGGATTCAGCTGGTCTTTCAGGCAAAAAGGGAGGAGTGACAGCAATGTGTGTTGCAGAGTTGCAAAGCTCGCTGTGCGCTGAAGATGATCAGTGGGAACTTTCTGGACTGTCTCTTCTGCTCTTTTAGCATTGGCTAAAGGTTCCTGCTCTACTCTGCTTCTGCCCAGCAGAGAAAGGGCACAGAGATTTTGGATTCAATTGGACTTTGAGGTAGGAAAGTGCGGAGCGAGAGCAATATATGTGTCACAGTTGCAAAGCTGACTGCGTGCTGAAGATGCCCTGCCGGAGCTTTCACTCCGGGCTCTTCGGCTGTGGGAGCAGAGGCCAAGAGATCGTGTTCACCTGTCACTGCTGCTGTTCAAACGAGAAAGGGCGGGAGAGACCATGGATTCAAACGGATTATTAGGAGATGAAGTGAGGAGTGACAGCAATGTGTGTTTCAGAGTTGCAAAGCTCACTGTGCGCTGAAGATGATCTGCAAGGACTTTCCCTCCCTGCCCTTCGGAACTGGGAGCGGATTCCAAGCGCTCGTGCTCACCTGCCTCTGCTGCACTGGAAACGAGAGTGGAGACCAGAAACGCTGGATTCAAATGCACTTTTAGGAGCTACAATGAGGAGTGACAACAGTGTGTGTGTCAAAGTTGTAAAGCTCAGTGTGTTGAAGAAGCACAAGAGCAGCCTTCAGCCTGTCTCTTCCACTGCCTTACAGATTGCAGACATTCCTGCTCACTCTGCTGCTCAGCAGAGTGCTGGCAACGGAGTTCTTGGATTGAAATGGTCTTTTAGGAGAAAGAGTGAAGAGTGACAGCAATGTTTGTGTCACAGTTTAAAGCTCACTGTGTGCTAAACATGATCAGGAGGAGCTTTTTTGCAAGGCTCTTCTGCTGTTTTAGCCCAGTCTAAACATTCCTGCTCTACTCTCTCTGATGCTGCTCAGCAGAGAGTGGGCACAGAGATGTTGGAATCAATTGGTCTTCCAGGCAGGAGAAGGAGGAGTTACAGCAATGTGTTTTGCAGAGTTGCAAAGCTCACTGTGTGCTGAAGATGCCCTGCAGGCGTTTCCCTGCTGGCCCTTCGTCTGTGGGATTAGAGTCCAAGCGCTGCTCCTCCCCTGTCACAACTCCTCTCGAAACGAGAGAGCGCACCAGAAACTTTGGATTCAAATGCACTTTTAGGAGATAAAGTGAGGAGTGACAGCAATGTTTGTGTCACAGTTTAAAGCTCACTGTGTGCAAAACATGATCAAGCAGGAGATTTTTTTCAAGGCTCTTCTGCTGTTTTAGGCAGGTCTAAAAATTCCTGCTCTACTCTCTCTGTTGCTGCTCAGCAGAGAGCGGGCACAGAGATGGTGGATTCAGCTGGTCTTTCAGGCAAAAAGGGAGGAGTGACAGCAATGTGTGTTGCAGAGTTGCAAAGCTCGCTGTGCGCTGAAGATGATCAGTGGGAACTTTCTGGACTGTCTCTTCTGCTCTTTTAGCATTGGCTAAAGGTTCCTGCTCTACTCTGCTTCTGCCCAGCAGAGAAAGGGCACAGAGATTTTGGATTCAATTGGACTTTGAGGTAGGAAAGTGCGGAGCGAGAGCAATATATGTGTCACAGTTGCAAAGCTGACTGCGTGCTGAAGATGCCCTGCCGGAGCTTTCACTCCGGGCTCTTCGGCTGTGGGAGCAGAGGCCAAGAGATCGTGTTCACCTGTCACTGCTGCTGTTCAAACGAGAGAGGGCGGGAGAGACCATGGATTCAAACGGATTATTAGGAGATGAAGTGAGGAGTGACAGCAATGTGTGTTTCAGAGTTGCAAAGCTCACTGTGCGCTGAAGATGATCTGCAAGGACTTTCCCTCCCTGCCCTTCGGAACTGGGAGCGGATTCCAAGCGCTCGTGCTCACCTTCCTCTGCTGCTCTTGAAACGAGAGTGGAGACCAGAAACGCTGGATTCAAATGCACTTTTAGGAGCTACAATGAGGAGTGACAACAGTATGTGTGTCACAGTTGTAAAGCTCAGTGTGTTGAAGAAGCACAAGAGCAGCCTTCAGGCCTGTCTCTTCCACTGCCTTACAGATTGCAGACATTCCTGCTCACTCTGCTGCTCAGCAGAGTGCTGGCAACGGAGTTCTTGGATTGAAATGGTCTTTTAGGAGAAAGAGTGAAGAGTGACAGCAATGTTTGTGTCACAGTTTAAAGCTCACTGTGTGCTAAACATGATCAGGAGGAGCTTTTTTGCAAGGCTCTTCTGCTGTTTTAGCCCAGTCTAAACATTCCTGCCCTCTGTTGCTGCTCAGCAGAGAGTGGGCACAGAGATGTTGGAATCAATTGGTCTTCCAGGCAGGAGAAGGAGGAGTTACAGCAATGTGTGTTGCAGAATTGCAAAGCTCACTGTGTGCTGAAGATGCCCTGCAGGAGTTTCCCTGCTGGCCCTTCGTCTGTGGGATTAGAGTCCAAGCGCTGCTCCTCCCCTGTCACAACTCCTCTCGAAACGAGAGAGCGCACCAGAAACTTTGGATTCAAATGCACTTTTAGGAGATAAAGTGAGGAGTGACAGCAATGTTTGTGTCACAGTTTAAAGCTCACTGTGTGCAAAACATGATCAAGCAGGAGATTTTTTTCAAGGCTCTTCTGCTGCTTTAGGCAGGTCTAAAAATTCCTGCTCTACTCTCTCTGTTGCTGCTCAGCAGAGAGCGGGCACAGAGATGGTGGATTCAGCTGGTCTTTCAGGCAAAAAGGGAGGAGTGACAGCAATGTGTGTTGCAGAGTTGCAAAGCTCGCTGTGCGCTGAAGATGATCAGTGGGAACTTTCTGGACTGTCTCTTCTGCTCTTTTAGCATTGGCTAAAGGTTCCTGCTCTACTCTGCTTCTGCCCAGCAGAGAAAGGGCACAGAGATTTTGGATTCAATTGGACTTTGAGGTAGGAAAGTGCGGAGCGAGAGCAATATATGTGTCACAGTTGCAAAGCTGACTGCGTGCTGAAGATGCCCTGCCGGAGCTTTCACTCCGGGCTCTTCGGCTGTGGGAGCAGAATCCAAGAGATCGTGTTCACCTGTCACTGCCGCTGTTCAAACGAGAAAGGGCGGGAGAGACCATGGATTCAAACGGATTATTAGGAGATGAAGTGAGGAGTGACAGCAATGTGTGTTTCAGAGTTGCAAAGCTCACTGTGCGCTGAAGATGATCTGCAAGGACTTTCCCTCCCTGCCCTTCGGAACTGGGAGCGGATTCCAAGCGCTCGTGCTCACCTGCCTCTGCTGCACTGGAAACGAGAGTGGAGACCAGAAACGCTGGATTCAAATGCACTTTTAGGAGCTACAATGAGGAGTGACAACAGTGTGTGTGTCAAAGTTGTAAAGCTCAGTGTGTTGAAGAAGCACAAGAGCAGCCTTCAGCCTGTCTCTTCCACTGCCTTACAGATTGCAGACATTCCTGCTCACTCTGCTGCTCAGCAGAGTGCTGGCAACGGAGTTCTTGGATTGAAATGGTCTTTTAGGAGAAAGAGTGAAGAGTGACAGCAATGTTTGTGTCACAGTTTAAAGCTCACTGTGTGCTAAACATGATCAGGAGGAGCTTTTTTGCAAGGCTCTTCTGCTGTTTTAGCCCAGTCTAAACATTCCTGCTCTACTCTCTCTGATGCTGCTCAGCAGAGAGTGGGCACAGAGATGTTGGAATCAATTGGTCTTCCAGGCAGGAGAAGGAGGAGTTACAGCAATGTGTTTTGCAGAGTTGCAAAGCTCACTGTGTGCTGAAGATGCCCTGCAGGAGTTTCCCTGCTGGCCCTTCGTCTGTGGGATTAGAGTCCAAGCGCTGCTCCTCCCCTGTCACAACTCCTCTCGAAACGAGAGAGCGCACCAGAAACTTTGGATTCAAATGCACTTTTAGGAGATAAAGTGAGGAGTGACAGCAATGTTTGTGTCACAGTTTAAAGCTCACTGTGTGCAAAACATGATCAAGCAGGAGATTTTTTTCAAGGCTCTTCTGCTGTTTTAGGCAGGTCTAAAAATTCCTGCTCTACTCTCTCTGTTGCTGCTCAGCAGAGAGCGGGCACAGAGATGGTGGATTCAGCTGGTCTTTCAGGCAAAAAGGGAGGAGTGACAGCAATGTGTGTTGCAGAGTTGCAAAGCTCGCTGTGCGCTGAAGATGATCAGTGGGAACTTTCTGGACTGTCTCTTCTGCTCTTTTAGCATTGGCTAAAGGTTCCTGCTCTACTCTGCTTCTGCCCAGCAGAGAAAGGGCACAGAGATTTTGGATTCAATTGGACTTTGAGGTAGGAAAGTGCGGAGCGAGAGCAATATATGTGTCACAGTTGCAAAGCTGACTGCGTGCTGAAGATGCCCTGCCGGAGCTTTCACTCCGGGCTCTTTGGCTGTGGGAGCAGAGGCCAAGAGATCGTGTTCACCTGTCACTGCTGCTGTTTAAACGAGAGAGGGCGGGAGAGACCATGGATTCAAACGGATTATTAGGAGATGAAGTGAGGAGTGACAGCAATGTGTGTTTCAGAGTTGCAAAGCTCACTGTGCGCTGAAGATGATCTGCAAGGACTTTCCCTCCCTGCCCTTCGGAACTGGGAGCGGATTCCAAGCGCTCGTGCTCACCTTCCTCTGCTGCTCTTGAAACGAGAGGGGAGACCAGAAACGCTGGATTCAAATGCACTTTTAGGAGCTACAATGAGGAGTGACAACAGTGTGTGTGTCACAGTTGTAAAGCTCAGTGTGTTGAAGAAGCACAAGAGCAGCCTTCAGGCCTGTCTCTTCCACTGCCTTACAGATTGCAGACATTCCTGCTCACTCTGCTGCTCAGCAGAGTGCTGGCAACGGAGTTCTTGGATTGAAATGGTCTTTTAGGAGAAAGAGTGAAGAGTGACAGCAATGTTTGTGTCACAGTTTAAAGCTCACTGTGTGCTAAACATGATCAGGAGGAGCTTTTTTGCAAGGCTCTTCTGCTGTTTTAGCCCAGTCTAAACATTCCTGCTCTCTGTTGCTGCTCAGCAGAGAGTGGGCACAGAGATGTTGGAATCAATTGGTCTTCCAGGCAGGAAAAGGAGGAGTTACAGCAATGTGTGTTGCAGAATTGCAAAGCTCACTGTGTGCTGAAGATGCCCTGCAGGAGTTTCCCTGCTGGCCCTTCGTCTGTGGGATTAGAGTCCAAGCGCTGCTCCTCCCCTGTCACAACTCCTCTCGAAACGAGAGAGCGCACCAGAAACTTTGGATTCAAATGCACTTTTAGGAGATAAAGTGAGGAGTGACAGCAATGTTTGTGTCACAGTTTAAAGCTCACTGTGTGCAAAACATGATCAAGCAGGAGATTTTTTTCAAGGCTCTTCTGCTGCTTTAGGCAGGTCTAAAAATTCCTGCTCTACTCTCTCTGTTGCTGCTCAGCAGAGAGCGGGCACAGAGATGGTGGATTCAGCTGGTCTTTCAGGCAAAAAGGGAGGAGTGACAGCAATGTGTGTTGCAGAGTTGCAAAGCTCGCTGTGCGCTGAAGATGATCAGTGGGAACTTTCTGGACTGTCTCTTCTGCTCTTTTAGCATTGGCTAAAGGTTCCTGCTCTACTCTGCTTCTGCCCAGCAGAGAAAGGGCACAGAGATTTTGGATTCAATTGGACTTTGAGGTAGGAAAGTGCGGAGCGAGAGCAATATATGTGTCACAGTTGCAAAGCTGACTGCGTGCTGAAGATGCCCTGCCGGAGCTTTCACTCCGGGCTCTTCGGCTGTGGGAGCAGAGGCCAAGAGATCGTGTTCACCTGTCACTGCTGCTGTTCAAACGAGAGAGGGCGGGAGAGACCATGGATTCAAACGGATTATTAGGAGATGAAGTGAGGAGTGACAGCAATGTGTGTTTCAGAGTTGCAAAGCTCACTGTGCGCTGAAGATGATCTGCAAGGACTTTCCCTCCCTGCCCTTCGGAACTGGGAGCGGATTCCAAGCGCTCGTGCTCACCTGCCTCTGCTGCTCTTGAAACGAGAGGGGAGACCAGAAACGCTGGATTCAAATGCACTTTTAGGAGCTACAATGAGGAGTGACAACAGTATGTGTGTCACTGTTGTAAAGCTCAGTGTGTTGAAGAAGCACAAGAGCAGCCTTCAGGCCTGTCTCTTCCACTGCCTTACAGATTGCAGACATTCCTGCTCACTCTGCTGCTCAGCAGAGTGCTGGCAACGGAGTTCTTGGATTGAAATGGTCTTTTAGGAGAAAGAGTGAAGAGTGACAGCAATGTTTGTGTCACAGTTTAAAGCTCACTGTGTGCTAAACATGATCAGGAGGAGCTTTTTTGCAAGGCTCTTCTGCTGTTTTAGCCCAGTCTAAACATTCCTGCTCTACTCTCTCTGATGCTGCTCAGCAGAGAGTGGGCACAGAGATGTTGGAATCAATTGGTCTTCCAGGCAGGAGAAGGAGGAGTTACAGCAATGTGTTTTGCAGAGTTGCAAAGCTCACTGTGTGCTGAAGATGCCCTGCAGGCGTTTCCCTGCTGGCCCTTTGTCTGTGGGATTAGAGTCCAAGCGCTGCTCCTCCCCTGTCACAACTCCTCTCGAAACGAGAGAGCGCACCAGAAACTTTGGATTCAAATGCACTTTTAGGAGATAAAGTGAGGAGTGACAGCAATGTTTGTGTCACAGTTTAAAGCTCACTGTGTGCAAAACATGATCAAGCAGGAGATTTTTTTCAAGGCTCTTCTGCTGTTTTAGGCAGGTCTAAAAATTCCTGCTCTACTCTCTCTGTTGCTGCTCAGCAGAGAGCGGGCACAGAGATGGTGGATTCAGCTGGTCTTTCAGGCAAAAAGGGAGGAGTGACAGCAATGTGTGTTGCAGAGTTGCAAAGCTCGCTGTGCGCTGAAGATGATCAGTGGGAACTTTCTGGACTGTCTCTTCTGCTCTTTTAGCATTGGCTAAAGGTTCCTGCTCTACTCTGCTTCTGCCCAGCAGAGAAAGGGCACAGAGATTTTGGATTCAATTGGACTTTGAGGTAGGAAAGTGCGGAGCGAGAGCAATATATGTGTCACAGTTGCAAAGCTGACTGCGTGCTGAAGATGCCCTGCCGGAGCTTTCACTCCGGGCTCTTTGGCTGTGGGAGCAGAGGCCAAGAGATCGTGTTCACCTGTCACTGCTGCTGTTTAAACGAGAGAGGGCGGGAGAGACCATGGATTCAAACGGATTATTAGGAGATGAAGTGAGGAGTGACAGCAATGTGTGTTTCAGAGTTGCAAAGCTCACTGTGCGCTGAAGATGATCTGCAAGGACTTTCCCTCCCTGCCCTTCGGAACTGGGAGCGGATTCCAAGCGCTCGTGCTCACCTGCCTCTGCTGCACTGGAAACGAGAGTGGAGACCAGAAACGCTGGATTCAAATGCACTTTTAGGAGCTACAATGAGGAGTGACAACAGTATGTGTGTCACTGTTGTAAAGCTCAGTGTGTTGAAGAAGCACAAGAGCAGCCTTCAGGCCTGTCTCTTCCACTGCCTTACAGATTGCAGACATTCCTGCTCACTCTGCTGCTCAGCAGAGTGCTGGCAACGGAGTTCTTGGATTGAAATGGTCTTTTAGGAGAAAGAGTGAAGAGTGACAGCAATGTTTGTGTCACAGTTTAAAGCTCACTGTGTGCTAAACATGATCAGGAGGAGCTTTTTTGCAAGGCTCTTCTGCTGTTTTAGCCCAGTCTAAACATTCCTGCTCTACTCTCTCTGATGCTGCTCAGCAGAGAGTGGGCACAGAGATGTTGGAATCAATTGGTCTTCCAGGCAGGAGAAGGAGGAGTTACAGCAATGTGTTTTGCAGAGTTGCAAAGCTCACTGTGTGCTGAAGATGCCCTGCAGGCGTTTCCCTGCTGGCCCTTCGTCTGTGGGATTAGAGTCCAAGCGCTGCTCCTCCCCTGTCACAACTCCTCTCGAAACGAGAGAGCGCACCAGAAACTTTGGATTCAAATGCACTTTTAGGAGATAAAGTGAGGAGTGACAGCAATGTTTGTGTCACAGTTTAAAGCTCACTGTGTGCAAAACATGATCAAGCAGGAGATTTTTTTCAAGGCTCTTCTGCTGTTTTAGGCAGGTCTAAAAATTCCTGCTCTACTCTCTCTGTTGCTGCTCAGCAGAGAGCGGGCACAGAGATGGTGGATTCAGCTGGTCTTTCAGGCAAAAAGGGAGGAGTGACAGCAATGTGTGTTGCAGAGTTGCAAAGCTCGCTGTGCGCTGAAGATGATCAGTGGGAACTTTCTGGACTGTCTCTTCTGCTCTTTTAGCATTGGCTAAAGGTTCCTGCTCTACTCTGCTTCTGCCCAGCAGAGAAAGGGCACAGAGATTTTGGATTCAATTGGACTTTGAGGTAGGAAAGTGCGGAGCGAGAGCAATATATGTGTCACAGTTGCAAAGCTGACTGCGTGCTGAAGATGCCCTGCCGGAGCTTTCACTCCGGGCTCTTTGGCTGTGGGAGCAGAGGCCAAGAGATCGTGTTCACCTGTCACTGCTGCTGTTTAAACGAGAGAGGGCGGGAGAGACCATGGATTCAAACGGATTATTAGGAGATGAAGTGAGGAGTGACAGCAATGTGTGTTTCAGAGTTGCAAAGCTCACTGTGCGCTGAAGATGATCTGCAAGGACTTTCCCTCCCTGCCCTTCGGAACTGGGAGCGGATTCCAAGCGCTCGTGCTCACCTTCCTCTGCTGCTCTTGAAACGAGAGGGGAGACCAGAAACGCTGGATTCAAATGCACTTTTAGGAGCTACAATGAGGAGTGACAACAGTGTGTGTGTCACAGTTGTAAAGCTCAGTGTGTTGAAGAAGCACAAGAGCAGCCTTCAGGCCTGTCTCTTCCACTGCCTTACAGATTGCAGACATTCCTGCTCACTCTGCTGCTCAGCAGAGTGCTGGCAACGGAGTTCTTGGATTGAAATGGTCTTTTAGGAGAAAGAGTGAAGAGTGACAGCAATGTTTGTGTCACAGTTTAAAGCTCACTGTGTGCTAAACATGATCAGGAGGAGCTTTTTTGCAAGGCTCTTCTGCTGTTTTAGCCCAGTCTAAACATTCCTGCTCTCTGTTGCTGCTCAGCAGAGAGTGGGCACAGAGATGTTGGAATCAATTGGTCTTCCAGGCAGGAAAAGGAGGAGTTACAGCAATGTGTGTTGCAGAATTGCAAAGCTCACTGTGTGCTGAAGATGCCCTGCAGGAGTTTCCCTGCTGGCCCTTCGTCTGTGGGATTAGAGTCCAAGCGCTGCTCCTCCCCTGTCACAACTCCTCTCGAAACGAGAGAGCGCACCAGAAACTTTGGATTCAAATGCACTTTTAGGAGATAAAGTGAGGAGTGACAGCAATGTTTGTGTCACAGTTTAAAGCTCACTGTGTGCAAAACATGATCAAGCAGGAGATTTTTTTCAAGGCTCTTCTGCTGCTTTAGGCAGGTCTAAAAATTCCTGCTCTACTCTCTCTGTTGCTGCTCAGCAGAGAGCGGGCACAGAGATGGTGGATTCAGCTGGTCTTTCAGGCAAAAAGGGAGGAGTGACAGCAATGTGTGTTGCAGAGTTGCAAAGCTCGCTGTGCGCTGAAGATGATCAGTGGGAACTTTCTGGACTGTCTCTTCTGCTCTTTTAGCATTGGCTAAAGGTTCCTGCTCTACTCTGCTTCTGCCCAGCAGAGAAAGGGCACAGAGATTTTGGATTCAATTGGACTTTGAGGTAGGAAAGTGCGGAGCGAGAGCAATATATGTGTCACAGTTGCAAAGCTGACTGCGTGCTGAAGATGCCCTGCCGGAGCTTTCACTCCGGGCTCTTCGGCTGTGGGAGCAGAGGCCAAGAGATCGTGTTCACCTGTCACTGCTGCTGTTCAAACGAGAGAGGGCGGGAGAGACCATGGATTCAAACGGATTATTAGGAGATGAAGTGAGGAGTGACAGCAATGTGTGTTTCAGAGTTGCAAAGCTCACTGTGCGCTGAAGATGATCTGCAAGGACTTTCCCTCCCTGCCCTTCGGAACTGGGAGCGGATTCCAAGCGCTCGTGCTCACCTTCGTCTGCTGCTCTTGAAACGAGAGTGGAGACCAGAAACGCTGGATTCAAATGCACTTTTAGGAGCTACAATGAGGAGTGACAACAGTATGTGTGTCACTGTTGTAAAGCTCAGTGTGTTGAAGAAGCACAAGAGCAGCCTTCAGGCCTGTCTCTTCCACTGCCTTACAGATTGCAGACATTCCTGCTCACTCTGCTGCTCAGCAGAGTGCTGGCAACGGAGTTCTTGGATTGAAATGGTCTTTTAGGAGAAAGAGTGAAGAGTGACAGCAATGTTTGTGTCACAGTTTAAAGCTCACTGTGTGCTAAACATGATCAGGAGGAGCTTTTTTGCAAGGCTCTTCTGCTGTTTTAGCCCAGTCTAAACATTCCTGCCCTACTCTCTCTGATGCTGCTCAGCAGAGAGTGGGCACAGAGATGTTGGAATCAATTGGTCTTCCAGGCAGGAGAAGGAGGAGTTACAGCAATGTGTTTTGCAGAGTTGCAAAGCTCACTGTGTGCTGAAGATGCCCTGCAGGCGTTTCCCTGCTGGCCCTTCGTCTGTGGGATTAGAGTCCAAGCGCTGCTCCTCCCCTGTCACAACTCCTCTCGAAACGAGAGAGCGCACCAGAAACTTTGGATTCAAATGCACTTTTAGGAGATAAAGTGAGGAGTGACAGCAATGTTTGTGTCACAGTTTAAAGCTCACTGTGTGCAAAACATGATCAAGCAGGAGATTTTTTTCAAGGCTCTTCTGCTGTTTTAGGCAGGTCTAAAAATTCCTGCTCTACTCTCTCTGTTGCTGCTCAGCAGAGAGCGGGCACAGAGATGGTGGATTCAGCTGGTCTTTCAGGCAAAAAGGGAGGAGTGACAGCAATGTGTGTTGCAGAGTTGCAAAGCTCGCTGTGCGCTGAAGATGATCAGTGGGAACTTTCTGGACTGTCTCTTCTGCTCTTTTAGCATTGGCTAAAGGTTCCTGCTCTACTCTGCTTCTGCCCAGCAGAGAAAGGGCACAGAGATTTTGGATTCAATTGGACTTTGAGGTAGG